>NC_047655.1:17822278-17885317 GCF_902201215.1 Prunus dulcis | reverse complement strand
CTTAAAAAAAGAAGAAGAGAGAAACGTGGTGTTGGTCATCGATCTTGGAATGCACTGCAAGACTTGCTGATTCAAAGGAGCAGACAAAATTTGAGGATGGATCGCTTTAGAATGGGCTTATGGGCTTTCCTAGCTTGTGCTAATCCAAAAAGAAAAATAGAAATAATAATAATAATAATTTTCATAGAAGGCAATTTACAGAAGGAAAATGCTTGGCTCCTAACATATCAGGAGCCATTCCTCCTCAACAATGACGTGGGCTCCTTAAAAAACAACATGTGTTTCCTTTCTTCTTCTTTTTTTCCCCTTTTCTTTCAAAGGATTTAACCAAGCATTTTGGTTGGTTTTACTCAAGCCTCCCATGTAAACCTCCGGCCAATTTTGGAGCCCAAGACCCTGGATTGAAATCATTATGTGCTTTTAATTTTTGGTTTTTGAATTTGCAGCCAGAGCAGAAGTTTGATTGGCTGATTTGAATACCATATTCCGACGAAGTGAGGGAGGGGAGAGAGAAAGAAATGAAGATTAGCTGTCGAAACCTCGAATCCCCCCGCCTTTGCTCACCTAAGATCTGAAGGATAGAGTGTGGAGGATAGAAAGTCGCCGATCTCTATTGTTTCTGGCATGAAGAGAGTGAAAGAAAGGGAGAGATAAGTGATGGAGAGAGAGAGAGAGAGAGAGAGAGAGAGAAGAAGAAGAAGAAGAAGAAGAAGAAAAAAAAAAAAAAAGAGTCAGTGGGTTGCCTGCTCGTCCTTATCGATTCAGTGGCGAGGTTGGTGATGAGGGTGGATTCGAAACAGGGTTGGTGGTGGCTTTGTAGTGTCGGGTTGGGGAGGTGACAGTTAAAACCAGCCCAAAGGTTGGGTTAAAAGTGTTAGGAGAAGAGGGAAAAAAATAAAAAAATAAAACACGTGTTGGTTTTTTAAGGGGCCCACATCATGATTGATGATGAATTGCTCCTGATATATCAGGGTTCAAACATTGTCCCCAAAAAAACATGTACAATAGGTGAAGATAGGGTTTGTTTGATAACTATTTCAAATTTTTTTTTTAAATAGAAAAAATATTATCAAATACGCCCTTATTCTTCTTTGACTTTATTGTTCCATCATTTTACATATTCACGCGACAGAAGAGGCCCGTTCGGTAACTTTTTTTGGAGAATGTTTTCTTAGAATATTTTCAGAGAATGAGAACAAAAAAACAAATTTGCATTTTCAGGAAATGAAAATGCATCTGGTAGATTAATTAGAAAACATCTTTAGAAAACAAAAACAATGAAAATGTGTCTGGTACTATAATTTAAAATAATAATATGTGAGTTATTTTTATGAAAACGTTTCCCATGAGAATGAAAACAACTTTTTTCTCTTTTCTACAAGTACATATGAACTTGTTTTCATTTTATGAAAACATTCTCAGTGTTTTCTGTTTTTGGGTCACCGCACGTGTTTTTGCCTCATTTTTGTTCTCTAAAAATGAAAACAATCCTTTAAAACGTTACTGAACGGACCCTAAACTACCTATAGAATTTTTCTAAAAAGATTGGAGAGCACTTGGTAAATCACTTGTTCAGTTTATGGACTTTTATAATTTAGTCCAAACTTTAAGCACAAGACCAATTCAAGCCCAAGTCCAAGCCCAATTGAAACTTGTGACAAGTTTATTTATGGACATGTGTTCCGCTTGCATGGCTACAGATAATTGTATGTTCAGACACCTGTGATATATGCAAAGGCCTCAAATGTGCAAGCAAAATCTGCAGCAATTTCATATGAGAAATAGATAAAGATGTCAAAGAGCTGGATCCGCCATGGCTTCAACGGGGTAGCTCGAATTGTAGGCAGAGCTGCTGACCCAAAGAAGGAAAACTTTCCTGTGTTAGAAGGCCACCCTGTTGCCCAGCAGCATGCAGAAGTAGCTCTTGAAACCCATGACACAGTAAAAAAGAAAGAACAATTGCTGAAGGAGTTCAAGATCTATAGATGGAGCCCTGACCATCCCAACAACAAGCCCTACCTTCACTCTTACTTTGTGGACCTCTCCAACTGCGGTCCTATGGTAAATTTATCTTCTCTACTTTTATTATTATTATTTTTCTATTGATTTTTCCTTGGTAGAATGTTTAAGGGACATTTTGGGCTTCAACTTGGACATGCTTCTATGAACTCAGAATTTTTAGTTTGATATGTCTGTTTATATTCACTTTTTTGGTGCACGTAAATGGTTTCATAAACTTAGAAAGTGGTAGTAAAGGGCTTGTAGCTCAAGAGCATTTACTTATGCGTCTGGGGTTCTAAATTTGATTATCTCTTCTTCAATATCGCTTATATAAAGCAAAATTGTGTGTACAAAGAAAATGCCAAATAAGCCATTTATAAGTACTTGAGTTGAATTTTCAATTTTAGGTTGAATCTTTTGATAAAATTTGGTCATTTAGGCTGGTCCAACTTCCAATTAGGCCAATTTTGGTTGAACCAAACCAACCATATAATATCTAACTCTAAAATCTAGCAATTTTAGGTTTTGGATGCATTGCAGAAGATAAAAGCAGAGGATGATTCAAGCTTGAGTTATAGGAGGTCTTGCAGGGAAGGGATATGTGGGTCATGCTCCATGAACATTGATGGGACAAATACTGTGGCCTGCCTCAGGCCCATAGATGCAGACACTTCCAAACCCACTACTATAACTCCTCTGCCTCACATGTTTGTGATCAAAGATCTGGTTGTTGACCTCACCAATTTCTACCAGCAGTACAAGTAAGATGAGCATTTCTAATTCTATTTAGGGGTCAAACCTAATTATTTATGTATTGTTATGTTGTAAATTAAAGTTTCCAGCCCAATGTTTTGCAGTATATTTTTCTAAAATATTTTGTTTTCATCTTTTTAGCTCTTTTTGGTCGATCTAGTGGTATTTCTCTTCTTAATATTAGGAATAATCTCAAGTTTGAATTCACAAAAAAGTGCTTTCATTTGTTTTAGGGCAAGTTATGCTTCCATTTAAATGCGCAAGATAAACTTTATGATTCTTAAATATTAAGAAATGTTACTTCTTTAGAATTTAGTTAATGAGAGTTAAACTTATCACTTTTTACTAAACAACGCATCTTCATGAGAGTTTAATTTCTTGATTTACCTTGGCTAGGTTGATTGAGCCATGGCTGAAGACGACGAAGCCACCAAAGGATGGCCGAGAGTACAGGCAATCAACCTCAGACAGGAAAAAGCTTGATGGGCTTTATGAGTGTATACTTTGTGCTTGTTGTACTACCTCATGCCCTTCCTACTGGTGGAATCCAGAGGAGTTCCTTGGACCAGCGGCTTTGCTCCATGCTTATCGATGGATTGCGGATAGGTAACCTTACCAATAAGTTATCAAATTACTTTGTTTTGAGTGATTCAATCAAAAATTTGAGTAATACTAGAGACACCAAAACAAATTTCAAATTTTGAATCCTAACAAAGCCGGAAATATTTTACTTGTATATTCCTAACTCCCACTATAAATCTAATTTATTTTGAACATGTAAAAAACTGGGAATGAAATTTTGGTGCTCGAGTATTATTGTCGTAGATTATGTATGTGTTGTGATCAATTGGGTTGTGCTTTGGCAGTCGGGATGAGTTCACAGAGCCACGATTGCAGGCATTGACAGATGACCACACGAGGTTATATAGATGCAGGACTATAAAGAATTGCACAGCCACTTGCCCCAAAAGCCTCAATCCTGCGGATGCCATTAACAAAATGAAGACCAGGCACCTCTTGTCTCAACCAATTGAAAGGGTTGAGGACCAAGGATATGTTGTGTCAGGCAAACCAATTGGTTGAGAGCTTTTAAACTTGTGTATCCTGGGCTTATAGACATTGGAGAATATGGAGATGCAAGTTAAGTCCAATAAAGAAATGTCACCTAAATTTATACATTGGCTTCAATTTTTCACATTAAAGAAAAATTTAAGCAAAATGTCACCTTAAGTTTTCAAAATTCACAATTTGTCACCTTACTTTAACATAATCTAATTTTCCATCCATTTTGAAGGGTATTTTAGTCTTTTCATTTTGAAGGGGATTTTCATACTATTTCAACATCCCCAAACTCCAAATTTGGGAAGGTTGCAGCACTACTTGAGACATTGGAAAGACTAAAATACCTTCCAAAATGGATGAAAAATTGGATGATGTTAAAGTCAGGTGACAAATCATGGATTTTGAAAACTTAAGGTGGCATTTTGCTTAAATTTTTCTTTAAGGTGACAAATTGAAACTGATGTATAAGTTCAGGTGATGTTTATACAAAATCCCTCCAGTAAATGTATAACTCTATAACTGAAAGGACCATGTAGTTTGTTTCCAACAAAGAACCATAAATAAAAAAAATGGAAGTGCTTCACACAAGTATTAATTTGAAAAAAGGTACTGGAAAATTTTTAATACAAATATTTAGGAATCAAGAATACTACATATGTGCAATATAGTGGACAGATTTTTCAACTAGTCAACATCCTAATCTTGTCTTTTTAATACAAGCGATAATTAATTAAGCTACAAGCCTCTTATAAAAATATTTTAAAGGATTACAAATTTTTTTTGTATTGTTTAGTTTGTATTTTATTTTTTTATACAAGCGATATTAATGAAGGAAGGAATTGAATTTAAGACCTTATGTGTGTGGATAAATGCTATTAATCACTTGCGTGTATAAAAAAATAAATGTGACTCATATTCGTCTATGTTAGCATTTTAACAAACTTTAAGTAACGGATGGGATTTTTCGTGAGTTTTAGTATGGGTCTCTATAAGGCCCCATAAAATCGAGTACTAGTTTGAAATGCACCCACAATTGAGAATTGAAAGAGAAACGTGGTGTTGGTCGTCGATCTTGGAGTGCACTGCAAGACACACTGATTCAACGGAGCAGACAAAATTTGAGGATGGATCGCTTCGGAATGGGCTTATGGGCTTTCCTAGCTTTTGCTAACCCAAAAAGGAAAAATTAAAAAAAAGAAAAAATTAATATTTCCATAGAAGGCAGTTTACAGAATACGGAGGGAAAACGAGCGCGTGCATTGCTAGCTTGAGCTAGTCATACAAAACCCAAATGGGTTTTGCTCAAAACAGCTATTCACAGAAAACTCACCCAAGAAATTTTCCTAGAAACCATGCCCTTTTCTCGTTTTCTTTTCTTTTCGGCCAAACAACGCTCAATAGAGGCTTTCAATCTACTTCGGAGGTACACACTCTGAAGCCCTTTATGAGAATTTTGGATTCTTTTCTAGTGTTTTAACTCAGGGGACGTGCAATTCTGCTGGATCGCTGAAATTCAATCTTTATTTTGGAATTACTCATTTCAACGTTTTGGGTTTATGCTGTGCAGATTATGTTACGTGTTCTTTGAGTTCATATTGATGTTTGTGTGCATACTTTATACATATTTGTATATTTGTTAAATGTCTTTATTATTCCCCAAATGTATCTTGTTGAAAAGATAAAGTATCTTTTGAAATAGTTTATGTGCTCTTAGCACCGTTTTCTTGCAAGTTGATTCTGCAAGGGCAAATTCTATATTTGGTGGTAGAGCAGTTTTCACTGAGTTAGTGTCCAATGGAAGTGTGATGGATTACCACAATCCAAATTTCTCATTTTGAAAAGAAAAAAAAGAAGAAATATCTTGTGGTAGTAGATGGTAATGTCAACTATGTGACATGTGGCTGTGTTATGGTACTCATGATTTTTACCAGCAGGAGTTTGCATAGGATTTCTGAACATTAATTTGAAGTGGCTGTTTTGGGTTGTTTCGTTCGAAGTTTATTTGGGGGTTTGAATTTAAGGGATTAAGAAAATCCTAAATGGGGGTTTTCTCGCTTATATGTGAAACGGTGTTAAATGTTCATTCACCCTTTTTGCAAGCATAAGACATTCTTAGCCCAATTGGGGGATACTACTCAAAGTTCTGTTTCATGTTTCCTTTAGCATCTGAGTTTCTACTGAATCATTTGTACCTGATATAGGTCTGGCCTCCCTAAGAGAATTCATTCTCGTAGTTATGCAAATTCATCGAAAAGTGCTAATGGGAAGACAGATATTAGACCCCCGATGACTGTAGAAACACCACCGGCTTCTCGCTCTAGGGCTTCCTATGTTATTGTATGCAGCCTTCCCCTTTTTGTTCTCTTATCAGTTATATTATCTACATCTTCTTGCTTTCAAGGTGCACATTTATGGATATAATAAACAATAAGCATTTGTTTCATGCTTTCCTGGATTGAGGTCCCTTCATTTGTTAATCAAATACTTTTTTCTGCAGCCGGCTGCTGGTGTACTATTCTTTGCTGGGTTGGAAACTTTCATTCATTATAATGATGAGAGGAGAGTAACTTTAAAAGGTACTATTTCAACCTTTAGTACTGCTAGGGAACTGGTTTTGATTTGAAGTTGGTATCTAGAAAATGATGCTTGTGGATACTTTGACCCATTTATGTGGCCTTTCTCATATTAGTTTGGTCTTCTTGTTCTGCCTCCGTATTTTGTTAGCATTCAAACTAAATTGCTAATTTAATATAAAAAAGATAGCTCATTTTAGCGACTTTAGAATATTTACTTCTGACTGTAAAGAAACATTTAGAGTTGTTAATAAATTCATTTGATGTTAGGCTTGATGTGTGAAAAGGCAAGAGGTCTAATGATGAATTAAGTGGCTCGAGTCTGAAACCTCTAGGATATAATGGTTGTGGATACTTTCACTAATTTATGTGGCCTTTTTCATATTAATTTGGTCTTCTTGTTCTTCCTTCATATTTTTTTTGCATTCAGTGGATTTCATTTTTTTTTTGTTTGGATAACACAACATTCATACTAAATAGCTAATTTTAGCTATCAAAGATAGTGCATTTTAGTGATTTAAGAATCTTTGCTTCTGACTGTAAAAAACATTAGAATTGTTCAGAGATTCATTTGATGTTGGCCTTACGTGCGAGACAAGAGGTCTTATGATGAGTTTAGTGGCTCCAGTCCGAAACCTCTAGGATATTGGCTGTCCAATTATTTGTTTAAAAGGATGCAATTGGACTTATGCGAAGTGTTACTGGGTTAGTCTTCATTCCATTTTCTTATTGGGGTACTTCATTAGCTGGCAGAAATGCTATGTTAACCTCAATTTGGATTTACTTTGTGGAGTCAAATTGTTCTTAATGCAGGACTGCATCTTTTGTTCCTTTTTCTAGCTTTTGTATGATGAATTGAGCAGCATAATCAATTAGTATGATGAACTTATTGTTGTGCTTGGGCTATAGTCAGTTGGAATGGAGACAATTATAATATCTTTTCATCATAGGACAATGTGCATGCTAGCTGTTCAATATATACCCATTGGTTTAAACTTCAATTTTTGCCTAAAATCTGCAGGGAAATTCATAACGAGCTTAGTTTTCCATCGAAACTCTGTTCTCCCATATTAATTGAACTACTAACTTAGCTATTTAGAATGTACTACGAATCTGCAAGTACGGTTCCTGATTGAATGATGGAGAAATGACTTTGTTTTCTAAGACCAAGCAACATCCTTCTCTTACTTTTTCTCCATCTTAGCAGGTCAGGGTAACTGCCCATGCGTAAACAATCTCAGGGGCCCTATAATTGGTGGTCCCTTCACTTTAGTGGACATGGAGAACCACACTGTCACTGAACGAAATCTTTTAGGAAACTGGGTTCTTCTCTATTTTGGATATACTTCTTCTCCTGACGTTGGACCGGAACAACTCCAGTTGATGGCCAAGGCCATAAACATATTAGGTTGGTACTTTATTAACATTTTATATTTGAATACTATTTTGTTGTTGGACCACTGACGTGCTACCATTTTTTTTTTCTCGGGTACAAGAATCGAGACATAACCTTAAGATTCTACCAGTATTCGTTACACTTGATCCACAACGTGATACCCCTTCTCATCTCCGTGCCTACCTTGAAGGTCCGAATTCTTCTACAGTGGAATGTTTGTACTTTTTATTCTAATTATTTAAATATGGTTTCGCTAATATCTTGTTTTGGCTTCCCCTATCACCTTACCCAACATTTTCGTGGACAGAGTTTGAATCAAGGATTGTAGGGTTAACAGGACCTGTATCAGCTATAAGGCAGATGGCTCAGGAATACCGTGCTTATTTTAAGAAGGTTGAAGAAGAGGGCGATGACTATCTTGTTGAGTGTTCCCATAACATGTGAGCCACTTGCTAATTTCTTTCCCTTTTCAGTTTTCTGGTATATGAGCTCAAAGTGGCTTTAATGTGCCTTGAAACAACCAGGTATTTGATGAACCCAAACATGGAAGTTGTGAGATGCATTGGTGTAGAGTACAATACAGATGAACTGTCAGAAGCAATCGTAAAGGAAGTGAAAAGAACCTCAACTGACAAGAGCTAGAAAGTTTTGTGAAGCGTCGTAATGGAGATTTTTCCATTCCACTTCCCCCCATCTCTCTCTCTCTCTCTCTCTCTCAGGCATACATACGACAGAATTCGAATGTCGCTCTTGATTAAGCAGTAGTTTAGAACTTTTGTAGAATGTGTTAAGTTTCTTGATTCGGAATAGTCATCAGACAAGAATATAGAAAAGTTGAGTAGCAATGTCATATTTGTTTTAAAGGCTACCCCAAATTCAATTCAGCTTAACTTCATTGGTTATAGACAAGAACATGTATTGCTTTTCAAATTGTTAGGATATCAAGACCTAATTTGTGAATCCATTGCAATGAGAAGCAATGGGTTACAACTGGATAGAGACTTTTTTTGTTTTTCCTGAAAAAAAATGAAATCAGTCCTAGACCTAAGTCATTGCAGCAATGTGCTGTGCATCTACAGTTCATTGCAGGATGAGCAGCATAGGCTTCAAGAAATTGGTTCCCCAGTTTTTTTTTTTTTTAATTTTAAAATTGTTATTTTTGTGGTCAACGTTTTCCAGCTTTACTCAAACTATCTTAACTAAATATTACTCTTATCCTCCTCTAACGATACAGTCTCTTTATATATAAATAAAGATTTTACGAAAGAACATGTATATTGCTGCAAATGAAATTTTTAGCTCGTTCTTTCATTTCTGCTATACAATGCATGCTCTAAATGTTGATGGTCTCAGAGCCCAGAACACCAAAAGGCTTCATACTTGAAGAATAATTCTTCAATCACAAGACAGTATTCTCTTATTTCAACGCAAAATTGAGCAGCATTTTCTTCCTGAATCCTTATCTTCATCTTCTTAATAGCGGCAATTTTAGCCCTTTATGCATTCTCATACTGTCAATTAAAAGGATTCAAAAAAAATACTTTTAACGACTTGAGTTACAAACCTCCATTATTAATATTCTTATTTATGATTATAGAACACCATCAAAAGTACCTACCCTGGAATTTCCCTTTTTCTTCAACACCTTGTTTTGACCCGGCTTCTTTTAAATTTGCAGATTTAACATAGAAAAGCCATAAACATTCTACCAAAACTCAACCACTTCTCAATCAATTCAAGAAGCAGTTGGTGATTGGGTCAATAATTCAATTAGGTCTCAGTTTTATTTATTTATAAATATGGTATATTCCCAGTTCAAATGTGAGATGTTCTGCAATTTCCATTTCTTGTTTTTTTTGTGTGGGGGTATTTTAAATAAAAATGTATTTATATACGACTGTTATTAAACACAACTGGCTTCATACGTGGGATGTTGAAAACCAACAAAGACGTGCCCTCCTCAAAGAAAACAAGGGCCATGACAGATTGACAAGGCTGGGGTGAGAGTCTAAAATTCTAGAGATCATCATTTAACGCAAGACCGGGTCTTCTGCTTCCACACAAGAAACCCAAAGCAAAGACAACGAGAGAAAAAAGAAAAAAGAAAACAAAAAGAAAACAAAAAAAGAAAAAAGAAAAAAGAAAAACAGAACCAGAAACGGAAACCAGATATGAAAATTGAGAAAAAGATTCAGCACCAGCTATTACAGTTTTTTATAAAACAATAAACCCGTAATCTATTATTTTCTTTTCCTGCCATTTATTCCCATTTCTTTCCCTGCCCCTAGTTTTAATCATGCAATCCAATTTCATCTCTCTTGCACAGAGCAGAGAGAAATCCAGGAGGCATTGTCTCTAATTAATAATAATAACTCCAGGAGGAGGAGGCCATGCAAATAATCTCCTGGGTCCTCTCTCATTTTTTCATTAATTCTTGATTTCTTTTCATGTGTTTTTTTTTTTAATTCTTCTCCAAAATGTGATCTTGGGTTCAACTTGGTTTTCTCTCTTGAACTCTATCAATTCTCATACATCTTTTTCATTTCATGCACCTCATGCTCTTCCCTTGGTTTTCTTAATGGTACACGGAAAATCCCAATTGCTGTAACATCATCACACCATGCACAGAATTTGATCAGGGACTTGAAAGGGACATAAACAATAAAAGAAAAAAAATGGGAGAGTCGCCGGAGAAGAAATCAGGCTGTGGCATATTGAGTGCTGTTTTTGGGAGAAATAGTTTTTGGCCAAGAAGAACAACTTCTACAGGTTCTCTTCCTGTGGCCAATAATAACAATGCCACATTTGTCAAAACACCGAGCACTCCAAGTTCGAAACGGCGGCGTGGTGGCTCTGATGAGGCTTCCTTCCTTGATTCATCAACCAATCCATCAGATGCTCCTCCATCAAAACCTATCACAAAGCCTTCCCAATATAGTAACAGGGCACCTCCTATACAACAACAGCAACAGCAACAGATGCAGCAAAATATTCATGGTAGAAATGGTAGGCCACCTCAAGAAGCTGCAGCACAAGCAGGTCCAATGGTTTCCTCATCAGCCCCAAGCAAAATGGCCCCAAGCCAAGGTTATGTGAACCAAGGCAAAAGGGTGCCAAAGGAGGCAGTTGGTATATCTGGTGAGCTTGATAGCATGATTGCTGATCATCAAAAATCAAAAGGGAGCAATACACTTGTAAGGGCTTCCTCCAGCAATGTCATGCTTTTTGGCAATTTGGGTAATTTGAGACAACCTGGTGGAGGTGGAGGTGGAGGTGGTGGAAATGCAAACTCAAATAATGTTCTTGATTATCTTCCAAAGACAGCAAGAGAAGAAATCCCAATGACGAATAATGTAAATGTGGGAAAGATGAGTGCTGCTAAAGAAGAGAAGAGACAGAGTGTCACAGAACCGCCTGCTTCCTTATGCCGGGCATTGTCGACTAGAATGGACCCCGAAACTTTGAAGATCATGGGCAATGAAGATTACAAGAATGGGAGGTTTGCAGAGGCTTTGGCTTTATATGATGCTGCAATTTCTATTGACCCCAATAAGGCTTCTTATAGGAGCAACAAGAGTGCTGCATTAACCGCTCTAGGTCAACTTCTCGAGGCAGTTTTCGAGTGCAGGGAAGCCATTCGGATTGAGCCCCAGTATCACAGGGCTCATCATCGTCTGGCAACATTATATTTTAGGTACAACTTAAACTGCATAACGTTCAACATGTTAATGTTATTTGGGAGTTGCAATCTTTTTTGTTAAAGTTAATTTGTTGTGTGCTTGTAGGTTAGGGGAAGCAGATAAAGCTTTGTATCACTACAAACATTCTGGGCCAGAGGCTGATCAAGAGGACCTTGCTAAAGTAAAATCTCTTCAGGCCCTTCTGAACAAGTGCACCGAGGCTCGTAGGTTAAGAGATTGGAACACCCTCATAAAGGCATCTGAAAGCGTTATATTAGCTGGTGCAGATTCAGCACCACAGGTTAGCCATAGAATTGTCAAATTCCAATCCCATCTTTATTAGATTTCCCTTTCTCTTATTCTCCATTAAACATCCTCTGGATACGAATTTGTTTCTCAACGTTATGAGGAGATGAGATGCACCTCAAGAGTCCATATCGAATTTAACAGTTGAGAAGCATTTCTGTATTTGACAATGAAAGTATATATATATACATAAATATATGTAGATAAGCTCACTTATGTATACTAATATGAGTCCATATGTTGTTTGTTACTCTACAAAGATATATGCTTTGCAAGCTGAGGCCTTACTGAAGCTCAATAGGCACCAAGAAGCGGATGAAGCACTATCCAGGGGTCCAAATTTTGAAGTAGATGCCTGCTCTAAATTTTTCGGTCCTATTGGTAATGCGAACTTGTTAGCAACACGGGCTCAGGTGGATATGGTTGCTGGCAGGTACTGTGTTTTATACTCTAAAAGTACCTATATTTATCATTGTGCATAGTGTCACACAATAAAGTTATGTGATTCAGAAAGCACGAGCAGAATTATGCAAATGCTTATGCACTACTCAAAAGGAAGAATATTGTTCAAATAGTTGGTTTATTGGTTTCCAATGGCTTGACAGATTGGATGATGCATTGGAGGCAGCTCAACGAGCATCCCGTCTTGACTCAAACAACAGGGAAGCAAACATGGTGGCGAGGAAGGCTCGAGCTGTTACGGTATCTCGATCAAAAGGCAATGAGCTTTTCAAGACAGCAAGATTCTCAGAGGCATGCGTTGCCTATGGGGAGGGACTTGAGCACGACCCTTACAATTCGGTGTTGTTATGCAACCGTGGTGCTTGTCGGTCAAAACTTGGTCAATTAGATAAAGCAATTGAGGACTGTACAGCTGCCCTTAATGTGCGCCCATCTTACAGTAAGGCTAGATTACGAAGAGCAGATTGCAATGCCAAGGTGACCATATGTGCTCGCTCATTAATACATATCTTTCAAACAACAAAAAAAGAAAAATTCAAGTTGCTTTTGGTTTCTCTTTGATTATGTTATTTGTGATAATTGGTATGTTTCAATGATGATGTATCATGCAGTTGGAAAAATGGGAAGCTTCAATACAAGACTACCAGATTTTGCTTATGGAAACACCCGGGGACGAGGAGGTAAGCCGCGCTTTGTCTGAGGCCCGGCAACAGCTCAGGAAACTGTGAGGTGAGGCATAGCCAGAGAGACCTTAGAGATGGAGACTGGAAACAAGCCAATGCAGTATAATTAGGAGGCTGTTAGGAAAGAAGCTGCCCTTCCGCAGTTGTATGGCTCTTGGAGCTCCAGAGCAGAAACACAAAAGTTCAAGTTGGAGAGGCAAAAGTAGATGAATTTTCAAAGAGGGGATTGAAGGTGGCAACTGATATAACGTAACACAAATACATGACCCAATTTTTCTTTTTATGTGTAGTTGTATTTCTGCAATTCTTTCTGGGAAATGTATTTGATACTGCTTATAAAAAAATGTGAAAATATATTTGGAACAAATATTGAATTCTTTGTTTCTGCAAGCCGTACATGTTTTTCGACCGTGTGCTAGATTTAGAGATTTAAGTGCTTCCCTGTCATGCAATGGTTGTTCATCGGAGCTATAAATCCTATAATTTTCCATCTCCGAAACGTTGAGTCTGAATGAACTTTGGGCAATTTCAAATGCCACATCTGGTGGCATACATGTACACATCACCTGCGATGTAACCTTTTAAACCCAATTAATTGATGATTATGAGGGCTTGGGAAGAACGGAAAGCTTTATGCTTATGGGGTCCAATGTTAACACTTTTCTGTTCTTATTTCTTGTGCTAAAGCTCAACCAAATGTGCAAGCGTGAATGGAAACAAACAAAGACAAGTAAGACCAACAAGAATACATAGATTTATACTTGTTCGGCTTTACATCCAACTTAGAAATGACTAAGTATGGTTAATCACTCAAAATTTCAAAACACCAAATACACTGACACTGAAGCTCACACTCTCAAGAATAGACACAGAAAAAGAGAAAATAAAACTTTTGTTCATGATCACTCTGCCGTAAATTTTTGCTAAAAAATATTACCTACACTACATATGTCCAGCCCACTTAAATTAAACTTTTTCTTGTTATAAAGAAGTGAAGCCTACATAGATAAAGCTAGAGGGTATTAGTCAAAAGATGGAATTATGATGTTGGGGAGAAATCATTATGTCTCCCTTAAAAGCCATTTGCTTTGCCTATAAATAGGCATTATATTTGCTTGTAAACACACACGAATCAAAGAAGAGAATAGAGTGAGAGTCAGAGAGAAGAGAAAGAGTGAAGTTTATCTGAGGAGAAATTCCGTCAGTGTAAACACCACAAAGAGAAATATAATTCCACTCCCAATATTACAGTGGTACTTCTCATACTATGATTATTCTAGTTCTATAACATTTCTTTCTTTCTTTTTCTTCTCTCCACTCTTTTTTTTTTTTTTCATTCTTTTCCTTCTCTCTTCTCTCCATTTTTTTCTTTTCCTTCTCTCATCTCTTCTCTTTTTTTTTCTTTTTTTTTTACCGTTCTTTTTCTTCTATCTTCTTTCCTCTTTCTCTTTTTTTTTTTTAAAAAAAAATTTCTTTTTCCTTCTCTCTCTTGTTGTTAAAAAAAATTACCTACACTACTTATGATTTTTTTTTTGTCTCGCACAAATCCCAAGCCCGGCCTATAATTTTTTTTTGTCTCGCACAAACCCCAAACCCGGCCTATAAATTTTATTTTGTCTCGCACAAAGACAACTGTTTCAGAAACTATAGAACATGATTTATAGGACTGTGGAGCTCGAGGTGGAAAGCCAAAAATTGGGGTCATAAATCATTCACAATTATTCAATCCTTCTGTGTTTAGTTGGTATCAAAGCTGGCTAACTCCGATCTCTCAAACAAAAATACAAAAACCCTAGCCATTGGCACCCTCTACCACCGACAGCAACCAAACACACAAAAATAAATAATAAAAACACATCCACAAAACAACGATAACATCCTTGTCGTCACAAACCAAGTGCAACAAAAGACCCTAAAAACACAAACTCGCCGATCCTAGCCGGTGCAACCTACCCTCCAAACTTGTTCTCTCTCCATGGTTTTCGAAGATACCCTAGACACCCCCACCGTAGCCTCAAAATCTAGTGCTTCAGAAACCCGCAAAACTCTTCACATGGCACAACCAATTGTTACAGTTTGCAATGATACTTCCGCTGCCCCATTCCCCATACAGTTGAATGGACATAATTACAGCACTTAGTCGAAGATGATGTTGCTTCATGTGTTAGGCCAAGGAAAAAGAGGTTATTTGATAGGGAATGTGGCTCAAGTAGAGGAAGACGCTCTAAGATTAGATTTGTGGTGTATTGAGGACTCCATTGTTAAAGGATGGTTGATAAAAACCATGGAACCTGATTTGTTAGAATTGTTCTTAGATATACCAACAGCTAAAGATGTTTGGGAAAGTGCAACCTAGATGTATTATGATACGTCTAATGATCGTAGATTTATGAATTACTGTGTAAAACAACTCGTAATACTCAAGGAGGTCGCGATATTACATCCTACTTTGTTGAGCTCAAGACCGTTTGGTTGGAACTAGACCGACATCGTCCAAACAACACCAAGTGCCTTGATGATATGAGATTCGACAGGCTGAGATACATAAATACCGTATTTATAGTTTTCTTGCAGGTCTAGATGATGAGTTTGATAAAAGGAAGACTTTGGAAATGGCCAAAGGAGAGAGAAATTTTTTAAAAGAAGCCAAAATAAACAAAATTGCCCTTATTTATTTTTGGATTTTCTAAGGAATCCTTTAAATTTGCATGTCTTTTGTTTGAAAGTTGAGAGGTTTTTCTGTCTTTTTTTGAAAAAGTTTTGGCTTTTTCCAAAAGTGGAAGTTTTTTTTTGTTGCTAAAACCTAAATTTACTTTGATAAAATTAGAGGAGATTTGTTGAGGTTGAGTCCACTGCCAATATTGGAGGAGTTGTTTGCTTTGGTTCGAAAAGTGGTCCAATACCGAGAAACGATGCTCAAGAATGATGGAAAGACTGAATCCTCTGCTATAATGGTTTCCAAAGCCCCTAATGCTAGTTTTTCTTTTCCCCGTCCAACCCCTGAGGAAGAAAAAAACATGCATTACATTTACTATAATGAGAACCGTCAAACAAAGGCCAGGTGTTTTAACAAGAATGGGTTTTCGGAGTGGTTCCTTGAACGCCAGAAGCAATGCAAGGTGGCACATGAGAAGAAAAAGAATGGTGGGAGCGGTGTAGCTGTTGTCGTCGCCGTCGGCCAGTCTTTCGTCTGCCTGGTCACTAGCGCTACCCCGGGTGTTTCAACCTTGCCCACGACAGCTTCTTCAGTTGATGATTCTCTTACTGTTCTTCTCAGTTATCCATTCCAGAGCCTGTTGACTGCTAAGGTAACTAGGGAAAAACTTTATTGCTTTTCGACCAACGAGATACATGTTGGATTATAGATTTGGGTGCTACTAATCATATGATCTATGACAAGTCATTTTTTCATTATATGACTGCTCCTACCAAAACAAGTGTGGTTACTGCCAACGGACAATCTAACTTAGTCACTGGGGTTGGTTCCATCACTCTTACTTCTACCCTCTATTTACATAAAACTTTGCTTGTTCCAGCTTTGTCCCATAATTTATTATCTATTGGGCAAGTTACCGAGCAATTAGATTGTTGCGTGCTTATGTTCTCTTCTTTTTGTTTGCTTCAAGATGTTCAGCCATAGGGATCATTGGGTGTGGTACTAAGAAAAGAGGGCTTTACTATATGGATGACATTGCACTGGGTCGTGTTCATCAGGTTCGGGGCTTTGTCAGGGAGAAGCATAAGAAGGTTTGGTTATGGCATCAGCGGTTGGGTCATGTTTCCTTTGGTTATTTGCAGTCTTTCCATCTCTGTTTAGTGGAGTAAAAATTTCTGATTTTCAGTGTGAGACTTGTATTCTTGCAAAAAGTCACTAGACTTTTTATCCACCTAGTTTGAATAAAAACACATGTCCTTTTGATTTAATCCATTCAGATGTTTGGGGTCCATCTTCGATTACTACTCTTCTTGGTATTCGGTAGTTTGTGATCTTCATTGATAATTGTACTCGGTTAACTTGCCTTTATGTTATGAAGCATACAAGTGAAGTTGGTTCTTTATTCAAAAAATTTTACCAAATGATTCAAACTCAACATTCTTGTTTGATTAAAGTTGTTCATTCAGATAATGGAGAGGAATTTGTTAACCATACACTCGCAGACTTCTCACTGAAAAGACATTCTCCATGAATCTATTTGTCCCCGGACTCCTGAACAGAATGGTGTGGTTGAATGCAAAAATTGTCATATTCTTGAGATTGCCCCAGCTCTCCTTATTGGGGTGGAGGGCATGTTCCCCAAACCCTTTGGACTGTAACTATTCATTATGCTATCTACCTTCTTAATCGTATGTCTTCACATGTTTTGGGTTTTAAAACACTACTCCAAACAGTGACTGCTCATGTTCCTATCTTAATCTCACTCTGCCCCTTTTTAGTTGTGTGGCTTATGTCCATCTCAATAAATCTCATCGGACCAAGTTGGATCCGTTGTCCTCCGCTGTGTCTTTGTGGTTTTGCATCTCAACAAAAGGGTTACCAAGGTTACCATCCCTCCAGTCGCCACTTTTATGTTACCATGGATGTTACGTTTGTGGAGAACGAGATGTTTTTTCTGTAAGACATACCCAATCATGTCTTTCAGTGGGAGAATACAATAAAGGAATTACATAATTGGTTTGAGATAGAAATACAGGGAAAAGAAGCACAAAATAGTGGTCTCGAACCTGAACCGCTCAACTCAACCGAGTCAAGCCAAGCCGAACAGCCCCTTCTCTCAAACATACTTGTTGATGCTCCACTGAACATCCCTAAGGTAAGTCATTTAGATCCCAGTGTTTCTTAAAATATTGTTGAAATTGTGAAAAAAAAAATTACACACACCAGCAAACAGAGGAATACCATCATACATATTCTAACCAAAAGGCAAGGTGAAATATGTCATTGCTGATTATGTCTCCACACACATATTGTCTCCTCAAGCTAAAGCATTTTTGAGTCAGATGGAAGAAATTAAAATTCCTAATAGATTGGAAGAAGCTTTTCAAGACCCAAAATAGGTGGAAGCAATGAATATGGAGATGAAGGCCTTACAGAAGAATGGAACATGGGAAAGCAACTTGTTGGATGCCGATGGGTGTACACAGTTAATCACAAAGCTGATGGCACAATAGATAGATAAAAAGCAAGACTTGTGGCCAAAAGGTATACACAAACGTATAGAGTTGATTATCAAGATACGTTTACACCGGTGACAAAAATGAATACAGTGCGAGTTCTATTGTCCTTAATAGCTAATTTAGATTGGTCTCTCAAGAAATTCGATGTGAAGAATGCCTTTATGGATGGAGATCTAGAAGAAGAAGTGTACATAGACATGCCACCTGGTTATGGGTTGTCTAATAACAGTAGAAAGGTGTGTAGGCTTCGAAAAGCCCTGTATGGATTGAAGCAGTCTCCACGAGCTTGGTTAGGGCGGTTCACTGAAGCAATGAAGAAGTATGGATATCATCAAGGTAACTCAGATCATACCCTATTTATCAAACATATTGATGGTAAGATTACTTTGTTGATAATCTATGTCGATGATATGGTAGTTACTAGTGATGATGTTGTTGAAATGGGCAAATTACAGAAGTACTTAGCCTCAGAGTTTGAGATGAAGGACTTGGGAGCTTTGAAGTATTTTTTGGGAATCGAAGTAACTTACTCTGCTACTAGTACTTGTCTCTTTCAAAGGAAGTATGTTCTAGACCTGTTGACAGACATTGGTATGTTAGGGTGTGCACTAGCCGAAACCTCTGTTGTGTAGAATCATCACCTAGCAATCTATCCTGATCCAGTATCAACCAACAAGGAGAGATATCGTTGGTTATTAGGAAGACTAATTTATCTTTTGCACACTAGACCAGATATTGCATATACAGTTAGTGTTGTTAGTCAATTCATGCATTCTCTTAGTAAGGAACACTTAGCGACAGTTATGAGGATTTTGAGTTATTTGAAGAAAGCTTTAGGCCGAGGCTTGATATTCAGAAAACTGGGACATTTGGATGTCAATGGTTATGCAGATGCAGATTGGGCAGACAATATAACAGAAATACGTTCTGCATCAGGTTACTTCACTTTCATTGGGGGTAATTTAGTTACATGGCGAAGTAAGAAGCAAAATATAATGGCTCAATCTTCAGCCGAGGCAGAATATAGGGGCATAACACATAGAGTTTGTGAGCTTCTTTGGCTAAGGATACTCTTATCTGAAATTGGTTTTCCACCAAAGAAAGTTATGGAGCTTTACTATGACAACCAAGCTGCAAGAGAGATAGCAAATAATCCAGTTCAACATGACATAACTAAGCATGTTGAACTGGATATGCATTATATCAAGGAGAAGCTGGTAGATAAGCTAATCAATATACCATTTGTAAAGTCAGAAGAACAGCTGGTAGATGTCTTGAGGCATGCAATATCAGCAAAGGTTTTTCATGACTCACTTGACAAGTTAGGCATACGAGATATCGACACACCAACTTGAGGAGGAGTGTTGGCGTGAGCCATAATTCAAGGATCCCGTGATCCCTATTTCCTAGTGTAATTCATGTTACCTAATTAGAATAGTTACCTAGTTAGGATTTCTTATAATTAGCTAATTACTTTTCCTTGTAGGAAAAGTCAACTTGTACTTGTATATATATATATATATATATATATATATATATATATATATCCTCATCTTGGAGAAATATAAAATCATTCACAATTATTCAATCCTTCATTGTTTAGTGAAGTTCATAGATATGAGACATACCAGATCCATCATAGTATGTCTGAGCAATAATATACCAAACTACTTTCGCAGTAAGTATTGACATCTTCTAACCATAGAATTCTCAGCTGTCCACCTAATGTAATTGATATTGGTGGGCATTTGAACTCTTAAATCGGTGAACCAAACTGAACCAATTTGGGAGAAGGGGAGTGCTAGCAACCTTCATTCTAACCTTCTCTCTTCTTCTCATGACAAGTGTCACTTTCCTTACACTTAAAATAATGTCATTAATGCATCACATAAACTAATTTTTGTTTTCCAAATTTACCCTTATTAAATGTCTTAACTTATTTTAATAACAAGCTAATTTTTTTACAACTTTCTTATCACCTTGTTAAAAAATTAAATAAGAAAAAAACCAAGGGTAAATTGCGAAAAATTCAATTTGGTTCTCGGTTTTTGCCACTTAAAAACCAAGGGTAAATTGCGAAAATGGTCCTCAAACTTGTATGCGATTTGATTGTGTGTAACAAATGATGTGCAGAATAGCCAAACAAGACATCATTTCTTTGAATGGCTGGATAATGAAACATGTCCAAGAGGAAAGGAAGTGCTTCCTGGATTGCTTAGAAGACTCAGAGGTATGGAGGAAGAAATTAGAGCAAGAGATGAGCAACTGAGATTAGTGGAAGTAGAGAAGAAAAAATTGGAAGAGAAAGTGTGTGTTGTTATTGAAGGAAAAAAGGAATTGGAATGGAGTAGACAGAGACAATTGAAATTGGGGTTTGCTTTGATCCTTTCATGGTGTTTGTTTGTAATTTTTGTGATGAGTAGAAAGATTTAGCTATGAATGTTAGGTCTGTAATGGCCTTTTAGGTTTGTAATGGGATTATAGGTATGAATGTAATGTGGTGTTTGTTAGCTATGAATGTAATGTGGTGTTTGTTAGCTATGAAATAGTTTGTGGAGTATTTTAGGTAAAACAATTCCATAACCAAAACCACACCAATTCCAGAAATGAATACCAATTCCAAATCTACACAAAGCCACACCAATTCCAGAAATTAATACCAATTCTATAACCAAAAACCAATCCCATAGCGAAAACCAATTTCATAACCAAATTGCACAGCATAAACCAATTCCATTACCAATATGTAGAGTTAATTCTAATCCACAAGCTGTGATTCCATAAAATTACATCTCAAATTACAGAACCTAAACCAAAAGGCAGAGTGTAAATCCACAAAATAACATCCCAAAAGCTGTGATCCTATTGTTTGTACTGTAAGCCAAAATGCAGGGCCTTTACATAACCACAATGCATATCCTGAACAAAATCCACATCCCAAATTACACAAAATATATATGATTCCCCCTGCCTTGTGAATGATTATGGTTGTGATAGAACTTCTGTAGGCCTTTTGAATGTTTCTCTTCTAATAGCAGCCCTTTTGAATGTTCCTCCTCTTGCCAAACCTCTTGCCAAACCTCTGACCATAGTTCTTGGCAAACCTCTTCCCACACCTCTTGCCAACTAAAGAAAGAGGACCAATATAAGTTCTGAACTATATTGCAAAAAAATAAGTGAGCATATTTGAAAAATAAACCTCAAACAACATACACTTTGTTGTGAAGAAGTAGCAACTTCAGTTGCAACAGCTGGAGCCTCGTTAAATCTTCCTGTTCCTCTATCCAACCTTTTTCCCATATCTCTTAGCATACTTCTTGGCCAACCTCTTATACCTCTTGCCACCTAAACAAAGAGGACCAATATAAGTTCGCAACTAAATTGCAGATTTGTGAGACAACATATTTGAAGAAAAATACCCCAAAAAACGTATACTTTGTGAAGAAGTAGCAACTTCTTTTGCAACAGCTGGAGCCTTATTGGCTATTCCTCTTCCTCGGCCTCTGCCCCTCACTCTAACTGCCCCTCCCTCAGTGTGGACCTCTTTTTGGGCAAAAGATGCATTTGCCTGCAAGAGCACAAATAATTATTACTTCCAAAACATGTAACAACTCTAAATTTGCATAATAAATAATTACCTGTTGCTTTTTTGAGCTATGTCTGTCACAAGTTGCCCTATTATGGCCACTTTGACCACATCTCCTACATGTGATCTTAATAAAAAGTCTTCTAAGCTTGTCTCTTGGTTGAACATAATTTGGAGGCATTGGATGTGGTGGGGGTGGTGGTGGTACCACAATTTCAGCAGGTTCTTTGGACCTAGTTTTTTTGGGCCTTCCTGGCTGTACCCTAACAGTTGGGGGATGTATTGGAGGATGCCCAGATTTAGCCCATTGATCCATTGAAGGGATGGGATAAATCATTGGTCCATATGACTTCATATAAGTTGCAGGCTTGTAACATTCATCCACATAATCAATGGGGCTTTCATCCCTTTGAAAAATTGCAGAAATTGCATGGCCACATGGTATCCCACATAAATCCCACCTCCGACAAGAACATGTCCTTGCCCTAAGATCCACAACAAATTCTCCACCATACATGTGGGTCACTTGATATGTTTGCAAGCCTGCCAGTCGAGGAATGCATGTGGAGGCATCTAACTTGTTTTTTCTCAATTATCTTGAAGATTCTTGGCCCAACTGGATGTTTCCATTTCGGACATGCAGCCCTTCTATTTGCCATCCTAAGCATCACAAGAACTCTTATCCTCTCCAAGCAAGTCAAAATGGACTGATCTCTTGCATCTACTATTGCTGAATTGAAACTTTCACAAAGATTGTTCAACAACAGATCACACTTAAACCGTGTATCAAAGTGAGATCTACTCCAATTCTTTGCAGGTCTCTTACTGAGCCATTCCCACGCTTCCTCATCCTCTTGTTTCATATTTTCCATTTCTGCTTCCCACCAAGGCATAGTTGTGGCTCTTGCTGCAGCCCACAATATGTGTTTTAGAGCAACACCAGAGTGTGATGATCTAAAGTTATTATATAAGTGTCTAACACACATCCTGTGCTCTACAGTTGGAAGTAGAGTCTCAATTGCAGGTATGAGTCCCTTTTGCTTGTCGCTAATGAACACATATGACAAACCATTTGTAATCTTTAGATCTTCAATCACAGCCTAAGAAACCAGATCCACGATTGTTTGCTTTCGATCTCAACAACTGCATAAGCAATTGGGAAACTGCCATTGTTGCCATCCACCCCAACTGCTGTCAAAATCTGGCCAGGATAAGGACCTTTTACATGGCACCCATCAAGACCAATAACTGGTCTGCATCCATCTAAAAATCCTTGCCTGCAACCAGCCAAGCAAACATACATCCTTAGAAAGATAGCTTAGGCCCCCACTTGTTCAGTTTTAATTACAACTGTACTTCCTTTGTTTGCCTTCTTCAATTCCTCTGCATAATCCCTTAACCTAGCATATTGTTCTTTGTAACTCCCTTCAATAATTAGTTTGGCCCTCTTTTTGGCCCTATATATTTGATGTCTTGTGACATTCATACAATAATCATCCAAAACATCCTCTTGCAATGATTTCACATCCAAGTCTGTGTCTCTCTTCAGTTTCTTAGAATACCTATTGCAAAGCCACTTGGATGAGGCATACTTCAACTTGTCGACCCTCCCACAAGTGTGTTCTAGGCTCATAGTCTTGATTACAAATGTAGATTCACTCTTATCTATCTTTGAAGCATATAAATAAAATGGACATTTCAGTCCTCCCATACATACTACCTGGAGCCTCACTTTGTCATTTTTTTTGAATTTTATCAACTTGCCATGTAGAATTGCATACTCCTCCACAGCTTCTTTCAAAACCTTTTTGTTTGCAAATCGCATTCCCATCCTAAACTCTGGATTCCTTAAATCCACCTCTCTCCTGTACTCCTTCAACTTTGGCAATTTCTTTTTCTTTCTTTTGCCCTTTTCCTCACCATTACCCTGATCCTGATCCTCTTCATCACTTCCTGTGTCCAAATCCGATGTGTTAGCACCATCTGATGAAACCTCTCCTGGAGCATCATAAGTAGGCCCAACTTTCTCATGTCCATGGGGCTGAACAGTAGGCTCAACATTCTCACCTGCATTGGCCTGAACACTAGGCCCAATGTTCTCACCTGCATTGGCCTCACCAATAGGCCCAATGTTCTCACCTGCATTGGCCTCACCACTTGCGCCCCCAACTACCACATTCTCAGCTACAAGCACCTCATCTTCTTGTTCACTGAATTCATAATCACTATCCACAAATTGTGCATCATTTTCCTCATTTTCCCCTTCATTTCCAACCTCTCCATTCTCAGTTGCTGCAGCCTTATTTTCCTCTCCATTCTCAGTTGCTGCACCCTCATTTTCCTCTTCATTTCCAACTTCTACATATGCATCTGCATCCCCTGGTTCATTGAATGCGTGCCATGTGACACCCTTCCCATGATTTTCTACATCTGCATCATAGTTATATTCTGCACTATCCAAACTAGGCCATGCAGCAGATGCTTGAGTCCCAAGCCCATTACCATTTGAATTTTCCAAATCTGTATAGTACAACACAAGAACCCTATTACATGGCATGCATCCAACCATTTCAACTACTTTACTATCAGAGGTAATAAGCTCCAATATGTTACCATCCTTTTCTCCAGCCTTTCTATACCTAATCTCCATAGTTTGCTCAATTTTCGAAACATCTATTGTATACCCCAACTCTTTCCCTATCTTCCTTAAATCCAGCAATGATAGAAAGTCATCAACAACATTATCTAAATAACAGACCTTACCACCTTTATAAACCCCATTTTCAAACATACCCCATGGTGTAGTTCAAGAGTGACTCTGTCAGAGATATCTGCAAACAGTACATATCAAATTTCAGAGTTAGCTGCACACACATCTCCTTTATCTAATGCTACAGGTTTAGGGTTTTAATTTTTTTTTTTTTTTTACCGTTTCACTCAATGCTAATAGTGAATTAAGTGTGAAGTAGACAACAAAGGGACCACACCAAACATAAAAACCTATACTTTGCAGTCAATCCCAGCATAAAGGAAATAAAATGCCAGAGTATCTTTTCAACATAAAGAAACTGACCTTGGACCACACACTTGCAAACAAAAAACATCGATTTGCAAAACAAGATGAATATAAAATACAGACAGATATTCCCTTACCGTATTTGGGATTCTCTCCACCCCAACGGAACTCAAACTCCATCAGTGATGAGCATCCACAATGATCGAAATCCAGAAATTCCCGCAAAACCCCCAAATAGGAACCCTAACAACTCCAGATTCTCTGTTGTTGCCTTCGCACCTCGGTTTCGGATAGTCACGAACCGAATACGACGTTTTGGCTAATCGGAGAAGACATTGAGGTTGAAAAAGATGCATATACCCTTTCAGATTTAAAAAGACGCATATACCCATCCTAGACCCCATCACTGGCGTTGACTTGTTAAAAACTCACAGAAAATGTAACGGTTGGATCAAATGGGCGATTAATATAGAGTTTATGTACCATTTGGACTAATAATTTAATTTAGGGACCAAAATATAAATCGCATACAAGTTTGAGGACCATTTTCGCAATTTACCCTAAAAACCAAACTAGACCAGTTATATGATATTGGCAAAGATATTGGTATGTAACTCAATTTCCTACGAACATAATACCAAAATCCTATCCTCCTCATCTCTCTCACCCTCCCTCATCTTCGTCACGATCTCAATCTCCATCATCTTCATCACGGTCTCAAAGACGCCATGCCTCCAATGCCATCCACTATCTTTTTGTTGTTTGTCTATGAGAGTTGTAGATGGATTCGTGCAAGGGGAGTTGAGTTTTAGGCTTGAGCTTCAAGTGATGATGGGACAAGCCCAACCAAAAAAAAAATCAAATCAGTCTAGCCTAAACTGAATAAAATTGATCAGGCTGAACCAAAATAAAAGAAAACTAGTTATTTTATGTAGTTTAAATTTTAATTTTAGAGTTAAAACAGACCAAACCAGACTGTATCCATCCCTTGTAATTGGGGCCTTTGCTAGGAGCCCAAGGAGAAATAACATTTCACTTTGGCGAGAAAGTCTTATTTCAATGTCTTTTTCACTCTGCCTGACTCCACTAACAATCAATGATATCTTAAAGGACTAATTATTAAATTATGCATATCCTTTGCATATTCCTTTTGATTTTTATTTTTTTCGAGTCGATTCCTTTTAATTAATCATAGTTGATATTCAGATGCCATTAATGACTATTTAAGACAACCACGACAAATTGCCAGAATATTTTTCTTCGCCAGATCCCACCGACACCCAATCACCCAATTATAAAATTTCCTGCAAATCCACAACCCGTCTCATTCTCATTACTAAACTTCATAGATCAGGGCTTATCCAAATTAATATTCTAATAAATAATAATAAACCCCATAATTAATTTTCTTTATTTGGCCAAATATAGTCTAGAAACTCAACAGCACCACTCAACTGAACAGCATGGATAATCCGATATCCCTACTGTACTAACCACCATAACAAGCACAACAGCCAGATTATGCTTACACGGAAACTAATTAAACCCGCATCCAAACACACCCACTATTAAACAGCAGAAACCAAACCGCTCGAACCGGACCGGACCATGCGGTGAGTATGACGCCGTTTCTGGACACCGTCATCATCCGAGTTACAGTAGTTCCTAACAGCGGTCAGCTCGTACGGGGACGTATCGGTGGCCAGCCACTGCTCGATCGTGAAGAGCTGTTGGCTGCAAGGAATGTGGGCCCCAGTGGAGGTGACCTCGACGTAGTTGATGTACCAGCCGTGGTGGGGGCCGGATCCGTCGGAGGTGAGGTTCAGGGCGCAGATGGGGGCTTGAAGGCAGGGTCCGCGGCCGCTAAAAATGTCCAAATTGCCCCTCTCGAAGTAGTTGTGTCCGGGGCCCATCAACCCGCCCCAGGTCTCGAGGTTCCGGATCTCGATCCCGTAGCCATACGCGTCGTAGAGCCTGACGTTGGCGTTGGAGTCCGTCCCGCCCTTTAAGATCGACCCGGTCCTAACGTAGACCGTGTACACGCAATCCGGGTCCTGTGAAAAAAAAAAAAAAAAAGTTAAATAAATATCGCTTGTATAAAAAATAAATTTAATTAGAAAACGACGAAAGGTGAAAGCAAAGATGAAGGTGAAGGTGACTTACGTCGGAGAAAGCGAGGGTGATGAAGAGGGAGAGAAGGAGGGAGAAGAAGAGAGTGTTGCTGGGGGATGTCATTTTTGCCATGAGGGAAGCTTTGCTGAGTGTGATGTATAGGAGAGGCTTTTTTATAGTTGAAATGATATTAGCTAATTTTCTTTTTTTGGGGGTGAAAAAATCACGTGCTATTTTTGTGTATTGGCCCAGGTGGATGTCTGTTGGGGATGATTTGGTCATTTGGTGTCCAGCCCTGGTTGGCCCATATCTTCCTGTGTTTTTTCACCACTTGCCACCTTTAATGATGATGATAAAAACAAGATAAGAACAACGCCAGGCTCGGTGTTCGTTTCAAGAAAATTTCATTTAACTACCGGATGACGTATTAATTACATCTAAAAGTGGAGGCTTAAAATATTAAATATTTTTATGATTGTTAAAATAACATGAATATATTTTAAGGAGCTTTAGTAATACATTCAAAATAGGAGTTGAAATTATAAAAATACTTTATATGAAATTCAATTTAAAAATATACTCAAAAATTATTTATTATATGAAATGAGTGTTGAAGTTACTATAAATTACATATCTGCTATTGATTAACTTAAAACAAGCTCAATACCAAAAAACTAAATAAAAAAACCAAAAACAAGCCTAACGAGCCCGAAGTACATTGTTAATACCATGTCATAAAAGTACAGTGTTAATACAGTACATTTTTAATATCATTCTATAGAAGTACATTATTTATACTAAGTTCTACCATATTGAGTCCTTTCCAAAGGCATAAAATTTCCGATCAGCATTGTCCTGGCAGCCCCAATAGCTGCTTGAACAATTCGAATGCCTTGCAGAGATCTGCAACATATAACCGAGTTCCATTAACTTTTCTTTTAAGTAAACTAGTTCTCTTCCCTTTTTCTTGCATTTTACAGAATCAGGTCTAAGGAGTGATCAAGAATTGGCAGCCTGATTTGCCGAGGCCGCCATTCCTCTTCAGTGGTGCCATGTCCAAGCTGTCCTGAGCTGTTAGAGCCAAATGAATAGACAACTCCTTTTGAAGTTACAGCAATGCTGTGACCGTTCCCTGCTATTGCCTGTGATTTCTCCCTTCTGAAACATGCCTCTCCAACCAACAAGAACTTTAGGACCAGTTTTCATGAAAACCCCACATCTTTGCTTCAATTGTTGACGTTGCTCCATTGTCATTGGCTTAAATATACCTCTCTTTTGGCACATGTCCAGAGACGCAAGCTCTGGTATGGACAATTCAAAGTCAGGAGCAAAGTTTGCAGGCTGCTTGAAAAATGAGCATGTTGCCCGCAACATACACATCCAAAATCAAAGCAGCAGTATTATCAATTCTAAGATTTAAAACACCGATACATTAACGAACTTTAGAGCAACAGGTCACTTGCCTCTGGCTTTGCAAGGTCTTGAGGATCCAAATTACATGCAGTAAGGACATGAAGGACAATGGAGGGATTGGCAGCTAAAGGGAATTCTCCGGGGATGGAGGTCCCAAAGCAATGGCATTGCCGCCTTTCGAATGTTGGTACAGGAGTGGCAACAACAATAGTGGTAATTGGCTGGTCAGGAATGTTATGGCATTGTATATTTGGGGTTCCACTCGCTGTGGCATCCATTGGCACTGCCAAAATTCGCAGTGGCCAAGCTGCAAAGGAGAAGTTCTAAATTGCTGAAAATTATGAAATATTGGTACAACACTTACCACATTACTCCTCTCAATTATCCAGCATTAACATCTAAAGTTTTAAAACGAACACATTCTTGCTAATTTTATTTACGGATAATCTATAGTAGAAATATATGTTTAGGTAAAACTGATACTTTCTATTCATCTCCATAATGAGCTATTTATATGTTTACATAGGGTTTTACAGGTTTAACAAGGAAATAAAATAAACTAGGAAACAAAGTCCTAATTGTACAAGAATTAGTCAACTACACTAATTAGGAAATCACTTTCCTGAACTCACGCACACGCAACACTCCCCCTCAAGTTGGAGCCTAAATGTCACCAAGGTCCAACTTGCTCATCGTGTCCTGAAATACTCAGCTTGAAACTGCTTTCGTTAAGATATCTGCCAACTGATCTTCTGACTTTACAAACGGGAACTGAAGCGTCTTGTCTTCTAATCTTTCTTTGATGAAATGCCTATTCACTTCAACATGTTTAGTTCAATCATGTTGAACTGGATTATGAGCAATATTAATGGCCGCAATATTATCGCAATATAATTTCATGGGTTTTTTAGGCTTTAAACCTAACTCCGTTAGAACATGCTTAATCCATAACAACTCACAAACACCATGTGCCATACCTCTATATTCTGCCTCCGCACTTGATCTTGCAACAACATTTTGTTTCTTACTACGCCAAGTAACAAGGTTACCTCCTACAAAAGTAAAGTAACCTGAAGTGGGTCGTCTGTCTGTTTGGGACCCAGCCCAATCCGCATCTGTATACCCAATTACATCCAGATGTCCTTGCTTTGAATACATTAACCCTTTACCAGGAGTTGATTTCAAATATCTCAAGATGCGATTCACTGCATCTCTATGAACTTCACTTGGAGAGTGCATAAACTGCCTTACAACACTCACAGCATATGTAATGTCCGGTCTCGTATGTGACAAATAAATTAACCTCCCAACTAGGCGCTGGTATTGCTCCTTGTTAGTTGGTTTATGATCAGTACACTCACCAAGCTTGTGATTTTCCTCCATAGGCGTATTAACTGGTTTACACCCCATCATCCCTATTTCAATTAATAAATCCATAACATATTTTCGTTGAGACAAGAAGATACCTTGCTGTGATCTAGATACTTCTATCCCGAGAAAATACTTAAGTGTACCAAGATCTTTTATCTCAAACTCCTTAGATAAGTACTCTTGCAATGCTTTTCTTTCATCAGGATCATCACCTGTTACGATCATATCATCAACATATACTATCAAAGCTGTAATTTTATTTTCCTTATGCTTCAAGAACAAAGTATGATCAAAATTACTTTGTTTATATCCAAATGCCCTCATAGACTTTGTCAACCGCCCAACCCATGCTCGAGGTGACTGTTTCAAACCATACAAAAACTTCTTTAATTTGCACACATAGTGTTTCGATTCGGAACTCAAGTTACATCCAGGCGGAGGATCCATATAAACTTCTTCTTCTAAATCACCATGTAAAAAAGCATTTTTGACATCAAATTGGTGTAATGGCCAATCCAAGTTTGCAGCAAGTGATATCAGGATTCGTACAGTATTGATTTTTGCTACTGGAGCAAACGTCTCCTGATAATCCACTCCATATCTCTGAGTATACCCTTTTGCCACCAATCGAGCTTTGTACCGTTCGATCGATCCATCTGCCTTCAACTTAATGGTATAAATCCATCTACAACCCACAGTTCGTTTGCCACTTGGGAGAGGAACAAGTTTCCATGTGGAATTCTTTTGAAGAGCTTGCATCTCATCATTCATTGCTTGTTTCCAGTTTGGATCCATCAAAGCCTCTTCTACACTGCTTGGTGTAGACAAAGAATCTAGTTGTTTGATCAACATGGCATGTGGTGCGGACAATCTATGAGTGGAAACATGGTTGCTAATCGGGTACTTCACTTTAGCTTTGGGATCTGCTTCATATTGAATCTTTGGGATACCACGATTCTTACGAACAGGTAATTGGTATGGTTGTAGATGTATCTCATTAGATGGATCGTCTGAAAACAAATCAGTTAAATATAAATCTTCAACATCAATGTTCTGGGATATTACCTGGGTTGCAGGTTCAGAAGACACCTCAGAAGATAATTGGTTAAATGGTACAGAAACTTCATAAACGGGCATCAATACATCATTCTTCTCCCCCTGACCGGGTGACTGAGTTGTGGGTGAGGAGACCAACCGTGACCGGTCATCAAGACTGTCGTGCATAGTTTCTGGAGTGGTATCTGACGAGTTGGTTAGTGCATCCTGAACTGTCGGATGACATAACGACTCCAAAGTAACGAAACCTTCCAGGTCGAACCGATCATCAACAGTATCTGGACTCGCCAGTGCCTGAACTCCCCCCAAAAAATACATTTCTTCTTCTCCAAAAACCACATCCATAGTGATGTAGAGCTTCTGAGTAGGGGATGATAGCAGCGATACCCTTTTTGATGTTGGGCATAGCCAATAAACACGCACTTGAGTGCTCGAGGCTCCAACTTGTTGCGCTGATGTGTATAAAGATGAACGAAAGTTACACATCCAAAAACTCGTGGCTCCAAATTGGGAGTGAAATGAAGGGCACAAAACTGACGAAGGGCTTGTAATGGTGTTTGGAAGTTCAAGACACTAGAGGGAACCCGATTAATAAGATACGCAGCAGAACACACTGCTTCTCCCTAAAAAGAACGAGGCATTTGAGCATCAAACAATGAAGCTCGAACCACTTCTAACAAATGACGATTTTTGCGCTCTGCTACCCCATTTTGCTGAGGAGTATATGGACATGTTCGTTGATGTTCAATTCCATGAGCTTCTAAAAACTGACAAAGATCATGATTCACAAATTCACCCCCATTATCAGAACGAAGGATCTTCATTTTTGCATGAAACTAAGTGTCTACCATCTTGTAAAACTGTTGAAATGTGGTACACACCTCCCCCTTGGTTTTTAAGAGAGAAATCCAAGTCATACGTGTGCAATCATCAATAAAGGTAACAAACCAACGAGCACCAGAAGAAGTAGAAATTGGAGCAGGACCCCAAACATCAGAATGAACAATTGCAAAAGGCACCGTACTTTTATTCATACTCAAAGTGAAGAAAACTCGATGGCTTTTTGCCAGTTCACAAACATCACACTTAAAATTAAAATCTGAAAGTTTACTAAACCATGAAGGAAACAACTTTTTAAGATATCCAAAGGAGGCATGACCCAACCGTCTATGCCACAACCAAATAAAATTCTGATTTTTCTCGGTCGGATCTCCACTAGTCTTGAAGGCTTGAGAAATCCGAGTCTCACCACTTGTTGCCAAATCCAGAAAATACAGCTTGCCCCTTCTAGTACCATAACCAATTATCTTCCTTGTGAGGATGTCCTGAAAAATACAACAATTTGGCCAAAACGTTACAGTACAAAAAAGAGCATGAGTAATTTGCGCAACAGATAGCAAATTAAAATCCAATGACGGCACAACAAGTACTGAATCCAGGTGCAACGAATCTGTAAGGGATAAAGAACCCTCTCCAACAACAAGAGAGGAACTACCATTTGCATTGGATACTACCGACTGTGAAGATGGAGACAAAGATGTGATTTTATTCGAATCACATGTCATATGATCAGAGGCGCCTGAATCAATAATCCAGACATTACTGGTGGGTGAGGTGGAAGAAACATTCAATGCATAACCAGTTGTACCTGATGTAGCCATGGACGCAGATGCAGAAGTATGTTCATTTGATTTGTTGCCACTTACAGGGGAGGTCTCTGGAGTAGCAGAGGCTTGGAGTGCCTTATGACCATTTCTTTTATTCTTAGAATGATCCCACCAAGATGGAAAGCCAACTAATTCATAACAATGTTCACGAGTGTGCTTTGAACCACCACAATGAGTGCACTTGAAAACTGGTTTGTCCTTCACCCCCTGGGTCGAGGAACTCCCATGAGATGAAGGTGGTCCTTTGGAACGTTGAGCCACCATGACAGTAGCATCAAGAGAGGCGGCAGCACCAGTAAAATTGGCGCGTTGTTGTGCATCACGGCGAACATAAGCAAAACTTTGGTCGAGATCCAATTTAGGTTCCTTGCGGAGGATTTCACTACGGACTTGATCAAATTCGGGATCCAATCCAGAAAGAAAAATATGAACTCGAAGACGATCGAGTTTTTTTTTTGTATGTATCAGTGTCAGCAGCGCACACCATAGATGAGGGGTCGCGATGATCCAGTTCCTGAAAAAGACTCTGAAGCATGCTATAATATTTGGAAACAGGTTGGCCATTCTGTTTGAGGGTGAATGCCTTCCTGTTCAATTCGTAAACTTGAGATTCGTCGGATCCATCATAGAAAACTTTCTTGACAGCAACCCAAATCTCCTTGGCAGTGCGAAGACGAATAAAGCGGCCCATCAACTCAGGGGACATAGAATCAATTAACCAACCTTTGACTCGTAGATTTTCAGTGGTCCACGCATCAAAAGTAGGAGCAGATTCGGCTGGCACAGAAAAAGAGCCAATAAGATAGTAGCAATTCGAATTTCCATGAGTTGAGACCAAAGAGCATAATTGGTCTCATTGAGAATAACTAGTGTAGGCAACGCAGAATTATCATTTTGGATGGTGACAATCTGTGGAACCAACGAAGTTGGAGGTTGTGCAACGGAGGTCGAAGAACTATCCGGGAGAACAAGGGAAGCCTCGGGTGTTGTCATCGCAGCGGAAATTGATGGTGTGGAAGTATGAACTCAATATATGTGGAGGATGGATGAAAAACTTATGAACTCAATATAGGTTTGAATTCAATTAGAGGGTTTGGGATAAACAAGAAACCACTAGATCGGTGGCTCTGATACCAAGTAGAAATATATGTTTAGGTAAAACTGATACTTTCTATTCATCTCCATAATGAGCTATTTATATGTTTACATAGGGTTTTACAGGTTTAACAGGGAAATAAAATAAACTAGGAAACAAAGTCCTAATTGTATAAGAATTAGTCAACTACACTAATTAGGAAATCACTTTCCTGAACTCACGCACATGCCAACACTATGCAAGGGTATCTACCTTGAAAATATGTTATTGATCAACAAATTTCAAGTCTCAAACCTACAAATGAAAAAAAATACCTAAAAAAAAACTCTTTATATGACAGCAACTACAAGAACCAATAATGCAACAAGTTATGTCCAATCAACATGTCATAAGAAATGGTGTCAAAGCAACATAACATAAGGCATGTACTGGACTTGAGGATTCAAAGTCCTTTACAACAAAGACCAAACATCTGCAAAACTAGAAACCAGAGAAATTCACAACCATACCATTCAAAATCAATACTCAAACAAGAAGAAGAAGTTGCATTTGAATCAACAAACAAACCCTAATGGGACAATACTAGAAAAAACCATGAATATGGAGCTCAAACTTGATTAAACTTTGAAAGATGATCAACAACATCATTTCCAACCAGTGCCTCTCCAACAAACAAGACAAGATTTGGATTGTTAAGATTGACTAGCTTTGACAGTGCCCTCATTAATGGTTCATTATCCTGAAAGGCATAATACAATATATTTTCACATTAAAAAATATATATACAGCAGCAAAACCAGGCTAGATAACTTATAGGTCTCAACCCGCTGAAAAAGGAATTTTAACAAGTAAACAACATTATTATCCTTATGTAATAGCAAAAGCAGTGGTAAGACTGAAACAAAAATTGCTAACTAATAGTAGCTTAGCATGTACATTATACAAACAGTAAATATTTATGTAGATGCTCAACCATTCCGCTAAGAACTAGAAACACAGTACCAGCATTACAAATCATATTAGAACTAAAACAAATTAGCAAGCAAGTAATTTTCAGAAATTTTTTTATCAATTTTTTTATCGCAATTTGTAAACAAAATGCAAAACTAAGGAAAAAAAAAATTGTATACATATTCAAATTAATCACAAAATCGCAAAGAAACTGCTCAACGAGCTTCGAATTTCGACGATAATCAAACCGGATCATACCAATATGATTCGGCTGACCTTGAAATGGTCTCTTCGTTCTTCTTAAGCTCATCCTTGTGAGCCTTCTCTCATATCTAGTGCAGCATGTGGCCATGAGCGTCTAGATAAAATTACGGCTCAGAAGCTGTGAGCGTGGATGAGGTATCTCCTTCAACCTTTCCTGCTCGTGAATCAAACGAAAGTCTGAGAAAATGACGCCGTTGAGGCCACTTGAAAATTCGAAATGGAGAAGAGAAATTGAAAGTGAAAGAAGCGACGAGGACGACGATGAACCTAAGTCTTGGAAGAGGAACAGATAAGAGCGTAGCCTAGAGCACTGAAAGGATTGGAGGAAGAAGATGAGCTTGGAGCCGCACAAGCTGCTCCACGAGTCATGAGCTCATGCATCGCCATGGTTGATGCTCTTCTTCTTCTTCTTCTTATTCCTCTTCAATCTACAACATAATTGTCATTAAATAAAAGATTTTAAAAAATTTTAAGTCGGCTGTTTCTCAAAATTGCACCCAAAATGGCAAAATTGTAATCCAATATAGCTGTTGAATTGAAAAAATCGACAGCTGTCGATTTTTGGGTGTGTTTATATACATTAAATAGTATAGGGTTTATTTATAGTTGTATGTCTTGGAATGTGTATTTAACTAATTTTCTACATATTTTATGCATAATAGACCCTTCCTTTCTATCAAGTTCATAACTGTTGTATACGAGTCTAGTCCAGTAGAAAATGGCGTTAACTTGTGGATTAGATGTTTCAAGTTCGAATCCCCATGATCATTGGCGGAGCCACTCCTAGACTTAGAGTGGCCCTGGCCCCCCACCAATATTTTTATCCTTCCTCTATTATATTATATATAATATATAGAATTTATAATAAACAACTTAGAATTCAAGTTAAAATTTCCTCTAAAACAAATTAGACATGAGTCAGTTAGAAATATTTAGCTCTAAACATGTAATATTTATTGAATACTTAGGTGTTTTATATACTTGTATTTTTTACTTCTGCCCCTTTAATTTTACAATTCTAGCTCCGCCCACGACATCATAATTGTGTGTGTGTGAGAGAGAAATTTCCCTCCTCTGTGATTTAGACTATTACTTGTATTATATAAAAAATAAAAATAAAATAAAAAAGTTCATAACTGTTGAAAATTTCATCAACGAACTAGCTCCAACCTTGACCAAAAAAAAAAAAAAACAACTCAAAAAAAAAAAAAAAAAAGACGAAGAAAGAAAATCGTTTCCTTAGTAATTAGGAGGGAATAATTGTTATTTCGTCAATCGAATGTGATGAAATAACAAAAATGATACTTTTTGTTAATAGTTACTAACAGAAAAGGATATTGGAAGAATATAGGGTTTAGTTGTAACAAATATAAATAAAGGAGGGAAACGATGGAATGAATCCTATTAATGTTAAGAAGATAACCAATTAACTATTGTTTTTTTTTTTTAATACAAACGATAATATATATATATATATATATAAAAGAGAGTAACGACATTACCATTATTTGGAAAGAAAAAAAAAATCCTAGCTAGCTAATGTGGACTGATTTAAGCCATTAGATTATTTGTACGGTTTTGATATCATGAAATGCGGGTAAATGCACGAATTCTAAATTCAGAGATTTGAGATACACCAAAACAATCCAATATGCCAATGAGGTATAGTTCATTGGTTGAGCTCCCTCACCTTCACCCATTAGTAGAGGTTCGAAAACTCCAGACGTCCAATGAATATTTCTGTAAACTTCCTCTCTAATCGCTTGTACTTAAAAAACAAATTCCAATACAGTCTACTTACGGTTTTTAAACAAAAAAAGAAAAGAAAATATATACATCAAATAGTGAATTTCTTCATGAAAATATAATACGAAAAATTGTTTGGTTCATACTATTTTTTTGGTCTCGTATGCATATTGAAAACTATCTATTTATAGATGGTATAATTGTATTCGGTGCTCAAAAAGAAAAGAAAGAACTTATTTGATTCATATTTTAGCCAATATTTTTTCTTGTCAAGATTATTGGGTATAGAGAAGAAATGAAAGAACATGGTTTTTTAAATTTTATGAGTAATTTTGGCAAAGAAAAAAGAAAATTGAATAGTTGGAAAGAATAAAATAAATTAAATTGGGGAAAGATTTTTGTTTTTTCCCCCTCATCGCAACACAACCTTCTCTAACTCTTGACCTCACATAGTCTTACTGAAATGACTAGATTGGCCTTGAAAACTTTTCAGCACGAAAACAAGACCTACAATGTGAATTTGGAACGTGCACCAGCTAAACGACGATAAAGCGGACTTTCCTTGTACATTTAGGTTTTTGGTCGCATCTCCATTATTACTTGGAGAGAGCCATTTACTTTTACAAAAGGCTCTGCAAGTTGCAACTTTGGACGGAGCTTTTTTAATTTATTTTTTGCATTTAAAAAAATATATTTATACCGAAAACGAAAATTACAAAACAATACTTTTAGGGTAAGGAAGTCCAAAGAGGTCAAAATAGAAGGGAGATATCATACAACAGAGAAGCAGCCCATGCTCCCATACAACAGAAGTCGAGAGGCCATGGCACATATTAGCTACAAAATCTGCAGTGAAATTGCCTCCCTAAAAACATGCTCTAAACGAGTAGAATCACCCAAGGAACTCATCCGCCAAATATCTTGAACAATTTGTTGGATACTCCATGGAATCGAACCCTTCTTAAGCACACTGTCAATGATAAGCTTGGAATCCCCTTCAACAATGATCTTACGCCACCAGCGGTTAAGAGCAAGAGCAAGACCATCCCTTAACGTCAAGCATTCAGCCACATTAATGGTAGTGCCTTGCAAAATAACAAAACCAGTAGTGCCTTGCAGATTTTGAACTGATCCATCAAAGTTAATTTTGATCCAACCAACAGGGGGCATGCCATTTAATGGCCATGGGGCTTGAAGCCTTAGGTTTCACAATGTGGTTTTGTTGCCAATAATCCAGACCCACAACGGCCGCAGCATGAACACATCTAGTAGGGTGCGGTTGGGTACTATGGAAAATTAAGTTGTTTCTTGCCTCCCAAATTTGCCAGCAAATTAGGATAGCCTTGGAAAGATGATCGAACTCCTGAGATTGAGCATTGCAAGGTAACTGAGACAACCACCCAATAAAATCAAGGTTTGGCGCATGAAGAGAGGAAAAAGGAGATGAGCAACCCCAAACATTTCTGGCAAAAAAGCATTCAGCAAATAAATGTTGAACATATTCTGGATGTTCCTGACAAATAGGGTAGTCAAAGGCATAACTGAGGGAGAAATCGATTCAATCTACTTCTGACTTGTAGTCTTTTTCTGATAAGCATCTAAGCAAAAATATTCACTTTGGGAGGGATATTAAGTTTCCACATCTTCTTGAGTAGCTTGGTTTGAGGATGGGATGGATTCTCTTGAATTTGAACCTGATATGCAATTTTTATGGTGAAGACACCACTAGGATTTGGGCCCCACACCATTTGATCCCGTAAATCAGAAATAGGTAAAGGAAAAGATAAAATTTTATCAATAACATCTTCATCTAAGATTTGCATGAGCTCATTTCTGTCCCAAGAGTTGTTGGTAATTAAATATGAAACTTTTTTATTTAAGTACAAGTAAGATCTTGGTGCTCTAGAATCAGGTAAAGCAGAGGGATAGGGAATTGGATTTCTTTTTGAGGGTTAAGAAACTCTTTTGTCTTAAAGCACTTCCATCTATGGTGCTAAGTTAAAGGGTAAGGGCAGACACTATTTATGTAAATAGTGTCTGTCCTACCTTTTTTTATTTTGCTTTTTCACCCGTTGCCATGACAAGTAAAGGCAAGCATTGTTCACATGAGATATGAGGGGAGAAATTTGTATGAAGTTTTGGTGTAAGAAGTGAATAACATGGCTAGGTATTTATAGAAAGAAAAATTTTGAAATTTTGGTGTATATATATATATATATATATTGTATTTACAGTTGTTGATGACATCACGCTGATGTCAGCATGACGTCAGCAAACCCAGGCAGCAGCTCAGGCAATTCTTGCCTTTGGGCTTGCCTGGGTAAATGGGGCCCTTTTGCTTAAACCCAGCTTGGGATCCTTTTTGCCCTGGCAAAATTGATCCGCTGGAAGTGCTCTTAGGTATTTTGAGTTACAATTTTGACCCACCAATTAGAATGGTGAGTAAGGCATTTCCAACCAAGCTTAGCTAAAGTTGCAAGGTTAAAATGGTTAGTAATTCTGACCGCTAAGGCCATGTTTGGTGGGCTGGACTGGATGAGACTTTTTCAATTAAAATGGACATGGGTCCTAGCCATTGTTTGGTAAGCTTATAATGTATCATGGACTGGATGTGGTTATTGGACACTAGTCCATAATAGCAAGGGCTCTAGAACCTATCGGTAGACATGGGTTTCGAAGCCAGCCAAGTCGTCTTGCGAGCACACCTCCTCCTTCTTTGATTCGTGAGAACTTGCTCTGGTTTGGTTTGATGCTCTCTCTCTCTCTCTCTCTCTCTCTCTCTCTCTCTCTCTCTCTCTCTCTCTCTTCCCCTTTGCCATATCTTCAAGTCAACCCAACGGCGTCGTTTCACAGCCACTCTTATCTCATTGGCATTGCACAGATCATCGTATCTTCCAGTCGATCCGGCCAAGCTTGAGATCTGATTTTAAGGAGGAGCCTTGCGATTCTTGCTGTCTGATCTGTTTTGTTCTTGAGACCTTGCGATTCTTGCTGATCTGATTTGTTCTTGAGATCTTATGGGGGGACTTGCAATTCTTGCTGGTAGATTAGTCAAATTGCATTTTTGAGAATTGTATTCATTATTTTAATTATTTTTTAATTTTTTTTAATTTTGCTATTTTTGTTCCAGTCCTACAATCTCAACTTGGTGTTTATTGCACCAAACAACTACTTAAAATCCAGTCATATCCTAACCAGTCCAGTGTAATATATCTAATCCAGTTCAGTCTAGCCTACCAAACAGGGCTTAAACCTTCACGGTCCTTGGGGAGACACATATTTCCAAGAGATAGGGTTCAAGCTATCATTGCCCCAAAAACACCTCCAACTCTTATTCATTTCTTTCACTACTTGGGGAAGGCATTTAAAACATGAGAAAATATGATTAGGGATTCCAGAAACATTGGCTTTATCAAGGTTAAACGCCTAACCTAGAGAGTGTGTTTGCCTTCGAACCTGCAAACTTAAAATGAATCCTATCAATTAACTCTTTGGCATTTTGGGGATCTTCCCAAAAAACAATATTATGGATCCCAAGGTATCTTACCTATAATGGTTTAATGTTGGATTTGAAGGATGGTACTAATGTTATTCTTCACACTAGAGGGGAATTTGGGTGAGAAATATAAGGTAGACTTGTGGTAGTTGATGTGTTGCTTTGAGGCCAGAGAGAAGGCCTCAAGCATTTTCTTAACATTTCTAGGAGCTAAAGGAGAGGCTTTAGTGAAGATCAAGCTATCACCAGCAAAAACTAGTTTTGAAATACGATAACTAAAAGGAGAAGAAAGTAAACCAACCTAAGATTTAGTAGAAGCAATCAAACTACTAAGATGCATAATAAAAGGCTCCATACATAAAATGAAAAGGTAGGGGGAAAACAGGCCCCTTGTCTAATACCTCTGGAAGAGGCAATAAAGCCTGCAGGGGTCCCATTAATGAGAAAAGAAAAGGAAACTATAGAAATAAAGTTCATGATACGATCACACCAAGTGCTATTATGGCTTGGGTTTGGAAACTTTTTGTGTCCTTGTCTCCGAAGTGGAGCCAATTTGCCCTAGCTTCTTGGGCATAGAACAATTCCTCCTTCTCAAGAAGATTTTTATGAGTGAGGTTGAGGTCCTTGTCCTCAATAATAAGGAAAGTGGATGTAGGTGAAGTTACTAACTGGGTTTGGATTGCTTCAAGATGTTCTTTGACAGGACCCGACCCAATTTCCACTTTGAAATTCGAGCCAAGTCCTGTGCGTGTCCGACACCTGGCGAATGTCGGGCACAATTGACCTTTTTACCCTCTTACTTCAATTTCTCTTTAATATTCCCTTAGACTTCTGCCGAAAATTCGGCAGAGTTTCCCCTGTATTTTGACCAGTCCCAAAATTTTCACCTGTAAACGATCTCAAAAATTTCCACCCAACTACCAGAATAGAATAAACCAAAATTTGCCAGATTCAAATTTTCCCAAAAACTCGATATCAGAGCCATTTTCTAAAGTTCACGGGTTTTCAGGAAAAATTTCTACAACTTTACCTGACTTTGAAGCGTGGAGGTTAAGAGAGGCCCGGTGGTGGATCCTATGCACTTCTACAACCTGGGGGCGAAAAACAAGTTTTAAACTGTGAGTGGACAAAGAGTGAGATTCTTAAAATCAAGCTAGAATATAATACCCCCATTTTGAAATAACTAGGGATATTTATATATCAAAAATTTAACTATATCACCAGATAAAAGATTCTACCAGCATGAATTAGTATACTAATGAAGAAACTTACATAATCGATCTGATAAAAAGATATTACTGCCTGGAAGAATCAAAGAACTGGTATACTGAATAAAAATACCAAAAATACACCTGTGCAATCACCGAGAAACCAATATAAAATGCCTGAAAATCATCCTTGAATAAAAGAAAGCTCAAAATCCTTTAAAACTTCGCTCGAATGAATTTACTAATAAAAATGAGTAAACAATATCTGCTGTAAAAGCTTTAAAATCCTTTAAAACGGCCACCTAATTGTACCCCTGTTACTTCCGTCAATTCCCTGGCAGGTCTCGGGCGTCACACAGGCTACCCGAGCCGCAAACTGGCGAAATCAGGGGATTATGATCAATCTGTCCCGCCGGCCGATTCCTCGATGACACCAAGTCAACTCGAGTCGCTCTGGCAGGATGCGGGGGACCGTAGTCAGCCTGATCCGCAATCCTGGCAGGTCTCGGGGACATAAAGTCAGCCGAGCCGCAATCCTGGCAGGTCTCGGGACAGCAAGTCTGCCGAGCCGCAAATCCTGGCACTCACGGTCCGAGCGTCCCCGAAACTCGTGAGGCAAGTCAAGTGCTCTGACTGAACTATAATCAGACTGGATGTCCGTAGACATCGGTCCGACTCTGGGTAATCACCATAAAGAAAAACGGGTACGAGGTGGTTTTAAAATAAAGTCCTTGTAAAAAGAAATCTCTGAATAATAATTGTAAAACTCAAGTCGTGCTGCGGTTTCAACTGTTTTGAAATTCAACCTCTGTTTCTATAACTGGTAAATAAGCAGCACCGACTTATAAAACTATTACTGTAATTATCGCATTCGAAACCATAATAAAACTTACTCAAGATCAAATAAGGAAATTTATTCGAATAAACTTATTTATAAAAACTCGTTTATATAAAAATCAATATAAAATCAATTATAAAATCTTATTTACGGAAAACCTCAACATAACTCATTTAATAAAATAATGCCTGAAAGAAAGTCCACTCACAGATGGGCCGAGCTAATTTGACCCTTTGAAGGTTCCTCCTGCTGATCGGCTGGACCTCTGATGCCTGATTATCAAGAATAGTAAATCACTAAACCGCTGAATAAAGGAATTAATTTAAACACCCTGCCTCCGGCTCCTAGAAATACGTGCGTTCAAATTCAAATTCTTCCTAAACCCACAATAGCCCTTTTCAGACACTTGGACCAGTTTTAAAAGGTCCAATGCTCAGCTAAGCGATACCCTGCCCGATCGGCCAAACCGGGACCCCGTGGGTCCACGGTCTCTGATGGCCAATCTAGGGTTCCCTGAAGGTTTCTCATAGGATGGGAACCATGTTCTGCGAATTTGGTCCGAATCGGACGGTCGGATTGACCAAAATCGCGTTATCGCTTAAAACCCTAACCCTAGCCCCAGGGTTCGCGATTCCGGAGTATCCGGTACTCCGATTCACAATCCGTCGAATCCTACGCGATCCTGGAGTCACGTAGACCGACATATCCAAAATTCAGCGCGATCCAACGATTACACGACACTGCACCCACGGATCGCGCGATATGGAAAATCCGTTCCGGGCTCAAACGGACTCCGAATCGAGATCCGCGAAATCCCACGCGCTCGTGACGACACGAGGACCTCAAAACTGGCCAGAGCCATGCCACTACCCTGGCCCACGCGCCGCCACACGCGCGGGGCAGATCGGGTGCCCAAAGCGATTCGGGTGTGCCGAAAAATCGTGGAACCGAGACTCCAAACTCCTACCCTAGGTAAAACACCCCATTTGGAGTCACGTTTGTTCTTGGACCACCCCCAAAAAGTGGCCGGAAACAGTAGTTTCGAAGGGCCAAAGTTTCGGCCAAATTTCAAATTGTAAATCGAACAACCTAGAGATTGAATTGATCTAAACCCAGATAACCAGCAGATAGAGCACGAAAAATAGATGAAAATCCATACCTCACTCGACTGATTTGGTTGAGAAACGGAGGAGATCGAGCGGCTGGAAGTTCGGATGGCATTCGGACGAACCGTCGACTTCCATGGCAGATTCCGGCCGATTCCGGCCACGGCAGCGGCGGAGGTGGGTAGGGAAACGTCGGCCGTCGTGTGCTGGTTCGTTTGGCACCGGTCTCGGAGATCAACTCCAAGCGAGGCGACCGGTGCGACTTCGGGAAGGGAGGAAGGTCGCGGGCGAGGGCAGCTGCGGGGGAGAGAGAGAGAGCTGACGGGGGGAGAGGAGAGAGAGAGCTTTAAAAATCTGACTTTTTGACCAAATTACCATTTTGCCCCTCGCGGTTTTTAGACCATAACTTCTTCGTTACGGCTCCGATTCGGGTCTACTCCGTGTCTACGAATTCCTCTCGCCGCGCTCTACGCAATGGCGTAGGCGAAAGTCCCAAATTCTTTCTCGATCAAAACGTCAAATTTTCCTCCTTAAAATAATGCGAGGGCAATTTGGTCATTTCGCTAAAAGATATTTTCTTTACTTTTTAGATATTTTCTTCCTTTTTGGATATTTTGTTCTGGGTTCTTACATTCTTGGGTATCTTTTAGTTGCTGAAATAGGTTACCAAACACCTCAGCATTCCACCTTCTAAGATTCATTTGAAAAGATCTGCAACAACTGGAGATTTGCTGAGCAGTGTCTCCAACATAGGACTAAGACCAAACCTGATTGACAACCCTAGGAAAATCAACATGAGAAAGCCACATGGCTTCAAGCTTAAGGGCTTTCCTTAAATTGTTTAGGATTCGAGCAAGACAAAAATAACGGGCCCATGATCAGATCCTGAAATAGGCAAATTGGTTAACTCAAAGTTGGGGTACAAACTAAGCCAATCAGGATTAACAAGGATTCTGTCAAGTCTTTCAAAAATAATAGACCAATCTTGGTGACCATTTGACCAAGAGAAAGGCACTCCTTTTGCAGGTAATGAAATGGAACCACAATCATTAATAAACTTATTATAAAAAAAAATAGCATTATGTTGTATTAATAATTGGCATAAATTAATGTGCTAATCAGTCAATTAAAAATACCCGTAAGTGTATGAATCTATTAGAGTCTAGATTTATAAATACGATATCGTTCCCACGAGGAATTGGAGGTTTATAATCCAGTACATATAGAATACTTATTTAACACAATCACAGACGTAAGATATAAATCGAATACTAGGAAACAGTACAATCATCATTTTGTATCACTCCTGTATAACCACTGTATCGCCATTTTATCACCTGGGTACTGTAGCACAGTTCGATTGCTTCTGGAAAGCGATCCATTGCTTTTTGATAGAGGAGAGACAAATTTCCTCTGTTTTCCAGCTTTGACCTCTATACCTCTGTTCCGTTTTGGACCTGTACTTTTCCAACCGTTAATACAAATGTTAGTTCTTTATATGGTTGGATTCAGCACGAAAAAATGAAGAACTTATCTTGATCCAAATGCCAAAAACATACACAAAAATTAGCAAACTTCAGCGGAAAGAACACTCAAGATTTCAAACACACATACAAAATAAAAAGGGTGTTTTTGATTCAAGTGAACTAATTCAAATGCTTAAAATATAATCGAACTCTAATTTTAACAAGACCAATATAAATGATTATCAAAGTGTGAAATTGAAATGATAACGAACACTAGTATTTTTGGAATCCACCCTAAACAATCCTACTCATGTCAATGGACACTCAAGTTATGAACTCTAGATGCATTGATGAAAATGTTCAGAATCAAGACCGGGTTTAGTGGCTCAAGACACATGATTCTCTCTAAAATAAGTAAAATGCATGTTTAGTGCCACAATACTCGTGCTTTCCATACAATCAATCTAAGTGTACTTAATACTTTGATATAATCATATGAAAAAACCCATTAAGATTGAAGAGAATATGAACATCACAAGAACCCTAATAGTATGGTATTTACATTAGGCATTCAAGAAACCAATTCACACAAATGATTCTTACTTCATCCTTTAGTTGCTTAGGAAAACATGAAGGTACATATAATCCCAACAATCTCATGAAGTATGCTTTAAAGGGTGATTAATAAATAAATAAAAACATACATTAAGGATAGATTATTTTAGTTAAGTGGAATTGATCATTTGTTGTTAAGAAACCAATTCACATGATGCTTACTTAGAAAGGATTCAATCATTTGTAGTATGGTATTTACATTAGGCATTCAAGAAACCAATTCACACAAATGATTCTGACTTCGCCCTTTAGTTGCTTAGGAAAACATGAAGGTACATATAATCCCAACAATCTCAAGAAGTATGCTTTAAAGGGTGATTAATAAATAAATAAAAACATACATCAATGATAGATTATTTTAGTTAAGTGGAATTCATCATTTGTTGTCAAGAAACCAATTCACATGATGCTTACTTAGAAAGGATTCAATCATTTGTTGCTAATTAGAAATTGTGTTCTTAGGTATCTTACACAACTTCTCAACTTTAGCTAGATGCATACAACCTAGGGTGATCAATCAAATGAAGCAAACACATAGCATATGATTAATTTAGTGAAAATAAATTCATCAACAACTTCTAGAAATCCATTAACTCAAGCATCAAAACAATAGAGTAATCATGTTTAGGGTTTCAACCTAAGCCCTGGCTATAGAGTTTAGTTCTTTATGCTTATTACAAACAAAAATTCAAAATATAACTAGAAATAGTTTACAAATTTAGTAGAGATGAAGGCACAAAAGCATTCAAAGGTGGAATGGTTTCTTCTCCTATTTGGTAGCCTCCTTTGCTTGGCTGCTCCTTGCTCTCCTCTCTCTCTTGTTTCAAAAAATGTAATGATTGAATGATGAGTTGATTTCCTCCCCCTAGCTGCCCTCTCTTCCTTACCAACTCATCAATCCATAGGATACTTCACCTTTTCCTAAAGCTAGGTAGGCTAATGTCCCCATTTCATCATTTCATTTTACTTTTAATACACAAAGAGAGATTCTCACTTATTACTAATTAGAAAAATCAAATCTCTACAATATAATTAATTTTTATCAAGAGGTGTGGTAACAATTAGAAAGGGAGATGATACCAAATGGGGGTAAAAGTGACTCAAAACAGACTTACAGAGTTAGGATAAAATGATGGATCGTTTGGCTAGGCTACACTTGTTCAATGACGCTAAACTTCGGATATATTGTAGTCAACACCCATTGGAACAAATTTATGAAGACCTTTACAGCATCCCAGCACCGAAACATGGTGATCCAAAGCCAAGAAGTTGAACTACGAAAATAAACAAAACTAAAATTTATATTCAATAATGCACTTTTAGCTCATATTTCTTCCAACCAAGTTAAAACTTATTAAATCACGAAAAATAAGTATAAAGTTATAAATGTCAAGAATTAACTCAAAACATTAAGTGAATGACATAAATCATGTATAAAAATGAACCCAACAAACTTCCCAAACTTATCTTTTGCTAGTCCTCGAGCAAAACTAAAACTAAAACAAGACTCAAAACAATCTTTCCAAACATTTTCTAAAGAGAGAACAATTCATGCACATGACTTAAAAGTTTTCACAAGAAAAGCTCAGTTTAGACATCATTCACAAGGTGGCAAAGTTCAAAACACAACATTCTCAAGTGTAGTAGTGTGATAGCCAAATGCAACTCATTCCCCAACCTCAGTTTTCACACAACTTCGAAAACCATACCAAACACAAAATAAACTTCAATTCTCACTAAAGTTGTCCTCTCACAAATGAATCACTCAGAAGAGGGCTACAATGCATCACTCAATATTAAATATGAGAATAAAGTTAAACCATAAGGGACTTAACTCACAATAGAGAGATGAATAACATGCATGAATATGATCTCAAGAATTATGCAGACACTTAAAAGCAATAAATAATTACAATTCAACCACATGACATTTAGGATCAATTTAGGTCTTAGCATAGGTTGTAATGGGGTTAAGGATGTAAGGTGAGAAATGAAAGGTATGGATAATACAAAGTCTAAGAAACTCAAAATGTGAGAGCATACAACAATTTATTACAAGACTTCGAATCATCATGCTTAGATATATATTCTATTTTTTCACATGATCAATTAGACCATAAAGCCTTATACCTCCATTTATTTTGATTCACATTCCTCTCTTCCATTTGAACAACCACCAATTTACTTTTAAGGCCAATAAAGAAAACCCAAACCTGAAAAGTATTAACCAATTGAAATTGGTACTTAGGTGAATGGGGTAAATTAAAACTCCAATGGGACAGATCTATGACAACAATGATTAACTGCTCTTAGTAACAATATGACTAGTCAAATATTGGTCATAGACCTACGAACAAACAAGCAAAACGCAGACTCATCACAAATCAAATATAAGAATCTGCAAGCCTAGAAGATAACTATATATGTGATAACCTAGGCACTCAAAAGTACTCGTCAATCTAGGCATCCCATGTGCTAGCAACAACTAGAGTGAAAGATATGTGAACATTCATAGTAGCAATAAAGAAATACTAAACAGGATATGACTAATCAAGTTATCAAGAACATCAAACCCAGAAAATTGTTCACCCAGAAATCCACCATTGGAAAAAAAAAAAGGGGGGGGGGGGGGGGGGGGGGTCTCATCCACTAAGCTAAGAAGATTCTTACAGAGAATTCATAAGAAAACTCAAGAAATTCTAAGTCTATTTAGAAAACAAGCTATACCTCCTCTGTGCAACCTTCATTTCCAACTTAGCAAAGCTTGCAGCTAGTCCTTCATGGCAATGATAGCTTCCTCTTCAGCTCGTTCATCCCAAGGCACCGACTTACACAACTCTAGATAGTAATAGATGAATGAAATGTAGATTTGATTAAAGAATGAATCGACTTCTTCAAGAAACCACTCTTGAAGAAATTGATTCAAGAATCTGACCTAAATCTAGATGATAATGTGTATATATGATTCTCCTAGATGCCGATTTTGAAACCAAACCAGATTTTAGAAACTAAAACCTAATTTTAAAATTGCAACCTCACTCAAAGAAGTAAATACATAGGAAGAAGAAGCTCTCAAAATTCTCTATCTCAAGGAATTAGATTTTAATGATCAAAGCATATTTTAAAAACCATTTTTCAAAATCTCATAGTGAACAACACATACTTCAGAAAGTAGAGAATATAGAGAAGAAGTTTTACTCTAAAAATAAATTCTCAAATGGTGAAGAAGGTTTCAAATATCAAAGCAGATTTTAGAAAAATAATTTTCAAAATCTCATAATGAAAAATTCAGATCTCACATAGAGAAAGAATGTAGAGAACAAATAAAAACTCAAAACTTCCTAAAATGCATGAGTGTTTATGATTTCAGACCATTGAAATAAAATCTGGAAATAATTTGTTTTCATTGAAAAACCCAAATCTCAAGAACTTATGAACCCCTCTCAATGAAAATGGCAAAGCCAACAAAATGCCTCTCAACAGTCCCAAATGAAAGTCACCTCAACAATTCAACCCCAATGTTTTTAATAAGATTGGGCAAGCCAAAAGGACACTTAGCAGCCACAAATTTGTGTAGGAATGGGACAAAACGTTAGGTGACAGACCACGGCTGGATTAGAAGATAACGTCACGTGATATTTTAAAATTTGACAAGTCAGAAAATGTCACTTGATTAAAAATCCCGGGCTGGAAACATTTAGCCTATATGACTGGTCATCTAGATAAAATATTGTGATGCAAATGTTGATTTTCCTAATGATGCCCATTATAAATGAATGCACAAATTATCTTGATTTTGTAACCTCATAAGCTCTTCAATGTACTTCAACTTTCGAGCAAATACCCAAGTCTTAATTTCTAAAGATGAGATAAGAGGAATTAAATACATGACAACTAAGGATATGCATGCAGGAGAACACTATAATGGATTCAATGAAATACCTTCACTAAGGATTGCATTGGGCAATTATGAAATTGATCTCAGCGACAGTAGTCAACTTTGCACTAACATGAACTAGCCTAAATTCTTTGAGGTTTGTCATACATATGAGATTACATGTTTGTCAAGGAAAGCTAAAAACATTAGCTAAACAAAACCTAACAAAAGCCAATAAAGAAAACCCGAACTTGAATTCTAAATCAATCGCCACTTCACCACAACTTTTCTCTTTTCTTTCACCAATTGAGTAAATTTATCTTGCCTTTTTTTTTTTTTTTTTCAATATGTAACACCCATTCCCAAACTTAGCATGAAAAACACATCCAAATTAAAGCTCATGAGTTCCCTAGAAAGGTAATACTTGTTTTTCATGCTAAGGCAAGGAAATAAAATTGGTTAATTGAAAGAAAAGGTTTACATGTAGGCTCAAAGTGGTTAACAATGGAAAATCATGCTTAAGAATGCACAAGGTTAGCTTGAAAGGCTCAAACGATCCAAAGAGGAACTTAATATCATTTCTTAAATGTCATGTAATCAAATTGCATAAAAATGAATGACTTTTAAGTGCTTGACCAAATAAATGAATAATGAGATCAAACAACAACTTTAGATGACAAGAAAATAAGAATATGTGTATAACACTCATGAATTGAAGCACAAGGCTCTAAAGCTCATATTATATGGTTATAAAAGTCTAATCTATGTTTGATTCAATTCTTTGGATCATGCAAATCCTTCAATTGGAGAATTATGAAACAAATGACAAGGGCATAGAAGGTTCCAAACATATCATGCTAGAATGATGCCATTAAATGAATAATTTTTTTTTTAATCATATTTTTGTTCAAGTCATGCAAACATTCACCACAATCTCATCATATGTGTTTGGAAAGTGACTCTAAAAAAATGACTCAAAAATGAGAAGAAAAGTAAAAATCAAAACACAAAAAATTGAGTAAAACGAAAATAACTTGCTACACCTTCCCAAACTTAGAAATGAACATTGCCCTCAAAGTTTAAAATTTAGGCATACGCAATATCACAACAAGAAATGAAGGGTATGAAAGCAACTAACAATCGCAAAGTACAAGAATTAAAATACAACAAGGTTTCAAAAAATAAAATTACAAAATTACAAAAACCAAACAAACCCTTAAACTAAAACAGCAAATCACTCAAGAAACAACCACACAGGCTTACGCAAGTAGAAACTTCAACCACAAAAGGAAGCCCACCCTGATGATTATTATTATTTTAAAGACGAAACGTGATAGGCAGTGGAATGGGCGGGATTTCTGAAAATCAAACATGGGTCCCAATGTCTCGTCTCTTGGTAAGTCACGTGCAATTAGAGCAAGAGAGACGTGTCGACACGTAGCGGCCCCCGCAAATCCCCAAAAGGGAATTATTGGTGTCTTGTGAAGTTGGGACGACTTTGCTTAACGCATTGAGCCAGAAAGGTCAAATCGCAATTAATCTAGCTGGGGATGGGTTGAATGCCAGAAAGATGTGGACCTCAGGGGACACATGAAAATCAGAAACACATAGAATGCTGCAGTGGCTAGGGTTCGTTATAATGGGCATCTATAAAAGGAAACTAGGGGAAAACACAAGATCATAACCACGCAGAAGGGAGAAAAGAAAGAAGAAAAAAGTGAAGAGAGAAAAAAAAGAAAAAAAAAAAGAAATCAAAAACAAAATGGCGACTTCCTTCCTAATTTCTCTCGATCTAAACCTAGCTCAACCAACTCAGACATGGGAGCAATGGGTTGCACCAGTGTGGATGCCATACTTTGGTTCCTCAAGAGGGCCGATTACAGTAAACAACTCAAAACTCCTAGAAAACAATGTTACAATTGAAGTTGCGAGGAGTTTAGTGACTCCAAGGGATGTGCATGTGCTCGGAACAAAAAAAGATAATCGGCTAGTGAGTGATGCCATGAAGTTGAGTGTGCAAAGTGCGGCATCTGTGGCAAGTGTGAGTCATCGCCTAATTGTGAAATCCCATAAAGTACAAGTGCTAAGAGCCAAATTGCAGGCACAACAAAATTTGGTCGAAGATTTCCAGAGTGTCATAAGAAGATAAAGAAAGATAAGGCAAAGACGATTGAGGATACACATTGCCAAATTGAAACATTGCAGGAGGAGAATAAAGAGCTATCGAAGATGGTATCTATTTACTCTAGAGACATGCAAGAGCAGTTAGAGGCCTTGGAAAGACTGGGTAAACGCAAGCGAGTTTAGGGCCAAAGTGCATGAAAAACTAAGAGAGGAAGGCCAAAGTGCCAAGCCAACAACTCTTGCTGTGGAAACAGAGAGCATCTTGAAGAAGTGATTTTTGTCTTTGAAGTTGATGCAGTTCTCTTTTGTGGATTGCAGTGTGCGGTGTGTGCAGGTGATGTTTCTATTTTATAATTATTTATTTTTATTGTTGTATTTTTATTTATAAATTAGTGCAATCCCATGTTTCCTTTATATATATATAATACTTTTTTTTTTTAAACCTTCCCAAACTCGAACAAAATAATAGCTGCAACATTAAAGGGTAGTAAAAAAAGCACAATGCATCCGAAAAGGAAGGGTAAAATTAAAGTTGAAATGTAGAAATACTCCCCTTTGAAGTGGCAAGACCGCAAAATGCTCAAGAGGGGAAGGAATTAGACAGAGAAAAGTGAAAAAGGAAAGACAACACTCTGGAGACCAGAAGTACGGTTGGCTCCCTCATCATTGATTTAAATCATGACTCGGTTTAGTGGAGGAGCGAACCTGTATTCCTTCCTGAAAACTCAGAGAAAAACAATAACCAATCACGAAAAACAAAGGCAACCTCATCCACTCCCCTCGATGTGCTTAATCTAAATTTATCCATTGCGCTACCATCGACCCAAATAAATGCTCCTCCAAACCTTGTGTTCCCAAACTCCTTCTATAATCACGACTCAGCCTCAACATTCGCTAAGGCAATGCCAAACAGGATAATATTGTTGGGAGGCATGGTTGCAAGGTGGCTCACACCGACAGATCATCAGCACATAGGATGGAAATGTGACACGGTTGCGGTAGAGGAAACCCACACCTTAACCATGCATAGCGCAGCCTCGATTACAAATGTAGTCATACAGTTGCTAGCGAAGACTTAAGAGTGTGCTTCGCTAACTGATGAAGTGGCCTTCCTAAAAGCTCGAGTTGCAGAGTTGGAGCGGATGTTGGAGTATTCCAACAAACAGATAGCAACACTGAAAAAGAGAAACGAAGACTATGAAGAGCTGGAGCATATCCTACAAGAAAGAGCAAATATAGAAAAATAACATGATGCATCATGGGGCTCAGAAGAACAGAAACATGTGATCCAGAAATCTATGTATACATGATCAAGTTTTTATTTCCAGTCATATGTTATGAAATAAATGAGCATTTGAACCAAGCATCATAGTATGTAATCCTAAAATAAACAAGAACAATTCACTTTTCAAACTTATAGAAACATTATGGTGAATGATAAAAATTTAGGAACAAATAAATAAAAAATCACAAAGTGCAATAATTGAAAATACGATGGAGTTGAACAAAAATTAACATGAACAAAACAAAAAAAACTCTCAAATTAAAACAAACACTAAAATACTCAAATTACAACAACACTTTCAGAGTCTTCTCCTCTTCATCATCATCTGCATCCTTTCCTGTAAAGAAACAAACTGACACTAAGTATAAAATGAAATAAAAAGTAATAAACACAAATGAACTAAAAATTCTAAACATACTCAAACAAGAAATATAAATCGTGCCAGTTTCCTGACAATGCCTCCAAAAATTGTTGTATTAATAATTGGCACAAATTAATGTGCTAATCATCCAATTAAAAATACTCGTAAGTGTACATATCTATTAGAGTATAGATTTATAAATCCGAGATCATTCACACGAGGAATTGGAGCTTTATATGTAAATCTAGTCTGAGTACATATAGAATAATTATTTAACACAATCACAAAGGTAAGATACAAATCGAATACTAGGAAAGAGTACATAAATGTGAGATAAATGAAACAAAAAAATAAACCAAAAGAAAACACAATTAGCATTTTATATTACTCATGTATCACCACTGAACACTTTATCACCTAGGTACCACGTGTTTATCACCTTTGTACTATGGCAGAGATCGATCGCTTTTTGGCATAGGAGAGAAACGAATTTCCTCTGCTGAGCTTCAACCTTTGTTTCGTTTTGCCATGTAACTTTCTAACCATTAATCCAAATATTATGTTCTTTATATGGTTGGATTCAGCACAGAAAAATGAAGAATCCAGCGTGGGACAAATGTCAAAAACATATACAAAAGTGAGCAGAATTTAGTGAAAAGAACACTCGATATTTCAAACAATACACATACAAAACAAAAGGGGGGTTTTGATTCAAGTGAACTAATTCTAATGCTTAAAATGTAACCAAACTCTAATTTTAACAAGATCAATATAAATGATTATCAAAGTGTGAAATTAAAATGATAACGAACAGTAGCATTTTCGGAATCCACCCTAAACAATCCTACTCATGTCCATGGACACTCAAGTTATGAACTCTAGATGCAATGATGAAGATGTTCGCAATCAAGACCGTGTTTAGTGGCTCAAGATGCAAGATTCTCTCTAAAATAAGTAAAGTGCGTGTTTAGCGCTACAATACTCGTGCTTTCCATACAATCAATCTAGGTGTGCTTAGTACTTCGATTTAATCATATGAAAAACCAATTAAGATTGAAGATAATATGAACATTACAAGAATCCTAGTAGTATGATGTTTACATTAGGCATTTAAGAAACCAATTCACATGGATGATTTTTACTTCATCCATTAGTTGCCTTAGAAAACATGAAGGTACATATAATCTCAAAAATCTCAAGAAGCATGCTTTAAAGAGCGATTAATCAAAGAAAAATATACATTAAGGATAGATTATTTTAGTAAAGAGGAATTCATCATTTGTTGTCAAGAAACCAATTCACATGCCTTAGAAAGGATTCAATCATTTATTGCTAATTAGAAATTAAGTTCTTCGGTATCTTACACAAATTCTCAACTTTAGCTATGCAAACAACCTAAGGTGATCAATCAAAGGAAGCAAACACATAGCATATGATTAATTTAGTGAAAAGGAATTCATCAACAACATCTAGAAATCCATTAACTTAAGCATCAAAACAATAGAGTAATCATGTTTAAGGCTTCAACCTAAGCCCTAGATATGGAGTTTAGTTCATCATACTTATAACAAACACAAATCCAAAATATAACTAGAAAGAGTTTACAAATTTAATAGAGATGAAGGCATAAAAGCCTTCAATGGTGGAACGGTTTCTTCTCCTTTTTGGTAGCCTTATTTGCCTGGCTACTCCTTGCTCTTCTCTCTCTCTCTCTCTCTCTCTCTCTCTCTCTCTCTCTCTCTCTCTCTCTCTCGTTTCAGAAAATGCAAGTATCTAATGATGAGCCAATTTTCTCCCCCTAGCTGCCCTCTCTCCTTTGCCAACTCACCAATCCATAGGATACTTCACCTTTTCCTAAAGCTAGATAGGCTAATGTCCCCATTTCATCATTTCATTTTGTTTTTAATACACAAAGATTCTAATTTATCACTCATCAGAAAATCAAATATCTACAAGGTAATTAATTTTTACCAAGAGGTGTGGTAACAATTAGAAAGGGAGATGATACCAAATCGGGGTAAAAGTGACTCAAAACATACTTTTAGAGTTAGAATAAAATGCTAGATTGTTTGGATAGGCTATACTTGTTCAATAGCGCTAAATTTCAATTATATTGTAGTCGACCCACATTGGAACAAGTTTCATGAAGACCTTCACCGCATCCGAGCATCAGAACATGGTGATCCAAAGCCACAAAGTTGACCTACGAAAATGAGCATAACCAAAATTTATATTCAATAATGCACTTTTAGCTCATTTTTCTTCCAACCAATGTAAAACTCATAAAAACACAAAAAAGAAGTATATACTCGCAAGTGCACAAGGTCAACTGTAATTTAGTATGACAAATATGAGGTCATTCCCACGAGGATTGAGTTTAATTTCCAATTAGTCTAACCTAATTTACTTCACAAAATACTTTAACTACTCTAATTATATAAACAAGAAATTAAACATGTAGCATACTCAGGTAAACACAAAAGGGTTTTTTGAAAGAATGATTTAATTAACTAAAACAACAAAATTAAAAAACGAAACAAGTAGAAAATCACAAAACACAAATATGAGAAGTTCAAATTGATAAAAGCACCAAAACAATGAATTCACCACTAGTAATCCAATCTAGCCTCCTATTCACCTATCTATTAACTAACCATTTGATGTCGCCGCTTAGTTTTCCTTTTTCATGAATTACCTATGGTATTTAGGCTAACTCGTATATTCCTACATGCAATTCGCCAATGGTATTTAGGTCAAATATCAACACATAGAAACTTATTAAGATTAGTGAAAACCTCCAACAAGCATGTAAACCCTAGGAGTATAATATTTACCCTAGACGAATTAAAAATCCTCATCACAAGAAGCAAGCCTCAAATTAAGTATGGTATTTACTCTAATTTGCATCCTATTAGCTCTAATTATCATACTAGGGCTACATTATGCCCGAGCAAAAGAAAATTAGTTACACATAATCATAGAATCTGGCATAAGCAAAAACATAAGAGAGAAATCATAAAACTTAGCCAATTGTGGTATTCTTCCAGCGTCTCCAATTTCTTCAAGTCTTTGTATAACCCCTAAGGAGTTGTTTCTCATGATTAAATAAAACACCACACGTCTATTCCTACCCTAGCCGGGCTTTTACAACAGCCTAAAAATAAAGAAAAATCTAATTAAAACATAAATCCAAAGTGGGTAAGTTATTGACTCATCTTCCTACTATGAGTAGGATAACAAGTCAGTTGCTTTGCACGCACGTTTGGGGTCGTTCCACCTACAAGAAAATTTGAAAAATAAATATGTAAATTGTAGATCTTTATCTTATCATTCCAACCATATATCACACGCCTAGAGAAAAAAATTGGAAATACCTTCAAATTTCCTTTTACTCACAGTAGCTCAAATCTGACAGGATTGCACTTATGCTGACTTGAGTTCAAAGACTGTTCTTATTGGCTTCTCCGAAAATTATAGAAAAATTCCACAACCATCTTCAGGGTCTTAGCGTCAATCTCCAATTGGCCTTACACAAAAACTCCACTAAAAAGTTGTATTTTCGTTGCAAATAAATTAACAGCTCTGGAAAGTTGAAAATGGAGAAAATAAAGTAATAAGTCCTTTTTAAATACAATTCTCCTACAAAAACTGCATATAAAAAGTACATAAATGTGTAAATTTATGGACTTATCAAATGACATGATACATCTTCTATAAAAATGAACCCAACACATTATGGAAAGAGTTGCTAAACATGGACCCTCCAACTTTCTCAGAAGAGCCCAAGATATATTATTGAAGATATTATCTTGGTTTTATGAGATAATCCTAATATGTTCAAAAAATGGCTAATATTGACTTATTTTAAAGAAATTTTTGAAAATATTAACTTGATTCTATAATTTAATTCTTAGGAATTATCTTTGATTGGCTTGAGACACAAGATAACATATTTTTGGGAAGGAGATTGAACTTCATACAATCGAAATATTTTCATCCTTGAATAAATGCACAAGAGAGGCATTGAAGAGATAATTGCATAATCAAATGCTATAAGGGAGATTGGCATGGTACAGACCATGTGCAAGGTGGTTAAGTTTAATTGGCCAAATTTATGGCTAATGCTTACGAGAGCAAAGGTGCAGTAGGATACCAAATAAATATTATATTTATCGGTAAATCAAATGCTGTATTCAAGAGATGTGAAGTGGTCAACTTGGTGATCAAGTAATGCTACTTGCCAATAAGGTAAATCCCAATTGAGGTTAGGTCGACTCTCCTATAAAAAGGAGATACATCAATTCTCTTAGACACACAACTTTTCAACAACAAATTCTACACAAAAACCCTAGCTCTTTCATTCAAAGACTAGTTTCATTGTTTATTGCTCTGCCAAGCCACCTTGGTATTGATTGTCAACTGATTTCATCAATTGAAGGCTATTCTGATTGCACTCTTACACTGTTCCGATCCATCAGACTTCATACAGTTCTCATCTTTAGTTGTTTGCCACTTGATCCCGAGCTCTATCGTGAACTAGAATTGATACAAGGTGGTGGCAACTTGTAGTTCTGATTGATCTGTTTATTTGCTTTCATTTGTTTTCACTATTTTATTTACTTTTATTTCCCTTTCAATTGTATTAGAGAAATATGAAGTCATCACTTGTCTTGAGGCATAGAAAAGAACTTTCATTGAAGTAGTTTACCATTTCAATCACAATCTCTTTTTTAGAATCAGTGTACTTGGTGTGCAAGTTCTCTTATTTATTTATATTTCCTTCAATTAAATTAGTTAATTTCTAATAGTATCACTCTCGCAACTCATATTTTCCCAAAGTCTGCTCTAGGGCTTTGTTTTGTCTCATCTTTCCTCTTCATTAGATTTCAAATTAAATAAGGATTTTTGTAAGGCTTGTGCCCTTGGCAAATCTACCCAATTACCATTTTTTGTTAATGAAATTCATGCCCTTCTCCTTTTTTCATTATTCACTATAATGTATGGATGTCCCCTGTTACATCTAAAACTGGTTTTAGGTATTATATCTTATCTACTGGTGAATATTCCCGATATACTTGGATTTATTCCATGTGTCGCAAAAATGAGGTCTTTGAGCACTTACATAACATCTTTAATTCCTTCATCAAATTCCTTCAAAGTGACAACGAAACTTAATATGTCAACAATTCTTTCACTCACTTATGTCACAATTTAGGCATTCAACAAAGGTTCTCATTCCCCACACCCCACAACAAAATGGCCTTGCAAAACATAAACACCACCACATTGCCACAATAATCCGTACCACGACCCATGCCCCCACACCTTTTGGGTAGAAGACACACTCATTGCTGTTCACCTTATAAATCTCTTACCCACCCCCACCCTACATTGGCAAACTCTATACACCAAACTTTTTAACCAACCTCTTATTTATTCTCACCTTCGGGTTTTGGGTGTTCTTGTTACCCACATCTTGTACACAAAAAGTAAACTTGGCAATCGCACCATTGAATGTTTGTTCTTTGGATACAGTACTCACCATAAAGGTTATCGCTGCATGGAACCCTTCACTGGCCATGTCTATACCTCTCACCATGTTTTATTTAACGAAAATTGTTTTCCCTTTGAAAATTTGCAAGTGTCATCATCCCCGTATTATGTTGAACTGGACTTTCACCATGAGGACTCTCTGTCCAGTCCCTTTCACTTTACACGCCAAGAACCTGCGGGCTCCACCTCTAGGTCCGACCATATCCATGCCTTTCTAGGCCCAGCTCTCGCCTAATCAGCCCATTGGCCTAGAATTCCTTCTACTAGCGCCTCTCCAGGCCAAACGCTCCATGCCTAAGACTCTCCAATATTGCATATCTCCCACTTTGACCTTGGTCCCAGTGCGCCCCCGTTGTGCCCTTCTTCACATCTAATCCTCGCATGAATCCTACTCTTCTCATGTTTGCATCGGATCAGATCCTTCGGCCTCAATCTATGCTGCCACTAGGGTTACCTCCGCCTTCAGCCCATTCACCTGTCGATGCACCACTTCACAGTGAAGGAAGTTGAGGTTCCACCCCAAAACCAATTGGCAAACTTTGAACTTTACCTCATTATCATTTCGTATACGGATTTGGACCCTTGCCCTATAGTTCACTCATTTCGACATCCAATTTATAATTTTTTCGGAAACAGTTCTTCATCAGTTTAAGCGCATCCAAAAAAATTTTCTTCTTGAGTTGAAGAACAAAGGCACATTAGATTTCTCTGTCACTGCACTAAGATCGTCAATTTCTGCCAAGATTGGGGTAAAATCATTCATTACCTCCAAAATTTCACTCAAGAGGTGGTCCCTATCAAATTCCACCTCAAATTCTTCTTGGAAAATTGGTTCTGTCTCTGGATGGAGGCCTTGGTGCTCTGGCTCTGGCTCTGGGTCTGGATGGACTCCTTGCTGCTCTGGCTCTGGCGCTATAACTGAATTCAGTGCTTTCTTGAAAAGATTTTTCAAGAAAAGTTCTTTCCCTGCTTTCTTGGAAGCAGAAGCAGAAGGGTCCTTGGAAGCCGAAGCCGAAGCCTTAGCCTTGGAAGCAGAAGCATAAGCAAAAGGGTCATCGTTGGAAGCTGATGCGTCTCTGACCATCTTGCTATGAATAAGCTTTAGCCCACTGATGATCTTCTATACGAACCCATTGGAATTGAAATTTTGATTTGGAAATTAATTCCTTGACACCGATACCAAACTTTACCAACTTCGGTACTAGTGCTTCTTCTTCTTGATTGCAAGGCAGCACATTGAAGATGTCTCCCAGCATGTAGCAAAGTCTTAATCCAATTTCTGTCGAATCGAATTCTTCATCAGTCTTTTTTGAAAATAACTGGATCGCCATCACCATGGAAAGAGAATGAGAAGGTTTTTGACAGAAGAGAAACCTTCTCAAGGAAAGCACCACCTGGGTTTATAAGAAGTTGGGCTAATCCCCCCATTGCCAATTGGTTTTGGGGTGGAACCTTCCTTCATGGTATCAGAGCGGGTTGCCCACGTGTGAAAGCCCAGCGGCCATACGTGCTCCACATAACCCAATATGTGTTGTCCACGTGTTAGGCTTGAAAGTTCGCCACACGTGTCGGGGCGTGTTGAGAGTATTTGTCCGACATTGAAAAGTTAAGGGACCTAGCGTGGGTTTATAAAGAGTTGGGCTACTCCCCCCATTGCCAATTGGTTTTAGGGTGGAACCTCAACTTCATCGACCGCTTCTTCTAACACCGAGGAAACAGCTCCACCACCATTGTCTGCACATCCCATGCAATCCCGCATGCGTGATGGCATCACTCAGCCTAAAAACCAAACCGATGACACTGTTCACTACCCGATTTCTCATGCTCTTTTAAATGTGCTTGATAATGTTGAGCCCACTTGTTTTTCTCAGGCCTCCAAGAGTCCAGAATGGCGTGCTGCAATGTCTACAGAAATCAATGCCTTGTTACAGAATGAGATTTATCTCTCATTCCTCCATCTCCCACACACCCTCAAGTCGATTGCAAATGGGTCTTCCGCATCAAGCGTCAATCTGATGGAACTATTGAGCGTTTTTCATGTCAAAATATGTAGAATATGTTTATCGAAATGGGTTTTGGATCCTCTACTTAGATTTCCTCTACAATAATCTATTTGACTTATTTTTTCTACATGCCAAGCATTTAAATATTATCTAATTAATAGCCAAGAAATATCAGTCACAATTAAGCTCTATTTGACTTCCCTGGCTTTGCATCTCATACTCCATGTTTGCCTACCTAAATACCCTATGCATCACCCTTCCCTTTAAGAAAAAGGGTCCTGGGTTTCATGTGAAATATTATGCTTATATATGAAGACTAATCTTGAATGGAATGTGATGGGAACGTGAATTGAAATAGAACCAGTTATCATATCACCTGCAATTTCCCATTTCTTTCTTTCATATCTCTCTTTTTCTTTTTCCTCCTTAGTTTCTTCTCTCTCTTGTTGTTGGCTGTTTAATGGAATGTCTTTGGCTCAAAAAAGAAATACCCATAATCAAAGCACGATGGTTTCTTTTTTGTTATAATTTTTTTCAGTTTTATTTTTTATTTTTTATTTTTTATTTTTTATTTTTATTTTTAACAAGTGAAACATGTCGTTCTTGTGATTCACGAATTGTAACGTGTCGAGTTTTTATTTGATATTTTCCACCCATTTCTTAACGGGTCGTATCGTGTCAACCCATTAAGAAAAGCGGGTTAACACAAACACTGCAAACATGACACTAATGCTAGCAGAAGTTATATCTCTGAAATATTGTTGTTCTTTGTTGCAGTTTTGTTTATTGAGAATTATATATTATTCAATTTGCTCAATCTCTGCTTTCCATTGTACTTTTTTTTATTGAGAGATGGAATGGAAGTAGGGTCTTAAACATCAAAATGAAAAAGAAAAAGAAGAAAAGAAAAGAAGCCCATCATGAGGAAAAAGACGTTGATTTGGGGAAGAACTCATTAAAGAAAATGATTAGTTCCTATTTTAAGTTTTTTTAAAAGAAAATTTTGGTGTTAATTTTTTAACTATTGGATTGCTAATTAAATAAGGTGGCATATAGAGAAAAGAAGTCACGTATATCATAGAAAATCCAAACAGATGAGCCGAATCCTATTAAATAAATTGCATTGCATTGCAATGTCATTCTATGCAATTTGTTGAAGGGGTGGAATTAGAGTTGATTATAAATCGCCATCCCAAATAAATTACTAATATAGCAAGGATTCCTAATTTAAGCCTCCCACACCGTCATCCAATCCTTTCATTCCATGCATTTTGGACCTGGAATTCTCATTTGTCTAATGGCACCGGTAAACACGTTCAATAAGTTCGTTTTTTATTCTGTTTTTGGATGGGATGTTGAGTTTGGGAGGTTTAATGGGACTTTCGCCATGAAAGTTGAGCTTAGTTTGTGAGATTAATTTCAAACCCAATACTAAGAAGTAAACGGAAGCTGATATGGACGGATGAGATCACAAGTATATATATGGAGATATATTAATACCATAGATATAGGCTTGTCCTGCAGACTCACCGAGGCAACAGATTTAGGGTAGGACTAGGATCATACCATACAAGGAATATGCAAAAATCATGGCAGCAACAAACACAAGGGTGTCATATCTTAAGTACCTTCTACATTGACCAAGTAAAACACCAAAAATAGGATGCAAAATTGGACGAATCATGGCTGTCTAAGAGCTGTACTCAATGTTTCACTAAGTTTTCCTTTCTTAGTTATGTAAGTTGTAACCTCCCACCCTCCTTTCTCACCCTTCAATTCTCCAATCAATCTTACATGCCACCTCCTCCCAATTCCCATGCATGCAATCAACCTTCTCTCTTATTATCAACCTTCTCCACACCACCTCTCCATTTGTGATCCGCTCCCCATTCTACAATGGAGGAGCGGGGCCAACCTGCCGCAGCAGCGGACGATGATGCCAACGAAGACCCACCCTTGTCAGAGCCACAGACACAGATAGTACCCCTCGCTCCACCTCCCTTCCCCGGAGCAGCAACCTACGTAATCCAAATCCCTAAAGACCAAATCTACCGTGTGCCACCCCCTGAAAATGCTCTAATTGTTGAGCGTCACCGCAAACCCGAAAAACAGAAGCAGAAGTCCCTATGCTGCGGGACTCGTTGCTTGGTTATTGGAGCTATTTTGTTTTTCATATGCCTTGTAATTGGCATAACATTGCTTGCATTGTCCCTCACTAAGAAACCTAAAGAGCCTACTTTTTCGATTACGCATGTCCACGTGAAGAACCCCAAATCAAAATCATCTTCTGGCAAGAATTCCCATCCAGGATATGAGGTGTCCATGAAAGTGAAAAATCCAAATGAACATGGCATAGATTATGCAAATAGTGGAGGGGCTTCTCTTATATACAAGGAAAAAACCCTTGGCAAAGGAAAATTTCCATTAAAGAACCAGGGAGGAGATGACTCCACCGTCGTAAAGCTTGTTCTCGACGGATCAAAGGGGCCGCTGCCTCGGGACGTGAAGAAGAGCATGGAAGATACTGATTCAGAGGTGCGTGTGTCTTTGGCTTTGAAAATGGACCTTTCGGTGAAGGTGAAAGGGTTTATCAAGACATGGAATATGGACACCGAAGTTGAATGCCATTTCAAGGTGAGTACATTGGGGAAGGGCACGAGGGTTCTGGACCAAAAATGTGAAGCTGAATTCAAGGGCTAAAGAAATGGTGTTCATGGTAAAGGTGGTGGCGAAATAAT
>NC_047655.1:17821151-17822273 GCF_902201215.1 Prunus dulcis | reverse complement strand
TGTTCTTTTTTTTTTTTTTTTTTTTTTTTTTCGTTTTGTTAATTTTCATTTCCTTGTTTAATTGTGGTGGTGATATTAGTTGTTGAATGTGAAGGTTATCGGTTATCATTTTAAATTCATCATTTTAATCAGAAAGGAAAGGCCTATGTTTTTATGCTTAAATATGCGTCTTTTCTGTTGTTTTTTTCGTTTTTGTTTGTAATTTTCTCTTACGGCTAAAGCATGTGCAGAAATAGCTTCCATGAAACCGATTAAATTGTGAAAAGAAAAATGTTACATCAATTCAAGCCAAGTGCGGAAGTAGAGGCAGGAACTTTGTAACTATAGCTGCTGTAAACAATATTTTATATTTTTTTTCACACCAAATATCAGAGATCAAATTTCTTCCTCCCTTTTTACCTCCCTTGTGGAAAGAAAAGAAGAAGAAAAGTAAGTGCAGAAGCAACAGAATAATTTGTTTCTCTATGTAGACCTTGGGTTTGACATGCTCTATCAGGAACTCAATTTCACACATGGGAACTCAATTTCGCACCCGGCAGCACAATAGAAAAGTGGGCCAAACTCTCCTCTTTCCCCGAAGTGCATCTAGCTTCAATTCACATAGGAGACAATCTTAAGGCAACACAACATAATACTCACCTCTCCCCCTCCCTAGAGAATGACCCAAAATTAGGAACTCAATTTCATACTCACGTTGGTCTTCAATCTCAAATGTTAAGACAAATATTTCTGTTTATTTAAAACCATGTCATTAGTTAACAGACCTAATTAGGGGTGGGCGCGGTCCGGTTCGGTCTGGTTCTCACCTCAAATCGAAATCGGAACCGGTATTATTTAACCGGTCCGGTTTAGGCAAAAAAATTTCAAAAATCGGCCGATTCGGTTCTGACCAGTTCCGGTTTTGAACCNGATTTTTAATTTTTTTTTCCAAATTTTTTTTNAAAACAAATTATAATAAATAACTTATTTTTTTTGCTTAAAAATTAACAAATAATCCAATTCATACATTTATACATTTTTTGAAGTTGAACTTGAAAAAATAGTGATTATAAAATTTTAAATATGGCATTAGATTTTAAAATTTTGTAAAATATATATTATATGAGCGGTCCGGTTCGGTCC
>NC_047655.1:17795105-17821138 GCF_902201215.1 Prunus dulcis | reverse complement strand
GGGGTGTAAAATCGAAACCAGTTGAAACTGGTTCGGTCCAATTTGTTGACTTTTTTGGTCAACNGATTTTTTTCCCCTTTTTTTTACCAGTTCGGTTCGATGTTCCGNTTTTCCGGTCCCGATGCCCACCCCTAGACCTAATGAATAAAAACAATCTTACAAAACTAGGCAGAAACCTAGGCNNAAATCTTGGCCCAACCTTCACCATATGAGCTGATTTTTTTATTTTTTTTGCACGACATCAGACTGAATACCAATGGCCTAAAAACATGGGGCAGGCCTTCAATCTTTGAGCCCAATTTGATTCCAACACTAACTGTAATGCCTGCCTATATATTTCTCAACTTTTTTTTTTTTTTAAAGAGAAGCGGCAGTATTTCATGGATGAGGAAACGAACAAGTACCCAAAAACAAAAAAACAAAATCAGGTAATAGCCTAGGGTATTGGGCGAGTCTCTCCACGCATACAGGTCTGGTCGTCAGACTAACTAAGTAGCCATACCGGCTCAACTGCAAGCCGGAACCACCCCATTGATAGAGCGCCCCCCGAATCCCCCATCCCCCTAGGTCTATGCCCGTAAAGCCCTACTTGTTAACAACACTATGGTGGCAATTTAAGTTAATGGCCTTCAAATGATGCTTCAAAAAATGCGTTTGAAAATTTCTCTATTTAGTTAATCGTGAAATATTTTATTTATTTTTTTTAAAGACCGAGTGTGCTTGAAAAAATACGAGCAACTTAAAATGTAGAGAACAAGAGCATCCTCGTCAAACTTTCTAAATGAGCTCTAGAAGACAGTAGATGGGAGAAAAATGAAGTTCTAGCAGACTTTCCATCCTCCTATGTATTTTAACCATTTTTTTAGCTTTCTACATATGGGGAGAGAAAGTGATGAACACACACAGCTGCTCTATATTTGTTATTTTATAGTTTTTTTTTTTCATCCACACACACGAGTTTGAACAAAATAATTATATCGTTATGTTTGGGGTTTAATAAATAATTAAAATTCACTCCAAAATTTCTATTGATTTTGGCATGAATGATACTGACTTTCCATGGAAGATCTGCCAAAGTATATATATATAAACACAGAAGAACATTATTTGTTGGGCGCAAGAGAACATATTAAATATTAATTTATTTTGTTGCATAATTAAAAACGCTTTAAAGAGAGGGGGTACTTTAAAAGACTAGTGTTGGACAAAAGGAGGGAAACTTTAGTTTGTGTTGAACAAGAGCAGGCCATTCTTCTTTTTCTCCTGAAAATATACTTTACAGCTTACTAATTACGTAGATCCCCAAAAGCCTCCCTCTCCCCCACCTCTTTCTTTTCTTTCCTGGACTTGCACTGCTGCACATGCTCACTTGGAGCCATGCTCGATGTCGATGCCCTCGGTGCTCCTTTTTAATTATGGGATTTAATAAAGTTGTAATTGTCATTAGTTTGATGCTCTCTCTATCTTTGTCATTAAGTTTTCATTAACATTCATAGCAAGCAACAATAATTGTTTAATCTCATTCTGAAATGCTTAATCTGTACTTGCAGATCATATCCAACTTGTATAAACCCATAATTAGAACAAGATTCATTTCAGTAATCTCTGCCCATTAAATAATATTCCATAGCGATCTTTAATGGTGTGAACCCGACTCCAGCTACTTTTATATGTTCACTGTGTCTTTAAATTATTCTTAAAACCATAGTTAAAGGGAAGTTAGGGATGGTAAACATTTTCCAATACATTATACATATATGTATGTATGCTGGCTGGCTGGCTGTTCCAGTTAACATAGATCGAGTAAGCTTCTCCAATAAAATTATTAACCCTTGGGGACTGGATGAAGATCTCTATCAACTTAGGAATTGATAGATTATTAAATTTATTTAAAAGTAGGGGATTTTTAGTTCATTCTGTTTATTTTCTTTTTTTAATTTCTAGTTTCCAAATAGTGCATTTTAATCTATACTTTAAATTACTTATTTATTTTTGATAAAAAAATGCTTAGTACTTACCAATCAATCACATTTTAACATGCGTAGATAAATTTATACTTTCATATTTTTGAATGAGTTATTTATCCATACGTGTTTAGAAGTGAGAATATTATATTTAACTTGTTTAATTATTCATATAAATTTTTTTTTTTCCCAAAGCGTCAATTTGCTAGAAAACGTGGGTTATGCAAATTAGTTAAAGCAATGTACTTGTCGTATTGCACTTGAGTTCATAACCCCTTTATGTATATTAGAGTACTTTAAAATATCACGATTGTAACTCCAATTTACTCCATGTGGCTTATTAATTGATTTAAAGTATTAATTTTGTATGTATTGTCCTTGTGGAGAGACAAAATGTTATTATTTCAACCAAGCTATTAATTTATCAAGATAGAACTCATAGCTAGGAGGAATCTAGGGAGAAGTGAATGGCCAAATCTCAATTGTCTACTTATACAAGCTCTAGACCTTACTGCTTTTTAGCCTGGCTGCTAAAAACCCTATTGATCCAATGCAATTGATCGACCATTGCTTTTTTTCACCAAGAACAATACAAAACCATTAATTATATCAATGTCATGGACTTCATGGTGTGTTCTTCGTCGTCTTTTTCTCTTTTGTTTTTAGGTTTTGCTTTCCCACATTTATTGAGACCACGAGTGAGGAGACACTTCTTGACTCTTCCTTCCATATTCAATAATGTTCAAGAAAGAGAGGAGTTGGAGTTCAAATAATTCAATCATTGACTCTTCTACCAAGCAAAATGCATTATATTTATTATTATTTTAATGTAAGCGATAGTCTAAAGTACTACAAAAATAAAAAGAGATTTCTTTTCCATACACTAATATCAAAAAATAACATGAGAATTCGGACCTAAAACCATTGTTATGCAAGTCAGACCCTTTGTTGGCAAACAAAATGCATTATTATTCATACGTCCTCTACTTAAAAAAGAAAAGAAAAAAGAATTGAACCCATTCATGCATGCAATCTGTACAATATTCGAACCACCAATGACCATAAACACAAACACACCAATTATTCATATATATTCCTTCTCCTCCTCCTCCATCAATCTCTTTCAAACCAGTCAAGAGCCTTCTGACAAGCTCGACCAATGACCTATATACACATAGGACCTCTTCATCTGCTTCCCCATGTCAATTACAGAGCAAAGGGCATCTGGCTCACATGTGAATCCATGTGACCAATGGGCTTGTCATGCCCGACCAATTACCATCCCCATCTCCTCCATAACTTCGATATGTATATATATATATGTTTATTTATAGTGTACTTCCAAGACAGACCACCGCCTCTATGGCTCGACCTTCAATGCGGGGACCAATTCTCTAGGGCCAAACACGTGTAAAAAGCTCCATTCCAAGCACACAGAAGCTCCTCTACACGTATCTACTCAGGACCATTGTTTAGCCAACATGAACACTGAGCCATAAGCTTCCTTCCCATGATATCTGATAAACTAATCCCATCGCATATTCTTATAAATAATGGCCACAATTTACATTAGTTGGAACATCACTACACATGAACTGATTGGATGCAATATTATTATTATTATTATTATTATTATATTTGTGGTTTGGGTTGGTGGGAGCAAGAGGGATTTGTGCAGACTATATCTAATATATTGCATATATATATAATTATTGTATAATATGAATGTAAGTGTAGCTACAAACAAGATCTAACCTAGGTATCTTTTTCCCAAGACCTGAATGATGGAGGAGACTAAGAGAAAAGGAAGAGAGATTTTTTTAGGTAGAAAATGAGACACATTGGGGCTGGGGCTGGGGCTGGGGCGTGAAGGGTTTTGCTTTGCTTTTTCTCTCATGACCAATAATTGAAGGCTTGCAAAGAGTTTATATTTAATTCAGTTAAGGCAGCAATGATAGGGGGGTTTTTGAATCAAGTGGACTTCATCTTTCCACGTATGAAAAAGGAGCCGAGGTTTTCAAAGGCATTTGGAGCCATGTTCGTGTCTCTATTCGAAAATCCATGTGTTTTTTCTTCACATCAAACCCCTCTTTGAAGTGGATTCCAACTCCTCATTCAACCATATATATAGATTCCCGTACAAAGTTTGAGAGTGGTGGGTTTCACTTTCACATACCAAACCAAAAAGTGTAACGTCCTTCCTCATCAGTCTCCTTGCAAAAGTAAAGAAAATAAAAAAAATAAAAAAATGGAAGCCCTTAAAATGAGACAGGTTCCATTCATCTCTATGCATGGTGGGGTTTCTTCAAATCTCGGTACCCAATAGGTAGTTTGTTAGCAATGGCTATATGCTTTATAGGTTTAATAATTATATGACACCCCATGAAATATATTTTATATATATATATGGCTGTTTTCATATATAGGGAGGTATGTGGGGTTTGGTATGAGGATCGTGTATATACCACCCCCTCCAAGGACTTTTGATTTGAATATGCTTCTTCTTTCAACAACATTGGCACAGCTTTTCGGGTCACGATAGTCAATTCGTACATGATTAGTGCTTCAAATTACTATTATCTTAATTCACGTATGTATGTTTGCCAACTCATGTTTCTATTTATAATAATAAATTATTATATAAAAATAAGACTTTGTTTCTTTTATTAGTTGGTATTTCCAAAAGCATCTGAAGTACGATTTATCAGATATCTTTTCTCTTTCGTGTCTGAGAAAAGGTATATAGATCTAATAGATCTATATATCTATGTGGTATGCCAAAAAGGAAGCATGTATCCCATGAATGAACTCTAGCATGTATCCCATGAGTGAATCATGGAATTTTCCCTTTGATATATAATTGAATTATAAGGGACATAATATTAAAGAGAAGTGTTATAGTCAATCGCCTATACATACATGCATGTAAAAATATTGTTGATCGATGTAGTTCTCATATTGAGATTCTTAGAAATCAATTACTCACAGTTATCCACACGTATCAGATGATATGTTATATATATAAGAAAAGAGATGTTACCGTCAATTTCTTGTATATGTTGGCATAGAATATCACCTGACATTATGGATCATCTCATAATATGATCTTAAAAGCAATTAATGGCAAAAAGTTGCCTCCGAATTATATTTATTGTTACTTTTAAGATTTCTATACATGGTACACCAATTATTGATCATGTGGAGATGGAAAAATAAAATTGATCTACTTGACCAATGTTTTGGAGGTGTTTAGGTCTTGAATATGGTACACCAATTATTGATCATGTGAAGTACGATCAGCCAATGTTTTGGAGGTGTTTAGGTCTTGAACATCGTGACCATTTTGAACTTGATGCATGCACATTGTATATTTGTTTTTACATGATGAATTTTTCTGCATACTTTTTCAGTGCCATCTGTGGTCAACTAATCAAGTACAATAGAGCTTTGTTGTAGCTTGCGATTAAAACTTTTTTTTTTTTTTTTTTTTTTTTAAAGGGTCTGAAATAACATTTTGCAGACCTTTAAAATCTATCTAATTTGATTTTATAAAATAGAAAAATAAAAACCAGAATATCTGTAGCTTATTAATCCTTTTGACTCAGCATGACATGTACATGCGATTAAAAGGCAAAGAAGGATCTTGGATCATAGTCAATGAGGGCCCTCTCACAACCTGAATCTCTCGAATGATCCAATCACAAATATGGGGTTTCCATGTGTAATCTTATCTTCAAATTATAGATACTTCAAAGGGTAACTAAGGCTAGAATCTAGCTGTCCCTAGGATTTGCATTCTCTTGCCGCTGGTTAATTTGCATGCAAGATGTATCATTGTCTATCCACTGGGGATTGATAAGCTTAATTAAATATTAATATTTGTTGCAGAAATTAACCACAAAAGTGCATATTGGTACAATGAAGTAGGACTTCATTTAGATGAAAATCTCGCACTTAACCTTTAAACTCAAAGTGATATTGTTTTGGATAATACATATATATATATATATAAGTAAGATACAAGCACATGTGCTCCTTAAACTTTTTTAAATTCCTCATTTTAGTTCTAAAATTGTCAAAATCAAGCAATGATCATTTTTCTTTCAATCTACGCATTAATTTGGTCCATATTGTCGCATTTCAGCACAACCTTCATTAAATTGGTCACTTGTAAATTGCATGACACCCTTTAAAGGAATATTGTTATCAAAATATAGTTCATTTAAGTCATAAAACTTACGTTTTTGCACAGCCATGTCATATGCTCTCCAATTAAAGTTTCACATATGGGGTCCATCAAGGAGAATGGATAACCTTGTTGAGCTAAATATGTGAGTTTTACTTTGTGATATGGTGTTGGATAAGTTGTATTTTGACGAAAATACCCCTTTAAAGTTGGTCAGGCAAACAATCTTAACGAAGATTTTGACGAAACACGAGGCGAGCGACCAAATTGATCTGTTGTGGACCAAAAGATTAAGGATCACATTAATTGAAAAGTTCATGTACCATTTGTGATAAAAATCATATTTTACTCTTGTATGTGGTCATTTGATTTTCAACAAATAAATAAATAAAATTAGGCATCCCTCACATTACCAAATTTTTTTTTTTCAAATACAAGAGATATTGAGGAAGGGTGAAAATGAACTTAAAACCTCAAGTATATAGATAAATATTATTAACCACTTCAACTACAAGGCCATGCTCACATTACGGAATCTTAAAACCATTGAGAAGTTGTTTTTGTGAGATTTAAATATTAATACTCCACCATTTAAATAATGTAGAACAACTTATATGGTTTGTACTTTGCTTCGTATACTTAATAACCAACAGCTTCGTTATCCTTATTTCTCAATTGAATCCTCTAAAGGCGATGCTATGATGGATGACCATTTTCTTGGGGAAAGGTGAAATTGCTCTGGTGAAGAATCAGACTGAGTCAACCAGGTCCAATGAAAAGACAAGCAAATAATCGAAGATTTTGCACGTTATATTAGAGGCAAATAAAGATAACTATGCATTTATAAACTTGCAGAGTTACATACATACATATATATATATATATCCTTGTACAGGATAGTTACAAAATGTACAAGGCAGTGAAGCCAGCCAAGAAAAAGTTACAATTTTCCTTCCCCTTTTTCTTGTCTTTTCAAACTTAACCTCAAGAGAAAATTACATTATCTGACTAAATTAACCACCCCTTTTAACAATTCTTGGAAGGGTGAATTAGGAATAGATATATATATCTTCTACTCTTTAGTCCTTACAGCATGGAATGGGCCCGAATTGATTGTCGTTTCCACTCAACCAGACGCTGAAGAAAGTCCATAACCTGAAAATTTTAACAAATAAAAAATGAGAATCAAGCCAAAAACCTGAAAATTTACTTTGGATTAAGTAAAGATAGAAACAAGTTACAAGTACAACAAGACATCTACAGTAGTACTGGACCCTCACCTCAGCTGGTTCCTGTAAAGAATACGTCGCGGTGGTTTCCTTTGGAGTTTTTGAGACGAGAATGCCAAAACCTTGTCCTCTTTCCCTTAATATCTGATAACAGTTGAAAGTCATTAGTCTTAAAACAAAAACAAAAAAACAAAAACCGAAAGGGGTTCTGTATATTTGATTGAGCTAGCATTGGATACCTTGAATGCATCCTCATCCGTTCGATCATCTCCGATATAAACAGGAAAGACATCGGTGCAGTTGGCATATCCCAGTGACTCTAGCAGAAATTCAAGAGCCTTGCCTTTGTCCCATTTGATGGTTGGACGGATTTCCAGCACCTGAGTCAGACGAGTAAGTGAGACACATACTCACTCGACCCCAAAAATTTATAAATGGAAATGAAAATTTGAAGATTGACTGTGGGGCAAGTAATTAGATGTGCCAGCCATGACACACACGTACCTTTCTTCCTTGGGTAAGTCTGAGCTTTGGGTAGTCCTTCAAAACGGATCTAACTTGCAAGGCCAGTTCAGTCCATTGCTGTCATATCATTGGTTCAAATCAGATATGTTAATGAACAGAAGAGAACACATTTTGAGTCGAAAGAAGCACGTGTACACGATCTTCTCGTGGACTAGAGACAGTCGTTGAATGATTAAAAAAATAATTAAAAAAACGTGCGTATACCTTTTCATCAACGCAACGGAAATGAACAGAGAGGCAGAACTTGTTGTTCTCCACTTTGGCTCCAGGAGTTGATTTGGTCTTTTCAACAAGTAGTTTGTAAACCTCATCAATCATTGGGAGAAATTCACTTGCTGGTTGGCAAAGAACACCTTGACTGCCCTGAAGAGTGATTAAGGAGGCAGAGAAACAAGAATAAATTATTTGGATAAATTGCAGAAAAGAAAAGTGACAAGGAGATTAGGTGACAGTGATAAAACAAGACACTTACTGTCTTGTATTTCGAACCTTTGGCTGGACCTTTAATGTCCATACCATGGCTACCAGCATAGTACAGCTCTGCCAACTTTACAAATTTGTACACCTACAGTTCCACAATTTACACAACCAAGAAAAAAAATTAAAATTAATTCAAGAAAAATTAAAATGGAAAGGCAGTGACTAAAAACAGCTTCAAAATAAATGTACCTTATCTCTACATCTTCCACTCACTATGGCAGTGGGAAAACATCTAGCCACTTTCTTCACTGTCTTTCTCATCTGTGTTTTTACAGAAAAGTTAAGAAACAGAGAAGGGGAAAAAAAAAAAAAAAAAAAAGACCAAGATTGAAATTACTTACTGCATCAGACATGAAAGCTCGATCTGGGTCTTCAACTATGGGGGATAGTGTGCCATCGTAGTCCATGAACATGACGATTTGCTTGCCTTTGGAAGCATCAATAATCTGCTCAAACATGTCCAAGGCTGATGGGTGCTGAAGCTGTTCATCCATCAATAATATCACAAATTAAAACCCAATACTCTAAAATCTATATATTCTTGAACTGATTGCTAAAAGAGAGAGAGAAGCAATTTTAGTACTCACAATCCATGAGCTCTGGTCCTCTTTCAAAAAAGATGAGGACTTTAAGTGGGTGGGAGAAGAAGCTCTCATTGAGTCCACCCAAGAGTTGATTCTTTCAGCTCCATTGATGCTGTCAAGATTCTTCAAGTTCAAGAACCTCTTCCTGGAAATGGGGATGTACCCAGGCGGGCCCACGGGAGGCTTTTCGGCCACCGCCGTGAAAATGGAAGAGTTCGAAACGGCCACCGATATAGCCATGTTCATGATTTCTGCTTCAGCATCGGAAACTACCACATTCTGCTTCGTCATATCTAGTCAAAACACGCTGCAAACAACCCAAAATCACATTTGTCAATACAGATTACAAAAAGTCTTTATCTTTACGGTCTTTTGGGGTCCGGAAAGTTCACCAAATCCAAAACTGAAGCAAAACCATTTGAGAAATTTAAGGTTCTTTTGAAGAAGGTGTACCTTCAAAAGAAGAAACAAACAGATTCAGAAGAGAGAGAGAGCAGACTGAGGTGCTGGTGTGGAAAAACAGAAAAACAGAGGAGAAAACAGAGCACTCTGTATTCTTGCGTTATGAGACTGAGGTTGAAGATATTGAGGATTTATTGTAAATCCAAAACAGAGAGAGAAAAGAAGGCCACAAAGTTTTTCAGAGGAAGAGAGAGTGTAAGAGGGAGTGTATGTATGTATGGATGTGAGAGAGACAGAGCCCTGAATGGTCCATTTATAGTGGCAGCAACCGGATGCTTCCAAACCAGACCAAAAAAACTCCCCCAAAGTCGGTCCCACCGAGATGTAGGGCCCATCCAAAAGATATGGGTCCCACAATCCCCTGATATCCCCAGTGTGAGCCACCACCACCACCACACCACACCCACACCCCATCGGTGGTCCCCACACCATCTCTTTCTCCACCCCCACCCATCTCTCTCTCTCTCTGCGTATTTGCACCAGAGGCACGCACGTATAATAAATATACCCTTTTTCTTTTTCTTTTTCTTCTTCCCATGGCGCCGTCCCCAGCCGTCACCGTAACAGCCAGCTAACAGTTGAGGCCACGTGGCCGACATTCCTTTGCCGTCGCACCCCTTGTGGGCTTCTGCCACGTGTGCCACACCACCCATCGATTTGTTTGGAGAGGAGCTGTTTTTGTCTTTAATTTCCTTAAATGTACTTCAAGTGGGGAAAATTGGACACTCGCCAATTCAAAACTAGCTTCAGCTAACGGCGCTGTCCCAATTTAGTAAACGACTCCTTTGTATAGGGAGGCCTTGAACGCCCCTTGTAATGTGAACTCTCTGTGTCAAAACAAGCGACTCAGAGCACCCTGGTTATGCAGTTAAATGAAAACCAGCAGTTTGGGCTAGTTATTTTTTTCCAATTTGACTTAAAAGTTGGGGACGGGTCAGCTTAGGCGGCATACACATAGCAATCACGTATATTACTCTATATAATGACCGAAGCCCGAAGAACTAAAGACAACCAGCAACCATTCTGGGCTTGCCTAAACTACAGGGATCAGTAGCTAAAACCTCAACATAGAAAGGGGCGCCGCATCAAAGACATGCAATTCGGGATTAAGCTTATAACTTATGTTTGCCAATAAGACAGGGAATGTTTAGAAGAGAAGTAACATTAGACTAATTGCTGATTTGTCTTTTCGATTACTCATTAATAATATTAAAATGACTACAAGCGCATATTGTGTGCTACTCTTAATACTAGAAAGGCTAAAGTCATTGATAGTTTTAATGGGCATGTAATGTCATTGATAGTTTTAGAAAAGGATTTCATTCATAATCCAAAGAGACTTACAAATACCGGCATGAAACAGCGACCTTATTAAAACCTTCATAAGAAATCATATGGGACAAATTTCACGGTAGGAAAGAGTACAACACATGCCTTGAACTAACAAGAGAGTCCGACACATGCTAATTTGGACTGCTACAAAGATCCCGAAAGAAAACATACAAAACAAAGCACATCTCCAAACCCTCCAAAGAACAACCCACCACAACGTAAGACTGTAAAAGAAAAACTCTTATGCAGGCATAGTTCAATGTACAGAACAACATAACTTAGCCAACATAAGTACCAATACCACTAGGGCAAATGGCCCTAGCGGTGAACAGTAGTCGCAAGAACAACGCTAGGGCAAAGCCTTAATTGTGAAGTAAAATCGAAGAATAACATTCCAACCTCGAATTAAATTCCACTGGACCAAAACGACACACAAGCTGGAGAAACCATCTGAAAACTGAAGCTAACGCAGAAGGTAACAAGGCGACAATTGGGGATGACGACGACAAATGCTAGCAAATCAAGGGAGCGACGATGACTGAACATGAGAGAAACCCTAACAATGATGCACAACTCTCCTCACATAGCGAGAGAGCGACGCAGAGACCTCTATATAGAACAAGTTAATTCCGTTTTTGTGTGTGTTGGTTGTTCTTTTCTGCATCTTTCTGTTGGTTATTTTTTTGGTCCTCTACACCATTCATTCTCTTTGTAAGATCTAGCCTGAGAACTTGAAACTCTTTTCACAAAATCCTTTTCTTCTCAACTTTAATTTTTCGTTTTCCTTTTATTCAAATTTTTTTTTTTCTGCTGAGCATGTTAAAAAAGAAAATAATAATCCCAGAACTTAATGCATGAATTTAATGTCTTATAGTCAATTGCTCCCTCAATACTTTAAGTTTTTTTAAACACATACCATTGAATGCTTAACCAGTTTTCAGATTTGTCCCATTGTTTTGTGTTTTGGAGAGAGTGTGCGCACCCAATAATGCAATAATTAGTGTAGGAAAGTACTCATAGTCAATGAAATCAAGGTAAATCGCATTCAAAGAATGTGAATAAGAAAATATTCTTGTGAGGAAAAGGGCTATTCGCTGTTAGACTAAATAAAGACCATTAATTAATATATGTGGTTGGATCTCGTGGATTTGTTATGATTCGCAGCACAGAGAATTATCGAAAGAGATGATGACTCATGGTCACATCACATATTAACACTACCACATTAGTTTGGTATTCAAAAGTTTTTGACCCTAATGCATGCATGGCATTTGTTTTGTTAATGAACCCAAATTTGGAGGGTATCTTTGTATTATTATAACCATGTTCACATTACACATGCTCTTTTATTATTATATCTTATAAGGATGTTCACACTCGTTCTAATTAATACTGCTTAAAACAGTATTAATTACATCATGATCACATATTAACAATTTTTTACGTTACAATACCGAAGACATTAACTTTTGTTTTTAATCTTAGCTCTTTTTTCAACTTCATTTTTCCGTATTCTATAAAACATTGCCACATTAATTGATATCCAAAAATGTATTTGTATTCAAAAGATACCTTTGTATTATTAATTTATAACAATGTTCACATGACATGGTCTTTTATAATTATAACTTATAAAGATGTTCACATTACATGTACATTCTTGTGAGGCTGGTGCAGCAGGCTTTTGGAGTTAGAGATGCTCTGAAACAAAACAAAATTCCAAGTATAAAGAAGCCCTTTTCTCAATCCAAAAGTGATTCCGTGTTCTTCGCCTAAATCTATGCTTTTATCGCCTTTCTTAACAATGTCTGCACGCATGTCTGTTATTTTTTCGATGAATCATCGTCACTGTATTTTCTTTAACTCATGAATCATCATAACCACAATCAAAATAACCTAATTAATCAAGATCTTTTTCATTATTGAATTAACTTTACTATTTCGACCCAGCTTCGTAATTAACGATCTCTGCTTAACAAGGATTAAGCAGGAGAACCAACGTGTCTGCCGTGGACACAACAAGAAACATTTACGGATCCCTAAATGGCATCATTACCGACGTGTCCGATGGAGAAACACATAGGCCCTAGCCTATGTGTCTCCAATAGGGACAATAGCCACGCGCGCTGTTGTGTTCCGCCCCAGACACCACTCGTGTGCCCAAGCATCTCTTTTTTCTTCATCATCAACTAGCATAGCGTAGCCTTTTCCGACAGACAAGTATCAGATGTCGACACATGGCGCCCAGGCAGAGCTTGAACGATGCGACGTGGGGCCAGATCAAGGACTACACATGTTAAGCAGCGAAAGCCATAGAGAGTCTATGGTGGTCGACGGAATCCCAGAAAAATAGAGTACAATTAAGAATCTCTCTCGCGCATAGTTCAGGGTTTGTATTATTGGTGTCTTTTTTCTGCTGTGAACAACACAACGCAAGTCATTATGTATGTGTTGTTTTCTTCAAGGTATTGTTTCGGTGTCTTAGAAAGAAAAAAAAGAAATGTTTTTGATACTACAAGTACGATGTCACGAGGTGAATATATTTGCTTTGGCTCCAAGTCATTGGAATATGAATTGAATTGAATTGAGTTTTGAGTGTGTTTTGATCAAACATTTTGATTCTTTCTACTTTATAGCACATGCTTGTTATACGCGTTAGGTCAACAGAACATGGAATGTGTCTTGTCTAGCTTGACTACTGTTTTTTTTCCTAATAAACTATATATGCATTGCACCTAGATTAATTAAGGACCATATGCAGTCATGCATGCATATATTATTTACTTCCGTGGAGGGCAAGTTAATTTCTATATAGCATCATTTGACTTTTCCATTTGTAACTTGACTTTCAGACTTTACTACTTTAAGGTTCATTTCTAGACGTTTTCGTACACAAATAATTGTCCCTCGTATCGCTAATAAGTCCGTTAACCAATTATGTGAGCAATGTAATGACTCACTTATCATATTTTATTGTGCCATGTGAATTAATTAATTAATTAATTATCTTCGGATGTTGATGATTTTTTACAAGGATAATCTTTTAAAATGGGTAGTCCTAAAAAGGATTTGTGCAGTTTTCTTACAACGAGGACATCCTTAACATAGAAAAGCTATATAATAAATGGAATTAAACATTAATTTGAGTTTATACATGAACACACATGACATGACACAACCAATGCTTAGTGTAAGTGTTAGTACAGAGAAGAATCAGCCTTTGCAGTTCATCATGAAACACTAGTCTGTATTGTGAAATCAATCAATCTTATTCACGGAGAACAGTAATTGATCGTCTTCTTCATTTTTGCAAAAATATACTAACAAAAACGTGTCGTAATTTTCAACCATCGATCTATTTAGCATTGCAATATCAACTCTCTTTGTACTGCATCTCACAATTTTATGTGGTCTGAAAATTGCCAGCCTCAACTCAATTACACTCAAAGACTGCTGACAACTGACTTCTGGGAAGTGGTGGTCTCAAATCCTAGATGTGTCGTATCGTATATTATATGTTGCCGTGCGTGTCGTTGATCGGCATTATCTTGATGGTCATGGGCGGCATTTACAAGAATGATTGTGAGTCTTTGTGGAATATAACATATCATTTTCCGTGTATGAAATGTGGGAAAGAAAAACGACCTCAAAAAAGAAAGGAAAGAATACAGAAATGCTCTGGGGTCCTACCTTCTTTCTGCGCGTGCAAATCGGTTGCCCTACTGTTTTACACGTGTCCGTTGACTAGAAGGGACCCACTTAAAACCAGACTATTATATTCAGTATATGGGGCAATTCATCTTTTGTGTGTTATTTGTAGCATCACATGGATCCACACAAACTGTAACACGTATCAAAGTTCTATTGTTCTAATAATCGTACACGTGTTGTAATATGAGGTGATTATAACACCACTTCAACATGCAATATGGTATTATTGTTACAACAAAAAAGGTACTCAAATTGATTCAGAGTCCGAGAGTTTGAGCCAAACGTGCATTTAAAAACCATTCATATATAGGTAAATTTTTTTTAACGATAACTTAAGTGGGACAAGGTGAATCAAAATAGCGAATTAGAATTATGATAGGTTAAGAATTTGGTTTCAACATTTAAGCAAAAAAAAAATAAATTAGAATTATGAATGTTGAAGACAAATCATATAACAATAATAGGGAGTAGTGTTGGCTGACAGCCAATTGCCAGAGAGAAAAATGTAGTTTGTAAAGGTACATAGAGAAAAGTATTTGCTGCTTCTTGTTTTCATTTGGTGGGTGTATCGTGTATGGCCATGAGAGAGTAGGACCAATATTTTTGTCTTCGGATATAATGTAATGAAAAGACATCACCTTGGTCATTAATTTCATTGTTCGTTTTGTGTTCGAAATTTCTAACAGCATCATGACAAATTGAGGTCGACTAGACCAAAAAACAGTCGGTCAATATTGTTTGAATTCTTGTCTTCGTGTTTGTGTTGTTCCAATGAATTCGGACTAGGTACCTATACCTCACCACACAATCAAACACTGGCTAGGTTCATATGAGAATTCTTGTCTTCGATAATATATTTTTATTGAAATAATTAGATTCCAAATGTAACTCAACTAAAGAATGTTGACTATTTGTCTTCGTTATGATAAAACTACAATATTCAATTCAAAATTCATTGTCAGTAAATACAGAAATTCATGATTATAATATACTATGATGCGAGGCTTTGTTTTCAAGATTTTTGTTTTTACTGTACACGGACAACATATATTAAGTGACGTCAAAATGCAAGTGGTTGTTGGTGTTGTAGATAGTGCGGCTGATTTAATACCATAAGAGGATTAAAACATCCCATAATTAATGTTTTGAATAAGACTCTGTATTTACATTTCAAGTAACAGCAAGTGTCTTACTATAAGTTAAAAGTGTCAACATCTGATTTTGAAATGAATTAGGTCCACACTGCTGGCTTATACAAATCAAATTAGACAGAGTGATTAGATTGAATATGACAACTAATGAGAACTTGGTCAAACCAGTAAGCCTTAATTTGAATTCAAAGTTCGTTAAAAAAAAAAAAAAAAAAAAAAAAAGTTCTACGTTAATAACCATTGATGCCCGAAATCTTTTCATTGGATTCCAAGACATGTATTTTCATGGAAGTATCCCAAGCTACTTGGCAGTTGACAGGTAAAGGGAAATAACTACCACCTGTCCCTAACCATATCTTGAAACATTGAAACTTTCGGTTAGGATGGGACCCTACGCGTAAAACTTTTTTCTCCGAGTTGAAGAATGAGATAACACGTCTTTGTGCCACCAATCCCTTTCTTGGGATCAAGGCAAAGAATTATAAACCCAAAACGAATATATATTGCATGAATTTTGCATGCACTTAATTAATTTCTACGTCTACATTTTTCATGTCGGCTCTAAGTTAGCTGCTATTGAATATTTTCATTTATTTAATTAACAATCGAGTAGATCAATTTGTCTTTGACTTAGTGGTATTTGTCTTCACTTAATTCGAAAGAGATCTCGTATTTAATTCACATGAATAACAATCACGATATAATATTTGTTGTCGATAAATTCACCTAAAATATATGGAGAATTTTAAAAACAATACAGGTATGTATATGGTGCTAGCTACTTTCATGTGTATTAAAAATAATATCTTGGCCAATAGGTTCCCACTACAATAGTGGTGGATTCCTCGTCTCCCATGACATCCAAAATCAAACTCCATTGGAGTTTCTTCCTTCCAATGTAACCGAAAAAAGAAAAACAATATCTTGAACTTTTAGCATATATGCGTTTTCATTAATGAAGAAGTATGCATGCAAATTGCATGCATAACTTAATAATTTTATCATGGCTTATAGTGCTCCACCACTTCAATCTTCGAACTTTTGCTATAAGTAGATGAAATAAAAAATCCCTCCTTGCCAATCGCAAAATTTGAAGATGAGAATATTCAAGGGCACCCAATTAATTAGAAAAAAAAAGAAAAAAGAGAGATTATAAAAATTTGGTTGCCTTGAGATCATTTGGATTTGGGGCCGGTTCATGGGCCCCAGTAAAATTGAAAATAATATAGCTTAATGTTCCTTTCCCTTTATTCTTATATAGTATTGGAACATCCTAGTTATACCACAACTTATATGTCTCCACATCTAGTTGATCTCTTTAAAAAATATATAAACACTAGTTTATCATAAAATAATATTCAAAAAGCATTAACGATTATGGATACATCACCTCTTTAATTATATATATGATCTCATTCGAACTACCCATACATATTTCAACATGTATATAGCTAGGCTTTTATATATGCTTAGTCGTTTTTCTTTCTCAACTAGATATGAAGACTTCAATATTATAATAGTGACTTCTCCACCAAAGGTCACAAATCAAATTCATCTTTTAATATATCTTTTTTAATTTTTTTATTCATAAAATTAGAACTAAGGGTGGAATCATGAATTTTTCAACGGTTGGGCTAACTAAAGTTATTACTTTAAAATTGAATCATTATTTTTTTTGTTACTTACAATTTCTATAGTCTTTCTAGAAATAAAAGTAAATATTAAATCATATAAACAACGCTAGTTCATAGCTCCATAGACTAATTTTGAATAAGTTTTAATATAAACCAAATATGGTTTAGCACCATAGTGGCTTTGTACTTGTTTATCTTCCTCTTATCAATAAAATACTATCGCTCTTTATCAAAAAAAAATATATATATATATATTAAATACAACTGAAAAACACATATGATCAAAATGAAAATATGTTCAATAACATAACCGAAAGTGAACCTATTTTGATGTGTATTTTTATTGCTGCCCTCCAACTAAATTTCTATAAAAAAATTGGAAATTTTTGGGCTTTAATAAGTTAATATATACTAGGCTATTATTGAAAACAAGATAAATATATAAGTTATATATTTTTTTTTTCCTAAAAAAACCACATTGGGCTACACCTTAGTGTGGTTCCGCCCATGATTAGAACTACGAACCTCCTCCAATAAAATGGAGACTGACTAAGTCCCAATAATCCAAAGGAAAATACTTGCCTCCTTCCCTGAAAGTAGGAACTCATACTTTCTTGCCAATTACAGCTTTATATATGTGTCAGATTGTGATTTGCAGGAAGTAGTAACGCCTCCTTGTAGGGAAGGAGAGAAGCAATCTCCTAAACGAAAAATATCTATAAATAGATCTATTAATAGATCTTAAGTGGAAACTTTTAAAGAGAATATAAAAATCCCCACATAATTTATTCCAAAATATAATCATGAGCATCTACATTGATCATCAAATAGTTCTGGTTTAAATGGCTAATTAACTGTAGTGATATATTCACCAATAAAGCAAATAGTTTTGGAGGATGTTTCCCTTAGCAAATTGCAAAACGGAACCCTAAAAGCTTTTGATAATGTTCACAGGATCGCGTCACATTTCATATATTATTTGTTCATCTTGTTCTTTTTTTCTACCACCCGTATCGCATATACGCCCTTCTTTTTTTTTTTTTATCATATATACTTTTCTTTTTCTTTTGTTAAGTTTATCTTTTCTTCACCTTTTCCTAATGCTTTAATGATTGGGAAAGATCCTGGAACCAAACAATGTAAAGAAATGACTATGAATATTATCAGCATCCCACCAAATTGAATTGCTCTTATTTAGATTACACGTACTTTTGTGCCCACAAGGTACTTTATTCAAGGACTACCGCCATGGCTTAGATTTGGTGCATATAAAAATATTATTTGATACAGTAAATACCAGGTAAGTTGTTTGTTTATATATACAAGAGCAAAAAACATAAGTACTTTACCTGGAAGTTTTTTACTAACCAATAATAAGTTTCTCTTTTAAGTTACTTAAATGGTTGACCATTCTTATATATACATAATTCTCCCACCCATGTAGAACCACCAGTGCACTAAGCACTAACGTATGTATGTATGTATGTATGTATGTATGTATGTATGTATGCATGCATGAGACTTCCTTGGATTCCAACATGTGGGGCTTTCTTTGGAGTTGATTCAGAAATGTGGACGATGATAATCTAATAGTTAAACGACGAATTAGTACGAACAATTAGTCACATTTGCATGTAGGACGACAATGAATGGAAGATCTGGGCCCTTAAATTGAAGCTTAGTCCTTATCCCTCCCTTAGTAACACTGACTGATTGATGATGATGATTTTGAATAATTATGAATCGTACTGATACTAGATGACACAATTCTCATCATCATGATGGGCAGTGCCTTATCTTAATATTTAACATATAGTCGGCATATGAGTCCAATTTTTGTCGACATGGCCAGAGAAGTATATCTTCTTGTCATTTGGAGGCAGTTCCTTCCTGATATCCTTTTTATCGTGTGCCTTTGATGGCTTGGGCTGCTGCAACCTTCCATGTGTTATTTCTCAACCCCCCCCTCCCCCACTCTTTATCTTCATTTGGCTTTGAGAGCATCAATCAAGCTTTTGAAATCTTTGTTATCATTTGGTGAAAAAGGTCAGATGAAGCTGGATTTGGGATAAAACCCTACTTTTTCTTTTTTGCTTTGGCATATCCGTTAACCAATTTTCTAACTGAAACAGTTGATGATGTGAATGTCCTGGGACCTTCCACATAAGGTCCAAGTAGGTATGATGGACTTCCAAGTGGACAGCATCCTTGTCCTGATTAAACTATGATTATTAAAACCAAAATCGACTAAAACTCACCTTACTTTATTTAAAAGTAGGGGGATTATAAAGCTAATAACCATAGTTTTTATGGTATATCCCCCCAGATGTAGTATTAGTTCATATTTTACTTGAAGTTAATTATAGTGACATCCTCATCATCACATCAATGTTTTATTATTTGTAAAGATTTGAAACGGGAAATCCTGTAGATGAAAGAGGAAAATCAAATGAATTAGTATTATTGCAAAGAGGTTATCATCATGAACGTTTCAGGGTTTGTTAAAAGTATCATGTTCGTCTATTTATGTAGTCACTTTTAGATGGCTACATGATTTTGTTTTATGTGACTTATTTTTTCAACAGATAATCATTGAATGGAGACCGACCTAATACATAGATTAATCATTAGATTACATTTAGAGTTGGACCCATATACAATCTCTTTTTTAGTTTTGATGAAAAGAGATCTCATCTCCATAAAATTTTCGGAGCTTGTAAATAATTTATGTAAATTATAATGACATTGTGAACTTTTTAAACATTTACTCGAATCGTGCGTTTGGCCACAAACTCATGCTGAGCCTCGGGACTCTCTGTCCAAACTCAAGACCTCCAGACCCAACAAAAATTCATCATAACTTCAATGAATTCAACGAAAAATGGTGCGAACACTGTTACATTGACTTCCATTCTGACCTCAAATTCCGAATTTGACCACAGGAAAAACTTCATTTCCACTCAAAATTGAAGGAATGAGTTATTTTAAAGTTCCATTATAACTGAACTAGGTCAAAATTGAATGTGGGACTCGCCACCTTTAGCAAGTAGACCCACATCCTCAACAACCATGCGGCCTCGTCCCCATATGCCTTAACCATGGGGAAAAAAAGAAGAGAGATTCTTGGCCCGACCTGATGAACCTTTGATCTGATCAGTGATGCTCAAACGTAGCTTCGTGATCATCGAACTTGACTCAGTGACCTCGGGTTCAACCTAGTAACACTCTGACCAACCTAGTGACCAATGGATCCAACCCTATGACCACTGAACCTGACCCGATATGTCATTTGTTCAAAAGTGAAATCATTTATGAAACAACTCACAAACAAATAGTCTGTTTTAAGTCTTTTAAAAATACAAATTAAAAACTGTAAAGTGAAACAGAGTTAAGGGGCCCCTGTTTATGTAAATCTTTTACAACACGATGTTTATCTTTTCATCCTAAACTTCTTTAGGACCATCATTGTTGGGACCTGCGCAACCTCCCACATGGGAAGAGACGCCAAGCGCCACGCCATTGAATTTTGATTAAGTTTGGCATTGGCGTGACATATAACGACCATGTCATAGTCCAAGAAAGATAATCATTCATTGAGTAGTGGTTAGCCTTTCCACAACCACAACTTCGACAGTTTCATGAATCTTACAAAATCTAAGCACAAATGGCACCAACTGGTTGGTAAGAAGAGAATTGAACTCTTGGAATCAAAAGACTCAATTAATAAATAATGTAAATGACATGTCAAGCTATTACAAAAGTGGTAGCTTCAATTTCAAGCAACAAAAGTGGTACCTTCCTTGAAGCTCAGAATGAGAGAATCCAAACTGTAAGCAAGTCCACGGTTCTTCAGAATATGGGTTTTTATTCTTGTCAGCGTAGACAAATCATGTTCAAAGTTCCAAATTGATTGACTAAATTCCTACCAAGTTGGCCTTACCCTACCTATACCATTGAGAACCGAGAGAACTTCAATTGCACATGCATGATTTCTATATGAAACAAAAGACTTTGAGTATTTTTTCATGCTGAAGTGATAGCACACTTTTGATCACTTGGGTTTGCGGTCGAGAAACTCTAATCGCTAGCCATGTCAATTTAGCGTGCAAAAAGTTTGAGATGTATCAAGATATATTTTATATGACCATAGCAAGAAAGATCGGGTTGATTAATAAATTATTGAACGAAGATATGCCACATCTTTTCTAGCATTAAAGTTTTTTTCATTTTTCTTGATCAATAGGGGAGAGGGATTTGAACTTAAGGATCTATTCTAATATTGAGGGAGAGAATACTATTAGATCAAGGATGATTTGGTTTTCTAACAATAAAGTTAATCGTAGCATATATGCTGATCACATTACAAACCACATCTCTCATCTTATTAGAATCACTTCCATACGTGGGTCTCACTTCGTAATTAAAGATGTAGTGTGGTGCATACTATAATTGAGATTATTTTCCTCTAGTTACAAGTGAGAGAGATGGGTAAAAAAGGTTATTATTAGATTTCACGGGTCAGATTTATAGGGGGCAAGGGGCCAATATTCCTCATTTGATAAGGAATTGTTTGGAAATGGGGATCTTGGTGGCATAAAATCTGATATTGAAGGAGGCCTTTGACAAAATAAATAAGTGTTATATGGGAATAGAGGGCCCTCCCTCCATCTCCATGCACTTTTTTTTCCCTATACTATATATATATGTAGCTTTTGATACTTAATTCTGATATTTAGTTCTTTCATTAAATGAATGCAGGCATGTCCAATTTGTCTAATATTCTGGAACCGCATCGATCCTATAGTTATGGTTCAAGGGATTTGATGCTTTACCACGTTTAAAACATAGGTTAGCCGAGCACTCAGATTCTTATTATTCTTCTTTTCATCAGGTCTTTGTTTTTTCGATACGATTTTCAGATCCTTGTTTTATTTACCTAAACTTGAATGAATGATCATGCTTAAAGGTCAAAAGGTGAAGATACTCAATGCGTCAACAAGCATGAAGTAGGCAAGGCAACGTTAGAAATTTTCAAATGGAAATTATACAAGGATAAAAAAATGCAGAGAATATTTGAGGGTTGAAGATTGAAGATTTTGTGTGTGGAGTGGTGGTGGGAATGCTTTTTTTTCCTTTTCTTTTTAATTCAGGAGAAAGATTACAAGTCAATTCCACCTGCTTGAACTACCTTATTATTATTTGGTCACGCACGCCAGGAAGAAGCCAAAGGCAAATTGATTGAGAAACATATCTGTTTAGGTATGAAGAAGGTGGTTGTGGTGCGCTTTCAAGAGTGAATAAATTAATTTTATACGATGCACGCTTTCAATCAACTATAGCTTTGAGCTTTGACTCTCTTTGGGACAAACTAGAAAATGAAATTAAACAACAAAGTATACATAAAACTGAGCTTCCTTGGTTATGCTTTAAAAGAAAAAAAAACCCTAAGAGGCTGGGCTGTTTGGAGCTTTGGTTAGGCTAAATAGGTCTTGCCATTTCTCTTGGGTCCTCCAATTCTTGCATAGGTTTGGGTCATCTAGTCCCTCTAGTTCTTTCATGGGTTCACAAAGAGTCCGCATTCTAGTGGAATTTCCAGCTTCGGCCCTCCCGGAAATGCCATAATAAGGGGATTGTGGGAGGAGTTCAACCCCATTATCCAATAAGAGAGAAAATATTGGACTTAAACTTATTAATGATTGGATGGTTAGATTGAACCCCTCATTCAACCCTTACACCAAAATCCCCCTCATTGTAGCTTCTCCTCTACCATCCTCTCATTTCCTGGCCTTTGTTTTTATATTTTTATCATTTTTATATTTATAATATAGTTTTGTCTGCAACAAGTTCTTAGTTTTAAAAAGTTTCAAAACATATAAAGGTGACTGCTACTTACGATGAAGTACAACCTTTGGTCTCTTTTAAGAAGGATCCAATACTCATGGGCCAATTGCCATAACAAGCCAACCCAACACCCATTAGCAAGAAACAAAAGTTACTGGGCTCTAGTGGTGCAGTCTTTTTTCTTTTTTTCTTTTTATTTTATTTTTTATTTTTATTTATTTTTTTTTATAAAGGTTTTGGGTACAGCTTGTTTGGGCTTCAACTGGATATGGTTCTTTGTAGGCATTTAGTCCATCCAATTTTCCAATCTCAAAGGCTTGCCTCTTTTTTGAGTAAATTACATTTTACTTCTATAATTATAACTCACAAGGTCGTTTGTCTTGCACAGAGCTGACGTCGGAAAGAAATGCTACTTGGGTCATTTCATCTTGGTACCCAACTTTCAAACAGTTGCAATGTTGTGATGATTTTTGCTCACATGGCATACATGGATCCCACACTTTTGATGCGGATTATGCAATTGATAAAATATTTAAGCTTGAATTGTAAACCTAAGTCACTCTTGTTTCCAACATAAAAATAAACCTCGACTTGACCTGTACATTAATAGGATTTCTTGTTCACCATTTCACTCAAATATCCATTTGATTCATCATGTTGGGCCTTACTTGTATAAATCCCATGCGAAAGTATAATCAAAGATGACAGTGCGTTGCTTACCTTTTCACTAGGAAAGCCTACTCCAACATTCATTTTCTTGTTTCTTACCCAAAAGAATATAATCGAAGAATTGAATGATATGAGAAATGATAGAAGATAATTCTATGGTGAAATTCGTACTTGGGTGAAGGGGGTAAATTAAAACCCCAATTGGGCATATCTATGACAATAATGATCAAATAATCTTGAAGATAATATGACTAGTCAAATACTAGTCATAGACTTATGAATGAACAAGCAAAGCACAAACTCATTATAAATTAAATATAAGAATCTGCAAGCCTAAAAAATAACTACGTGACAACCTAGGCACTTAGAATGACCCATTAATTTAGGCATCTCGTATGCTAGCAATAACTAGAGTGATAGATGTGTGAACATTCACCAACATTTCAGAGATAACATATATAATATGACTAATCATAAAATCAAGAACATCACACTATAAATGATCACCCAAAAACCCATCACTAGGAAAAACTGGGGGTCATCACTCCGACCAGGTAATCCACTAAGTCAAGAAGGTTCTTACAGAAAAAGTAATCACAAGCTCAAGGAATTCTAGGTTTATTTAGGAAATGAGCACTACCTCCTTGTGCAACCTTCTTCTCCAAACTTAGTTGAGCAGGTAACTTGTCCTTCATGGAAATGGCAGCTAGTCCATCTGCTTCTTCACCCCATAGCACCGCAACTCAGCTCCGGATTGTAACCGATGAATGAACTATAGATACAACAACCAAGAGATCGATTTCTTCAAGGAATCATTCTTGAAGAAATTAATCCTAGAATTTGTCCTAGAAAATGAAAGTGTATTCTAGATGCAAATTTTAAAAAACAAACGCAGATTTCAATAACATTTTGGAAAAATAACAAACCTATCACAGTGAAGAAAAACACAGAAACAACCAAGCTCTCAAGTTTCTCTGCACTACAAGAAGTATGGTTAAAAAATCAAAGCATATTTTAAAAATCATTTTTCAAAATCTTTTATTGAAAACCCATACTTCACAAAAAGACGGAAAAAATGCAGAGAAGAGAGAGCTCTAAAAATTTCCCAAAAATATATTTGTGAAAAGTGACAACTACAAAACCAAAGCTCACATTTTACTCAAAATAGCTAGGTCAGAAAGCAATCCACATGGCGGCTAATAATTGAAAATATAATGGGACAAAAATCATTAGGAAAGAAAATCTACAGCTGGCCAAGTGTGAGTCTCACATGAGAATTTAAATGAGCTGGCAGTAACAGATGACTGGTTATTATGTTGACTCGACATATCCTAATATAAATCTACTGCATGATTTTACCTTTGAAGATCTTGATTGCATCGTGCCACTGTTGATCTCAGCCACAGTAATCATCTTCAAAGTTGTCAAAGGAAGCTAAAACCTTAGCTAAACATAACTTAACATAGGATTTACTGGGTTTAAATAGATGTAGAACGGCGGGTGGATGAAGTATGATAAATTTTTTTTTCTTCTTTTTACTTAGATCCTTATAAGTTTTTATTTATTTATTTATTTATTATTTTTTTTGCAAAAGGGTACTCTTGTCATCAACAATCTCATTAAAATGTAGGTGGGGAAGTATAATAAGCAGGTGAAAATTGCTCACCAAACCTTCATTCTCCATTTATATATAGAGTTATTAGGAGTAATAGTTTCTAAATTATAGCATGATTTGCATTTTGGTTATTAGCTTTTTCGGTCACCACCAAACCCTCATTCTTCATTCACAGATGATGATGAAAAATGGAAATTGTTTGGTTTTTAACTCTTCTCACCACCATACCACCGACTCACACACCACCGGACCATCAACCATAGCCATCCACCCCAGCCACCATCTTCCCTGACCCACCACAACCCACCCTTACAATTACTCAATGCACCCAAGACGTTAGCCCCCATTTCTCTCTCCATTTCCGAACCCACAACAACCCACCCTCCTTGGCTCACCCAAACCCCACACCTATCCTCCTTAGCGTACCCACAACCTAAACCCCAAACCCCAAACCCCAAAACTCCACACCCACCTCCTCTCTCTATATGATTTCTCGATTTTGTTGCGGAAAAGTAAATTTAAAAAAAAATTGAGGTGGGATGGACTAAGAAGATGTTGGGATAGGGGTAGTGATGTAGAACAGATGGCAGATTTTATCGCGGTTGAGCTAGAAAAAGGACGTAGTGGGAACAGATGGCAGATTTGTTGTC
>NC_047655.1:17780156-17795005 GCF_902201215.1 Prunus dulcis | reverse complement strand
TTAAAGGTACGACGAATAAAATGAATAAATACGACGTTAAATTTTATAGTACGATTTAAAGATAACGTCGTAGAACTATACAAGAATGACGTCGATATATTTATATTTTCCGTCGTTGTAAATTAATTTAATACGGCGATATTTTATATTTTAAAGCCGTGGATTTGTTTGTAATTATACGGCGTCTTATACGAAAACCTCGTCGTGTTATTTTATGAGTAAAAACGGCGGCTTTTATTGAAATCGCCGTCTTTACTTTCTACGTCGGTCGATTCATAACTTCTGCCGTTCTTTGTTGGCTTTGATTTTACACTGCGGAAATCTGTTTCAAATAGACGCCGGTTGTTTAATTAGGTACGTCGTTGTTTTTGAACAGCCATTTGAATCTCCATTTTTAGTTGTCTAAGGTGGTATTACACGACGGTGTTTTTAGAACCGTCGTCTTTTAAAAAACCACGACGGTTTTCACTTAGACCGTCGTTGTTTTCTGGTCGTCTTTTTCACTTTTTGTAGTAGTGAAGGGAATTCGCCTAGGGAGGGAGAGAGAGAGAGAGAGAGAGTGTGTGTGTGTGTGTGTGTGTGTGTGTGTGTGTGTGTGTGTGTGTGTGTGTGTGTGTGTGTGTGTGACTGTGACCCTTTGTCTTCTCCTCTTGTTTAAGTGTGTGTGTGTGTGTGACCCTTTGTCTTCTCCTCTTGTTTAAATAGCCTTCCATCTTTATAGCCTCTTCTTTTCCATTTCAGGAGGGAATAATCCTCCTTAAAGAGAATTATTCATTTCTTGAATAATTTGATTGAGGGAATTTATAGAATTTTTTTCCATCAACTTAAATAGGTAACGTCTCTATTAAATTTATAGTGCTGCTAAACGAATCTTAAAATTAATTGAGTATACTCTATGATCTAAGTACACGATAATATTTTAATCAAAATGTAATATTAACTAAGTACATCCTGTGTAACTACCAAAAATACCCTTAATACACTCTAATACACTAGCACACAAAGTAAAGAAAAAAAAATGAAAGTCTTTGGAAAGAAAAAAAGAGAAACATATCCCACCAATAGTCGGCTCCTCCAGCAACCACAAAGTGAAAGAAACTAAACGCCAACGTGTTTCACTTAGCTAATAGCTTGTATACCTCAAACGCAAGTCTTACCTGCACAAAAATCACAGGGCAAAACCATGAATTTTTCTACGGTTGAGCTAGCTACATTTTTTGGCTAAAACAAAAGTATACATTAAATCAAATAAACCATGCAATTCATAGCTACATTGACTAATTCCCAATAAGATTTAACTTAAAACAAATACATATTAGATGCAATTAAAAAAAAAATACAAATCATCAAAATGAATTTATATTTAACAACATAATTGAAAGTGTACCTATTAAAGTTGTGCCCTGACTGTCACATCTCGAGATCGAGATCGTCGTAGCACAATATTGTCTGCTTTGGGGCCCCTCTCTGCCTTCACGGTTTTGTTTCTAGGAACTCATCACGAGCAACTTCCCAGTGGGTCACCCATCCTAGAATTGGTCTAGCCCTAACTCGCTTAACTTCAGAGTTCCCATAACTTCGAAGCCAGTGAACTCCTAAAAGGCCTCGTGCTAGATGGAGGTGGGCATATACATATAAGGCACATCACCCCCTCTCTATTGGTTGATGTGGAATATTACAATCCACCCCCCTTAGGGGCCTGACGTCCTCGTCGGCACACTCGCACCACACGGCAGAGTGGCTCTGATACCAAATTGTCACATCCCGGGATCGGCTCCGCCGTAGCACGATATTGTTCCCTTTGGGCCCCCTCTCTGCTATCACGGTGTTGTTTTTTGGAAATCACGAGCAACTTCCCAGTGGGTCACCTATCCTGTGATTGCTCTAGCCCTAACTCGCTTAACTTCGGAGTTCCCATGTCTCCGAAGCCAGTGAGCTCCCAAAAGGCCTCGTGCTAGATGAAGGTGGGCATGTACATATAAGGCACATCACCTCCTCTCCATTGGTCGATGTGGGATGTTCCACTGACATCCTTTAGAGAATTGAAATATTTTTGTTATTGTCATATGAATCCATCTTGTTGCGAATCAACCTATCTATTAAATGATATTTTGTGACATTTTCGTTTCATCTTATTCGTAAAAAGGTGAATTTCATTGAGACAAATCTTTCTCTTATGGAGACAAATCAATGAAAATATTAAAATTGGAGAGTTAGGGATACAAATTTTACCAATGAGACTTTCATAACAAAGAATACAAAAGGAGACATGTATTTTTTTTTGAGACTGCTACTAGGCTAAGTTTCGCATGTATATTTTTTATTTTAACATAGTTTATTATAATCGAGGATACTTAATTATGTGGGACCAATTAGGAAACTAGGATATAATTCTTTACGTAAGAAACTGCCAAGAAGTCATAAGACGATAGCCTCAGCTAATGGGCTATATAAGTTTAAAATTTTCTTTTCCAAAAAGCTACGTGGGCTACAACCCATTGTAGCCCACTAGGTAGTTCTGCCTGTTGAATTAACTGAACCAAACAAAATACATCACCTCAGTTGCAACCACAACCACGTCTCTAGAAAATCATCTTCTCTTTCTTATACAACAACACCAGTATCCTTTTTTATTTTCAGTATGTTGTAAATCATTATCTACAATAAGGAATCACGGAGGCAAGACAATAATTCAAGTAGCATATAAATAGAACAAAGAAATAGCATCTTACAAGTTTCAAGGCAAGACAATAATTCAACACAAGAATCAATTCAAGTTTAATGCAGGACCCCAAACATTCAATGACATCTCCTTGTGCCTTTGCCAGTGTTCAATTGCTATTTGATTAGGGTTGAATATGGTGAGTAGAGTACTTATTAAAATTATATTTGTTTCACAATTCAATATATCTTTTTTGGTCATTTTATAATAGAATAAATTAGTAATTCAATAAATAGTTTGATAGGTGTACTCAGTTAATTTTAGGGTTCGTTTAGCAGCACTCTAAATATATTATTAAACTTGATTTATTAGTTTAAATAATATATTTCTAGGATTAGCTTCTTTTCCAAGTGGCGCCTTCTGATTGGATGTCGGATTTATTTGCTCCCACAATATAAACCTCATATTTTTTAAAGATACTATTGATTTTGTTGCCAAAAAAAGAAGAAAGACATTGATGTTTTATTTTTGAAAAAAAAGAAAAAAAAAGGAGATGAAAGGTTTCTTCTTTTCTAGTGTATAGTTTTTTTCTTTTGTTACTGATCATGATTATTTAGCAGAAGGAGAGAAGTTCATCTATATTGAAAGCCACAATTGAGTGACCAAAATACATACATATATAGTGAAACAGAACATTAAGATTAAAACATTAACGTCCACAAACTAAACAAATTAAAGACAGACGGAGAACCAACACCATATCATTGAGATCAATGATAGGTTTATATAACCAACAGCATTATAGCTCAAATCTAAGATAGCCCACATGAACTAACAAGGCTGTATATAGCTCCTCCTCCTCTATTCTGGCTGATCATAGTTCAAGTATTGCTTTAGCAGTTCTTCACACCCAGCCAACGGCTGATCCTTGAAGAATCCCATGTTATTTGCGTAATGCTTGTCCTTAACGACGCCGTTGTAACGGGTGACCACCACGTTCGCACGTTTACGTCCCGGGTCTGCTGATTTACAGTCATTTACTGGGCTGCTAACAAGAACAGACTCACAGATTTGGTCCTCATGGTCATCTTCAACCAAAATGTTGTATGTTCCAGTTGCGTCGGTCTCTCCCTCAACACTGTAAGCAAGCTGCAAGGTGTTCCTGTATTTGCACTCAATTCTCACAGTTGCACCTAATTAACAAGCACAGCATAACACACAATTCAAACAAAAATGTTTAGAAAAATCATCATACGTTTGTTCCGTCCGTACATAACAGGTAGGCTCATCTGTCACATAATGTGTTTAGCTATGTGATCAGAAAATGCGATATGCGAGTCAGCATAAATAGAAAACTTATGGCGTTACAAGGAGTACCGGGAATGTAAGTGGTGGCAGTGGTCTCAAAACCACAACGGCAAGTGTCGCAGTAGACGCGGCCCTGGATGTGGAAGGGGTTGCCCAATGTGCGTGCGCTGACAAGCCCCGGAAGCACACAGAGAGCAAACAACAACAAAACCCTAGAGATGGCCATGGCTAAATAGAAACAATCAGCAATCAATTAAGTGTTGGCTGAGCCAAGTCCAAAGAGAGGAGGGAAATGCTTGAAGAAACTGAAGTGTAAAATGTGAAGAAACAAGTGAAAGCAAATGGGATTTAGTGCATTCATATAATAGTGAGGGTCTTGGATCAGTCACATGCACCGCCATTGAAATTAGAGGGCGTCTTGCGGGCCATTTCGTGTGCCCTTTCCTCCGCTTGGCATTAACTGCAAGGAGTAAGATCCATTTTCTGCCAGCATTTTATAATATTTGGGGCATGAATTAAGATTATAAAATAAGAACCTGTCTTATATATCTATTGCATGCGAAAGAATGGAGAAAGTCTGACCCAGGTTCTTTTCACATTTTCTGCCATTCACATTCACATTACCAAAATAGGAGAGAAACTTTTGTGATCGTAAACATATCCATAATTCATGCTCGCGTATATTGGGTTGTTTTTAATATTTTTAATATTTAAAATTCTCAAATAAAAAATTTATAACTCTCAGTTATGCTAGTTGACATCTGTCAGCAAATTAAAGAGGCGACATGGAAGGGAACACCAATTTAAAGACAATGGATTCACTCCCAATCAAAAGAGGCCTAACCACCTAATGCCTATGGAAAGGAGAATAGTGCAAAATAAGTTACGAGAAGAAGGAAAAAAATGGACCTTATGAGTACGAGGCACATTCAACAAATTGTTGTTGGGCCTTTTTCTTTTCCTTTAACTTCTTAAATGTCCTGTATCCGTGGAACTTTCATATGTTTCCAAAGAACCTTTTGTGGAAATTACATCTATAACTTAATCTCTGTTTAAAAAAATAAATTAAAAAAAATGCCCTAGAGTGTATTGACTACACAATTCCTAAAGAAGAGAGTTGGATATTTTTCTTCTTCCTCTTTTGAGTACTGTAGACCTACCTACTACATTTATACATGCATGTGCATGACCTAGAGTGATGGATGCGAAAGAATTAATATATGATCTCCCGAAGCAGATCCATGGACAAAGAAGTCGAAGTTGACGAAGCTTTCCAAAATATATTATAGAGGAATTGTACTGCATGTTCTATTCATTGCTCAATATCATTTTGCTTATATTGTGGCCATCTTTCACACTGAAAATGAAGAAAAACATGTGCATAATACATATAATATATATTTTAGATGCACACTTCTTGGGGTCTGGAGTCAGCAACCGATGCATCGATCACATGGGATCAAGTGATCTACATTCGGTTGTTTTTCTTTAAGAGTATTTCATTTTTCTCAATATGGGAGTACTTTTTTTTTTCTTTGGGTATAAGGGTTCGACCCCACAAATGGGGCCATGATTTCAAGATGAACTGAGGGTGGGTTTTTTCTCTTTTTATATAAAAAAAAATATAGGCATACTTTGTGTTATATATATATAAATTAAGAGTGGGAGGCACCACAAAAGCCGAAAAGCCCAAACAAAGCAGCCCAGGCCTACTTCTGCCCCCCTGTTCGACCTCTCCGAGGTTTAAGAATGCAGAAGAGTAAAGAATCTCTAGGTAGAAAGCCCGAGTTGTTTTCTTGCCCCGACTATGAGTAGTGACAACCTAGTCAGCAGACCTAATTTAAGTAATATGCTCGGTTATAAGTAGTTTGAAAATTTTTTTTCTGATGCCTAGTCAGAAGACTTAATTTAAGTAAAAGTATTTGAAGAATTCCTCAATAAAAAGGAATTATATATATATATATATATATTATACATGAAGTTAAATTTATAATAAATTTTTTTTTGAAAGCTACAACATTAAATTATTATAGCTTCGTGTACATTTAATGAGGGCAAGACATTGTGTTTGTTCGTTCAATGAAAATTATACTCCTCTTAATAGAGCCACGAGGTATTGCATTGCGTTTTTTTCTTTTCTAAATAGTCATTTTCAAAAGAAATTGATTTTATTTTATATGAAAACTTAAAACCAAGCAATCTATCATTCGACAATATTTGTTTAAGGATTTTATTTAAATGTGTAATGGATTCAGATTTATCAAAACTTATGCAGAAGATTTTTAATTGATTGACTTTTGCACTATTAAAATATTATTATTATTATTATTATTATTATTAATTTTTATAAACTCTACGGACTTGGGCTCATGTTGAGTTGCACATACTTTTTTTTGGGATACAAGCCTCTTGAAGAGTTACACAAACTTAATTAAATGATAGACTTTTGAAGGATTTGACGGACTGTTTCCGTTAATTTTATACTCATTATAGTTCGTAAAGATTGAAGTTGCAAAGCAACATCTAAATGCACTACAGAGTCTTAATGTTGGTCACTTAAAGAAAAACCTCTAAACAACTTTAGCCGTACTCTGGTTCTCTTTCTCCTTGTCGACAATCAACCGCAAGGAAGCTAAGGGGGGAGGTGGCCACTGCCCCTCCTCCCCACCGCCCATCTTCCCCTTCCTTTCCTCATCTACCCTTCTTTTTCTCCCATCTTTTCCCTTCCTCTTATCCCCTCTTCTCATTCCCTTTCCCTCCCCAGATAGTCTAGATCTGTTTGGATCTAGGTCTGTTTTTTCTGTTTGTTTTGTTTGATTGTTTTTGCAATGTTCTAAGGGGTTGGTGTTGTCTTTGTCTTGACGGCGGTGACAGTTATGACGCTGGATTGTGTCTCTCTTCGGGAGAGTTGTGATACCTGGTGGCTGATATTCTGTCTTTGTTTCAATGGCGGCGGAAACAGCGATGCTAGTGGTAGTTGTTTGGGATGTGGTGCTCTTCTCTACTCTGCGAGGACCAAAGAACTATACTTGGTCATAGGAGGTTTTCTTTGTCCGGTTTTGAGTTAAAGTGAAGTGCTTCTCAGGGGTCCGTTTATTGTTGTTTATATGGTAACACTGGATTGTGTCTCTCTTCAGGAGAGTTGTGATACTTGGTGGCTAATGTTTGTCTCTATTTTAACGACTGCGGCAGCAGCAGCATTAGTGGTAGTTGTTGGGATGTGGTGCTCTTCTCTACTCTGCGTCGTTTTCTTTATCCGATTCTGAATTGAAATGGAGTGCTTTTCCGGGGTCCTTTTACTGTTGTTTATGTGTTCCTCCTGCATGTTCTCTCTTGGTTTCTGATATGGTATGCCTTACAGTCTGTGTGGGTGTCAAAGGACTATGATTTTTCTCATAGAAGGCTTCTTTTGAGAGTTAGGATGTTCTGTTGTCCTCTCGTGTGGGTGTACTATGTTGGAACTACTTGTCGAGTTAAAGGATGTAATTGCCTCAAAAAATAGTTCACGAACCCAATTGCAACTGCAAGCAAAGTTCAGGGACGTCTACAGTTAAAAACCTAAAACAATTACTTTTGCAGCTCAAAAGGATGCTTTTACCCCTCATTTTGAAGGACAAATTGACAGACTTGGATGACATGACCCAATTGAAAAAAACTTGTGAAGTTAAAGAATGTAATTGCCTAAAAAAAAAGTTCACAGACCCAATTGCAACGGGGGGTACAGTTCAGGGACTTCTACAGTTAAAAACCCTTCAACTCAAATAAGATTGAGACTTTTTTTTTTTTGGGTGCCAGAATCGAGTTTCATTAAATAGAAGGATAAAGCCAAATTACATCAAATGAACTCAAATAATTGAGTTCACACCAAATGCAATACAAATAGACATAGAACCCATTACAATAATAAAACTAATAAAACTAATAAAATACATAAAGCACACATAAAAGCATTAAGCCCACATAAAGATAAAGAGCCCACATAATAGCTAAAAGCTCATAAACGGCAAAAGCCCACAAAACACAACAGCACTAGGAAAAAATTCAAGTGACCTCACAGATTTCTTTGTTTGAAATTTCTCAAACTAAACAACCCCTATTTATAGATGAATAGGAGAATATTATTTTAGTTTTTAGTGCTCTAGGTGTAGCCACATCAACTGAGGTTACTCAGCTGTATAGGTTGTTCACAGAACAACCTAAAATCATCCCAAAATGCCACCTTCAGTTACCTGAATTCTTAGCTACTCCACCTCCTCAAAATAGACCTCCACCTAGCTTTCCTCATCAATCACTAACTTGGAGTGCTCACAAAGCGTTCTTGTAGCAAGAAAATAAAAAATATAAGAACTAAAGGAAAATGTTAGGACAAAAGAATAATTTGAATGCAAAACTCTGCCCGATGGTGTGGTGATGGACAATTTATTAGGCTGGGCTTTTTACATATAAATGGGCTTTCAAAAATATAAGTTTATAAATGTATGGTTTAGAGGTTTCAAAATCTCGCAACCATAAAAGAAAAATTAGTAGAAACATGGATGCTCACTGTGACTGGTTTAGATGACTAGAGCCACATCTGAATCTGCAAACATATCTTTTTTGGAAGTAGGTCTTTACAGGAACACCTCTGGAGCAGAGAGAGTGGGGTGTGGTAGAGCTGGTGTAGCTTGTCTTCTCATCCTCAGTCTTTTATGTTGGATATGAAGTTGTATAAGAATGGCTATAGTAGGATGAAAGACAACCCCAAACACACTCAAGAATGTGATAAGGATACTCAAGAATATCAAAATGATATTGCTGCATATTATAGTCTTTAGAAGGTTTTCACTTTGTGAAATATGAGAAAAGTTATGATAGCAATTAGCAATAGGATTGAATGTAAGTGAGTTTTGCAGAGAATTCTTCTCTATTTATAGAGGTATATGTGTCCTTTCTGAATTGGTGTAACTCTTAATTCAGAAACTATTTTTCTCTTGGATTGCACCTCTTAAAGGTACCACTTTAATGAGAACACATTTCTTCATGTAAGAATGTATCTTTATATTTGAATTGTGTATATGAAGTGTTTCTAACGTTCATATATCTAATTCAAACACTTAGGCTCCAAGAGACACATCTAAACACTCAAAATGCACTTCAAAATCACACCCCAGACACGCAACGATCAGTCATTTTTTCTTCGCGCCAATCACACCCCAGATCGGTTGTTTAATATAGAGATGATGTTTGTACAAATATGCCAAAAACAACCGATCGTTGTCCAAAGCTACCAGTCGCTTTTCACAACTTCTTAATAATTTGAGAAATCATCAACAGTCTACTTCTTGTTCATCGTAGTCTTGATCGTGTTCTTTGTTTCGAGTTGGAGCAACTGGTGATCTCCTTTTGGACTCAAAATTTTGTGTCTTGTATCTGTTGGTTGCTGCTTATCTGAAGCTGATCTATTCTTTCTGCATAAAATGCTTTTTTTTTTAAAAATTGTTGTATTAAATTACATAATTGTTTGGGCCAAAAGCAACCACACGCCAGCCCACTTCTCACAAAAACCCACAAAACAGAAGAAACAGAGGATTGAGTTTTGATTTGAAAATAAAAACCCCAAAACCAAATCAAAAAAGGGCCCATGTCTTTTACAAAGTGGCAGAGTCGTAAAAACGTCGAGATTAAGTGGCAATCAACCATTGACGCAGATCAATAAAACAAATCAAAAGAAAAATTGGATTGGGCCCAACTTCTAATCTCAAATCCTGGAGTGCAAAATCAAAAGACCTTTTTTTGGAAAACCTATGTTCAGAATTCACGTGACTACCTAACTTAGAAAAGTCAACAAATTCAACTATCATGGAGGAAGTGCTTGGAAATTAAATGAACCCAGGTCATTTGCAAAATTTTCTCTGCAACTCTGAAGCTAAAAGATCAAAATCCTTTTTTATATTCAGAAGAAAAATCTGCTCCAAAGAAAGGCACTATTTTCAAGAGATAAGCAGATCACATTTGGGAAATAAGCAGGAAAACAGGGAAGTGATTGCCTTAGGGACTGACTAGTGAGAGCTTATCTGCCAGAATTGATAGAACCCCTCTTTCTTTACATTAAAAAAAATGAAAGATCTTTTGAGAAATTTGCCGCCCATTGTTAAAACAAAGAAGCCCTATTCCAAAAACATTTCTTATAAATATAAAGAGAGGGTGAACAGAGCACACACACACACAAAAAATTCAACAATCAATCAAACAATCAGAAATCAACCAAAGGCAAAAAACTCAAAATGATCACTTGATCACTGAGAACCTTCAAACAACCTGGAGCAACTAAAGGATCATTTGAGCCACAAAAGAAGCCAGCTATAGATAAGAACTTCCAAAGTTTAGACTTAGAGAAATAAGTCATTCAAAACGAGACTTCTCTCGTTACAAATTTGGTTCAGCAAAAGCCAAGGCAAGTAGAGTTTGAGTTTTCACAAATATGAAAACCTTAACAAATTTTACAGTGTAGTTCCAGTTTATTAAGTCCTCAAGTCCAGTCACTTCTGCCCCTTCAGACTAAAGAAGCCACAGTTCTACCCGCTCAAAAGCCTCCCAAGGCTTGAAGTAGATTAAAGCTCTGCCAAAATTGAACTTTGGTATCGATTTACAGCTAAAGCTAAGCAATTGAAGTTGTTAACAGCTCAGTCCAGCTTAAATGTACTCGGTCCAGCCTGGATCAGAAGTTTCTACCCAGGCAGAAATGGGATTCTAGTCGTCTTTTTTTGTCTTTCTGGAGTTGATTTTCCCCTTTTTAATTATGTAGAAGGCAGTTCTGCCTAAAACAGGTCCACTTTATTATCATCTATTTTGTCAGAACTACCAATTTTATACTGTGATAAATTATGAAGTCCTCACCAGTCTGAGGCAAGAAAAGAACTTACTTGGGAGATATTCCTCACCCAAATTCACAATCGCTTATTTAGAAATCAGTAACTTGGGGTGCAAGTTATTTGTTTAAAAGAAGTCTGCTAGAATTTTTCATTGTTAGCAGTGGTACGCTCGCACACCAAAGAAAGTTGGCTTGTTGACCAGTCAATGGTTTTTAAGGCAATGAGGAACTTTGCCTTTCCATCACAGGAGTAAAAACAAAACGGGTGAATAATAATGTAGTTGCTATATCAATATCATCAAAATGACACTACTTAATGGAGATAAATTAAGGGTTATTTATGGATATGCCCCTGTGCTTTCAAAATAGTCTCAGATTACCACATGTTTTTTGAAATGTCTCAATATACCACCTATACTTTCAATAAGTGTCTCACGTTAGCTATTCTATCAGATTTGAGAGAAGTTCTGTTAGCTGATGTGGCCCCCACTTCTTTTCAATCTCTTAACAAGGGAGAGGAAGGGTTAGTCAGGTTGAGAAAATGGGGAATTTAGGAGAAAATGGAGAATTTGGGGAGAAGAAGGTTAGGTTGAGGGAATTTCATATTTGGGAACCTGGAGTTTCAGATTTGGGAGAAAATGAGGGATTTGGGAGAAAATGGGGAATTTGATTTGGGGATTTCATACTTGGGTGAAGAAGGATGGTTTGAATGTTGTGGGGATATCCCAAATCTGAAATCCCTATATCAAATTTCCCATTTTCTCTCAAATCTGACCCTCCAGATTCCCAAATCTGAAATTCCATCAACCTAACATTCTTCACCTAAATTCCTCATTTTCTCCCGAATTCTCCCTTTTCTCAACTTGACTAACCCTTCCTCTCCCTTGTTAAGAGATTGAAAAGAAGTAGGGGCCACATCAGCTAACGGAACTTCTCTCAAATATGATAGAATAGCTAATGTGAAACACTTATTGAAAGTATAGGTGGTATATTCAAACATTTCAAAGAAGAGGTGGTAATATGAGACTATTTTGAAAGCACAGGGGGCATATCCATAAATAAGCCATAAATTAATGTTGAGACATAGCCCCTGATGAGCACCCTTCAACTAATTTTGATCCTTTGAGTACATATTCAGCTCATTCTGCTGGATAGATTATATCGTGTTCAGTTAAATCAAATGTTCCACACGTAACGTTAACCATTCTTGTAGATTATATCCTTCTGCTCCTAACCAAATTCATCAAACACCAATGCTACTCAAAACTCATGAATTTCCCTTCGTAACCCTCCTAAGTATCCGGCAATCGTTTGCTCCTCTGGTTCTTCAAGTCCACAACGAATCATGAGTAAATCAAATTCTTCCTTGTACTCATCTACGGACTTGCTACCTTATTGAAAATTATACATCTTTGAATACCATTCTTGTAGATAGTTTTTAGGGAGAAACTTCTTCTGTAACTCCTTTTTCATGTTGTCCCTAATGTGATTCTTGCTTTCCCTAGCCTTTCCCTTAACTGCTTCCACCAAGCTGATGCAAACTTGGTCAATTTAATAGCCATAATTTTCAGCATACAATGATTTGGAACTTCTTTATAGTCAAAGACCCTTTCGACGGTGTTCAACCAATTGATAAATTCGTCGGGCTTAATACTTCCTTCAAATTCCATAATGTCTACCTTCATATTGATGTCATTGAATGTGTTATTGAACTGAATAGCATGTTCATATACAGCCTCTTCACCTGGATCTTCATGCGGAGCGCGAAAGGGGTTCTTATCGTCACCAAGACTGAGATCATCATCGTGATGATTCTGAGTTTCGAAGCGACACAATTGCCTTGTTAATTGATGCACTTGCCTTCTCAATTCCTCATTCTCGATATCACAAGGATCACGTCCTTGCTGACCATGTCGACCCCGCGTTATCAGGTCGTAGAGTGACTGAAGAAAACAAGATCCCAAGAAGGATGCTCTGATACCAATTGATGCAGTTCGACTTGAGAATTGGGATAGGATAACAAGAAGCTAAAGAAGAAGTTTGACAACAAACTCAATAAGCAACAATTTTTTTTTTTGGGTCAAGCAATAAGCAAAAGTTTTCTATTCAAACTTGGATTCCCAATGATGCTAACTTCTCTAGTCTTGGAATCTAGTGAAGGAAACATGCATATAATGCTTAGGAAATGAACTTTAGCTACAACCTATACAACAAAAACATTCTAAATGGCGGATTCATTTTATTTATACTAGTTGAGCTAAACCTTTTTCATTTTAAACCAAATATCTTAGTCTAGTCTCTTTGAACACAAATAGAAAAAGGAAAAAGGAAATAGATCTTTACCCTTGATGATCTTTTCTTAATTTCTCAAGAATGAACACCTTTGTTGGAAAGACCTTTTGTTTCTCTTGATTTTGACTCATTCACCTTAAAGCTCCAAGATTGGAGTCCTCTACCTCACCACATCAAATGCTCCTAGAGATGAAGAGAAGGCAATCAAGAAGTATGGATGTTAGTCTACTTCTTGATTGGACCAATTTTTGGTTTATGGAAGTTGAGATACAAAGACGATCCCTCATCAACCAAAGTAGGAAACCAAAAACTTTAGCTAGGTTTTCTCAAACACTTAGCTTATATAGGACAACACAAAAAGGCAAGGGGAGAGCTCCCCTTAGTTGCCGAATTTTGGGTGGGTATTAGGACTCCATTTGGTTCATGAGTTATGTCATCTTATGCCACTTATCCCTTGGGCCTAATATCTTTTTGGGTTATTTTGTCCCTTTTTCTTTTTAAAAGCCCAATCCAATATTTCTATATGTCAATATTAATTCCATAATTAATCTTTTAATTATAATTTAACTATTAAATTATAATTATAATCTTACTTAATTGACCCGGTCGAACTATTTGACTTTGGTCAATTGCTCCGATCAACATGTTGACTTTGACATTTGATTATCAACCATTGACTTGTGTCTCCTCATTTCATTTCTCCTCATTGTACCTCTAATCACATTCTTTGGGTGTGCAGATCCGTAGGTTCCCTTTAGGAAGGTAATGGGTTAACTCAACTCCTTAGAGATGATATACGAATTAAATTCCACAATTTAATTCTTCCTATTAATAAAGGTTAATTGAAAACCCTTTAGGATATCCACAAACCATGGTTGTCGCCTAACAACAAGTCACGGTTATCCGAGCTAAGTAAGACGTTGTGAAAGTACCTATTCAAATTGGAATGACCGTGCAATTGAATCCTTCTCTTATGTCAATACTCCTAATTCACATTATTAGATCATGGAATCCGATTGTCAATACCCTAATGTGAATCATTCCTTTTATATGATTATCCTAGTAAGATTTGAAGACTTCTTCTTTCAAGTCTTATTCACTACTCTACGCAGAGATTTGACCAATCATATATTGGAGTATTCTCTCTCCTTTACTAAGAGTAGAGATTCCTTGTTGTACATTTATTTGCTTCCGTGACTCTATAAAGAATCCTGATGAGCACCTTTAAGCTATGCCTAATTCAGCATGACCGTATAGTTCCCTCAAAGATTAACAACATAGCCACAAAACATCTATGATGCCTCAGGTCTAAGGATTATTTTGCACAATTGCAATTTATGAGTTCCAACTTGACATGTGAGTAAAGACTTCCATGTTGTAACTCATGTGTTGGATCGCGTTCATTGTTCTTCTACAAGCACCTACACACATATCGATGTGTCTCCACACTCAATGACTTGAGACCTTGCCATTCCCTACATATAGAGACGATACTGTGTGTACTGGTCTTTGCGGAATATTGACGCCCAATCAATATTCCTATGACTAGGAACATATTCAGGACTTAGGGATGATGAGAAGTCTCCATGTATGCAATCTCATTACATAGCTCTCATATCCACTTGTGTATTCCTTGGACTATGGTTGTTCTACATATTGAAAGATAAAATAGGATGATTTAATGTATAAAACCACATTTCTTGCCCATTGATAACATAATATGTCTTTTATCAAAGA
>NC_047655.1:17566409-17780056 GCF_902201215.1 Prunus dulcis | reverse complement strand
CTAGCGCACAAGGCTAGCCCAGGCAGGAGGAGGCTCTAACTCCTGGAAGTAGCTCTAGCACGCAAGATCCAGCCCGGGCAAGGGGTGGGACCCATGAGCCCGGGCAAGCCCATGAGGAGATCTAGTTCGTCTACTTGTCTTTGGGCTGCTGACGTCAGCGCTCGTCAATGGTAATTTTTTTTTGAATTTCTTGCGTTGACGTCAGATTTGACCCACAGCTGCCAGAAACCAAAGGCTACAAGCTACATGACTTCTTCTGAAGCCTCCGATCTAAAATTTTTGTCAATTCTAACAAAGAAAAAAATTGTAAAAAATATCAAAAAATTCTTGAAATTTTTTCTATAAATACCTACAAATATTATTCACTTTCCGCACAAAATTTTCTACTACTAAATTCCATTTGTGTAAAAATACAAATGGCATCTTTCATAATTGCCGAAGATGCGTGGACAACCGTGAAAGATATTTTGTTGTGTGAGTGTTGGATCAAAGTTGGTCATTTCCCGATCACGGGCAATGAGATGAAGCTCTCTCATATATGGAGAAAATTTCATGGAGAATTTTGCGAAAGATTGGGTTTAGCTAGTACGGAAATGACATTGACTAGTAGGTGGAAAATTTTGAATAAAGAGTTAGGGAAATGAATAGATGCGTTGGCAAAAGCGAGTGACAACATTCAAAGCGGTTAAATACTTGGTGACAAGGTAAAATATTTCTAAATGCCGTTTTATTCAATTTCATCTTCTCGATGTTGCCTCTCCAACACCCTCCTCAAGTTAGACATAGAGAGTAGAATGTATTTTGCAAAATCTGAGAAATGAAATAATATAGAAGATATGATGTGAGATGTCTGAGTTGAGGAGTAGTTTTATAGAGGGATTTAGAAGATAGAGATGATACGTGGTGCAATTTTAGAGGGTGAAAATCTTATCTGAAATTTGAGATTATAATTTTATAATAAATATCAACACGTGGCAACCGAAAATCTTATCAGAAATTTGAGATTTGAATGTTATAACAAAATATGAACACGTGGCAAACGAAAATCTTATTTGAAAATTTAATCCTAAAATTTAATTCGAAAATGTTATCTGAAATTTTATTTGAGAATTTTATAATAAATAATAATACATGGCAACTGAAAATCTTATCAAAATTAATCGTTTATAACAAATAGAAAATAAATTAAAGTGAATAGTAATTGTCCTTGCTCTTGCTCATAGAGGTGGAAACAAAAAAGGCAAGGGCTGTCACTATTCAGGTAAATAGTGACAAATCTTGCTTTGTCTTTGCCTTGTCGGGCATCTCTAGGAGAGTCTCCAATTTTTAGCCAATTTCTAACTAAAATAGCTAGAAAGCTATTATAGCAAACTACTTAAAATGTGTTTCCTCTAGCAGTGTTCTTTATTTTGGCTAATCTGAAATATTTTATTATTATTTTCTCTTTCTCTTTCTCCCTCTTTCTCTTACAAATCAAATATATTAAAAAGAAAAGTAGAAACTCAACCCCATAAACCTCCCAAATGTCTCTATCTTTCTCCCCTTTTTTCGCTCCCCTCCTAGCCAAATTCTTTCTCCTCCTCTCTAGATGTAGAGAGCTAAAAGTTGGTTCTCCAAAATAGAGAGCCAAGTGAAAATCTGCTAGGGATGAGAAGATAAAGAAATCTACTAGAGATGCTTCTAAGTATTGAAAATAAAAAAATAGAAGAATAAGAAGAAGAAAGAACAGAAAATTAGACTCTTATAAAGGAAAAAACACAAGCTAAACTAAAGTGCCCTTTATCGTGATGCACGCGGCTTAGGTTGAAACTCCTTTTTGCGAACCCCTATTTGTGGCTCCATCTCAGGCATCAAAGTGATCTCAATGGCTGGAGAGAAAAAGAGAGCTTACAATAGAAATGGGTATGCTGCACTTTCGCTTAGCGCACGTCCTCGAACGCCTTTTCCAATCCCGCCTTTCTTCCATCCAATGGCACCTGTTTGTATTTTTTTTTCAGACTCCCTCTTGTTCCTCTCCAACAAATTCTCTCTCTCTCTCTCTCTCTCTCTCTCTCTCTCTCTCTCTCACACACACACCTGTTTATTCTCTGTGTTAGTGGCTATTGGGTTAGGGTTGATAACAGTTACTGTTCACATTTTTCCCATCTCCTTCGCCTCCTTCACCCACATAGTACCCAAACACCGACATCGCCTTCCTCAGACATCTATGAATCCCAAGAAAATCTTTTAGTTTTTAGAATTCCAACCTTCAAATATATTTCTTAGAATCCAAATTTTAATTTTAACTATTTTTTATTTTTTTGTGTTCATTCTCTCTCACGATGGCCTTCCTTGCCCGCCAGTCTAGGAGGTAGAGTGACGGGCCTTGGGTCTGTTACTCTATTTTGCTGTTTCAGTATTTCAGCTTTTGTCGTTTGGGATCGTGATTTGTTTTTCCGTAGACTGGTTTTGGCATCGACGGCTCCCTCTCTCTCTCTCTCTCTCTCTCTCTCTCTCTCTCTCTCTCTCTCTCTCTCTCTCTCTCTCCGGCGCTCTCTTTCTTGCAGTCTCTCGCGCTCTCTGTCCATGAGAGCCTCCCTTGCTTCCATAGGTAACAACTTGATGTAGAACAGATGGCAGATTTTATCGCGGTTGAGCTAGAAAAAGGACGTAGCAGGAATTTGCAGATTTGTTGTCCGAGCTCCGATTAGGACGCAAAATACCATTTCGGAAAGGGAACGACGCCACGAGTCAAACACATCGCTTAGTCGTGACGTATGATGGATTTTGGCATTCTGAGGTCGTTTGGCCTTCCAAAACTACATTCAAAGTTTTGTAGTTAATTCTCTGAATAAATTCTGTTTTTCAGTTTCGGAGTTACGTAGTTAAGTCTCCGAATTAATTCTGTTTTTTCAGTTTTAATGTAATAACTCCCCTAGCAGTTCAAGGGTTGAGAATTGTGTATTTAGACAGGTTTGTCTGACGTTTCTGATTATCTCAGATTTTAATAAAATTATCCCAAGAGAATTCCTCTTAATTTCTGGTGGAATCCAGATTTCTTGTTACTCAAGGTTTCGCTTGAAACCTTTGTTGCTTGTGCTGCGTCAAGTGGTATCAGAGCGGGTCTCTCCCGTCTCGGTATTCTTGTCTTGTCTTATCATGGGTGATCGAGAAGCTGATGTCCCAGCCCCAATTACTCGAGCGGATCTGGACGCTCAAAACCAACGGATCGACAACCTAACCAACCAATTTGGGGAGATGCGAGAATTGTTGTTGCAAGCTCTTGGTGGCAACAATAGAAGAAGTGGCAGAGATGACGAAAGAAGAGAAGGCAGGGAAGACAATCGAAGAGAAGGTAGAGATGGCGAGAGAAGAGATAATAGGAGGCAACATATTCCGGATAGCGAGTCAGAGTCAGAAGAAGAACTTGAGGAACCACCACCACAGGCTAATAATCGTCGTAATCGTAATTACGAAAATTTTGGCGATTATCACATTAAAGCCGAAATCCCTAACTTTTGGGGAAATCTGAAGATTGAAGACTTCTTGGATTGGCTTGTAGAAGTGGAGAGGTTATTCGATATTATGGAAGTTCTTGAGCATAAAATGGTGAAGATGGTAGCTTTCCGTCTAAAAGCTACAGCGGCTGTATGGTGGGATCAATTGCAAAATTCAAGGCAAAGGCAAGGAAAGCAGCAGGTTCGTACATGGCGGAAGATGAAGTCGCTATGATGGAACGATTCTTGCCCACAGATTATGAGCAGATTCTATACCGTATGTATCTAGGTTGTGCGCAAGGCAACCGTTCGATTTCTGAATATACCGAAGAATTCATGCGTTTGGCAGATCGAAACCATTTGACCGAGACTGACAATCAAAAGGTCGCGAGGTATAACAATGGGCTGAAGATTTCCATCCAAGAAAAAATTGGTATGCAGAATATATGGACTTTGCAAGAGGCGATTAACATGGCGATGAAAGCTGAACTGTTGGAGAAGGAGAAGCGCCAACCCAACTTCCGCAAGAACACGACGGAAGCCTCTGAATATGCTACTGGTGCTTCTAGTGGCTCCGGAGATAAGGGGAAAGTGTAGCAGCAACCTGGAGGAACGATGAAACCAGCGACAACTGTCCAAAATAAAAACTTTAACGAAAGCAGCAGCCGGACTTTCAATAGAGGGTAGTCCCGAAACCAATCCCAGAATCCGTATGCTAAGCCCATGACGGACATATGTTACCGTTGCCAAAAACTAGGGCATCGTTCTAATGTTTGTCCAGAGCGAAAGCAGGCTAACTTTATCGAGGAGGTCGATGAAGATGAGGAAAAAGATGAAGTCGGGGAAGATGATTATGCAGGGGCTGAATTTGCAATTGAGGAAGGAATGGAGAGGATTACCTTGGTTTTGCAGAGAGTTCTTTTGGCACCAAAGGAGGAAGGGCAGCGTCATAGTATTTTTCGTTCCCTCTGCTCAATCAAAAACAAGGTGTGTGATGTGATCGTCGACAATGGAAGTTGCGAGAATTTCTTGTCAAAGAAATTGGTGGAGCATTTGCAGCTATCAACGGAGCCATATGTCAGCCCTTACTCACTAGGTTGGGTTAAAAAAGGCCCTTCGGTTCGTGTTGCTGAGACTTGCCGTGTGCCACTGTCCATTGGTAAGCATTACAGCGATGATGTATTATGTGATGTTATTGACATGGATGCATGCCATATTTTATTAAGGCGACCTTGGCAATTTGATGTGGATGCGACTTACAAGGGACGAGATAATGTAATTCTGTTTTCTTGGAACAACCGAAAAATTGCAATGGCAACTACAAAGCCCTCAAAACAATCTGTTGAGCCCAAGACGAGGAGTTCTAGTTTCCTAACCCTAATTAGCAGCGAGCAGGAGTTGAACGAGGCTGTCAAAGAGGCGGAGTATTTTTGTCCCTTGGTGTTGAAGGGGTTGTTGAAGCTTGGCAAAGGAGAAAGTGACATTCCACAAGACGTGCAGCAGATTTTGTCACAGTTTCAGGAACTACTTTCTGAAAAATTGCCAAACGAGCTGCCACCTATGCGGGACATACAACACCGAATTGACTTGGTGCCTGGAGCTAGCCTTCCGAATCTGCCTCATTATCGGAAGAGCCCCAAGGAGAATGACATCCTAAGAGAGCAGATTGAAGAATTACTGCAGAAGGGATTTATCAGGGAGAGTTTGAGTCCCTGCGCAGTTCCCGTTTTGCTGGTTTCGAATAAAGACAAGACTTGGCGAATGTGTGTTGATAGCCGAGCAATCAACAAGATAACAGTCAAGTACAGGTTTCCCATTCCACGGTTGGAGGATATGCTGGATGTTCTTAGCGGCTCAAGGGTGTTTTCCAAGATAGATTTGCGAAGCGGTTACCACCAGATTCGCATCAGACCTGGCGACGAATGGAAAACAGCGTTCAAGAGCAAGGACGGATTATTTGAATGGTTGATGATGCCATTCGGATTGTCAAATGCACCTAGCACTTTCATGAGACTCATGAATCAGGTTCTTCGACCATTTATTGGCTCTTTTGTCGTAGTTTATTTCGATGACATTTTAATTTACAGTACCACAAAAGAAGAACATCTTGTGCATTTGAGACAAGTTTTAGATGTTTTGAGAGAAAATAAACTGTATGTGAACCTAAAAAAATGTACTTTCTGCACAAATAAGCTACTGTTCTTGGGTTTTGTTGTTGGTGAGAATGGTATCCAGGTAGATGACAAGAAGATCAAGGCAATCCTTGACTGGCCAGCTCCAAAAACAGTTTCTGAAGTTCGAAGTTTCCATGGTTTGGCCACCTTTTACAGAAGATTTGTGAGGCATTTCAGCTCCATCGCTGCACCTATCACAGAGGGTTTGAAGAAGGGCCGGTTCAGCTGGGGAGAGGAGCAAGAGAGAAGCTTTGCAGATATAAAAGAAAAGCTTTGCACCGCGCCGGTTCTAGCCCTTCCAAACTTTGAGAAAGTTTTCGAAGTTGAATGTGATGCCAGCGGTGTGGGAGTCGGAGCTGTGCTTTCACAAGACAAGCGGCCAGTTGCGTTCTTCTCTGAAAAGTTGAGCGATGCACGTCAAAAGTGGAGTACTTATGACCAAGAGTTCTATGCGGTTGTTCGAGCTTTGAAGCAATGGGAGCACTATCTTATCCAGAAGGAATTTGTTTTGTTTACAGATCATCAAGCGTTGAAGTATATTAACAGCCAGAAAAATATTGATAAAATGCATGCTAGATGGGTGACTTTTTTGCAGAAATTTTCGTTCGTTATCAAGCATACTTCCGGCAAGACAAATCGTGTGGCGGATGCGCTGAGTAGAAGAGCTTCATTGTTAATCACGCTGACTCAAGAAGTTGTGGGGTTTGAATGTCTGAAGGAATTATATGAAGGTGATGATGATTTCCGGGAAATTTGGACTAAGTGCACCAATCAAGAGTCGATGGCAGATTACTTTCTTAATGAAGGTTATTTGTTCAAAGGCAACCAGTTGTGTATTCCAGTTTCCTCTTTGAGGGAGAAGCTCATTCGGGACTTGCATGGTGGAGGGTTGAGTGGCCACCTAGGCCGTGATAAAACAATTGCAGGGATGGAGGAGAGATTTTACTGGCCACAGCTCAAACGAGATGTTGGAACTATTGTGCGCAAGTGCTACACTTGTCAAACTTCGAAGGGGCAGGTACAAAACACTGGATTATATATGCCATTACCAGTTCCTAACGATATTTGGCAGGATCTTGCTATGGATTTTGTCCTCGGTTTGCCCCGAACACAAAGGGGAGTGGACTCTGTATTTGTGGTGGTTGATCGGTTCTCAAAAATGGCGCATTTCATAGCCTGCAAAAAGACTGCTGATGCATCAAATATAGCCAAACTGTTTTTCAGGGAGGTTGTTCGCTTGCATGGGGTTCCTACATCCATTACATCAGATCGTGACACCAAGTTCTTGAGCCATTTTTGGATCACTTTGTGGAGGCTGTTTGGGACTACTTTGAATCGTAGCAGCACTGCCCATCCCCAGACTGATGGCCAGACTGAGGTTACAAACCGGACATTGGGCAATATGGTACGAAGCGTCTGTGGAGAGAAGCCAAAACAATGGGATTATGCACTACCGCAGGTGGAGTTTGCATATAACAGTGCAGTCCATAGTGCAACTGGGAAGTCTCCATTTTCCATTGTTTATACTGCTATACCTAACCATGTTGTTGATTTGGTGAAACTGCCTAGAGGCCAGCAAACCAGTGTGGCAGCGAAAAATTTGGCTGAGGAAGTAGTAGCCGTTCGAGATGAAGTCAAGCAGAAACTGAGCAAACTAATGCTAAGTACAAAGCTGCTGCAGATAGGCATAGGCGAGTTAAAGTGTTTCAAGAAGGCGATTCTGTGATGATATTTCTGAGGAAGGAGAGGTTTCCAGTTGGCACATATAGCAAGCTTAAACCAAAAAAATATGGTCCTTACAAAGTGCTCAAACGGATCAATGATAATGCCTATGTTATTGAGTTACCGGATTCCATGGGAATTTCCAATATTTTTAATGTTGCAGATTTATATGAGTTCCGTGAAGATGAGGTCCTTTATCCAGATCATAACTCGGGGTCGAGTTCTTCGGAGGTGGAGGGGACTGATGTAGAACATATGACAGATTTTATCGCGGTTGAGCTAGAAAAAGGACGTAGCGGAAATTTGCAGATTTGTTGTCCGAGCTCCGATTAGGACGCAGAATACCATTTCGGAAAGGGAACGACGCCACGAGTCAAACTCACTGCTTTGCTGTGACATACGATGGATTTTGGCATTCTGAGGTCGTTTGGCCTTCCAAAACTGCATTCAAAGTTTCGTAGTTAAGTCTCCGAATTAATTTTGTTTTTCAATTTTAATGTAATAACTCCCCTAGCAGTTCAAGGGTTGAGAGTTGTGTATTTAGATAGGTTTGTCTGACGTTTCTGATTATCTCAGATTTTAATAAAATTATCCCAAGAGAATTCTTCTTAATTTCTGGTGGAATCCAGATTTCTTGTTACTCAAGGTTTCGCTTGAAACCTTTGTTGCTTGTGCTGCGTCAGGTAGGGGTGAGGTCAGCGGAGAAAGGGTGAGGAGAATGTGTTGGGATAGGGGTAGGGGTGAGGTCAGCGGAGAAAGGATGAGGAGAATGTGTTGGGATTGAGGTGGTGAGGGTAAGGAGGGGTTGGTGGTTGGCGGAGCACCACCTCAAGCAAAGCTTAAAGGTCTTACACCCATGAAAGGCTTTCACAAAGATATTTCCATTTCTTGATTCTCTTCAAGCTACAAAGATGTGTAACCTTCGAGTTTCAACACCAAGGTTGAACTCCGAGAAGATGATGGAAACTACAAGGAGGTTTAGGTGTTAGAAAAATCCCCATGTAAGGGCCGACTTCTCTTGCTAGATTGAGAGAGATTGGTGAAATCTCTCTTTTTTCTCAAGTGCAAAAGAAGAACCCTTAAGAGCACTTCCAACAGTTTGCCCTTTGCCATGGCAAAGGGGGAGTTAGGGCAGCCACTATTCACGATTCACGTGAATAGTGGCTGCCCTTACAAAAAGCAATGTGTGTTTCCACCAGTTGCCAAGGCAAATGACAAATACTATTCATTTTTTTGTTTTTTTCACATAATTTTTTTACCTAAACAATTAATTTAGATTATATTTTCGGATTATATTTTTGGGTTCGTACGTGTCAATCTTTATTATAAAATTCATATCTCATAATCGGAAAAAAATTTCGAACAAGATTTTGGAAAAATAAAACTTGAAAGTGAAAAAAATATCAAATAGAAAGTGAATAATAGTTGAAAGAGACGAACATGTATGAGGATTTGGTGTTAAAAGTGAAGAGTATTGGTTGGTATTTATAGAAAAAAAATTCATTAATTTTTGGGTTTTTTTTAAAAATAAATTCTAATTTTTTTCATTATTTTATTGCACAAAAATTCGCTGTCGTTGGATTAGAGGAAAAAATTCGATCGGAGAGCCCAGACGACGCCATGTGGCTGTTGGCTATGGGCGGCATTGTAGCGCGCTGACGTCATCCAAAACTCGGGCTCCAAGTTGAGCCAGCCCAGTATGCTGGGGTCATAACATGCCATTTTATACCCCTAGTAAGTAAGAAGACGAGTCAAAGACCAACTCTCCCCTAGTGGCCGACCTTCCTTGTGATTGGGCTTGTTGGGCCTCTTTTAATTTGTGTTGTCACACAATTTAAACTAGGCTTATTTACTGTAGTGCCCCATGAAACTTCGGTCAAATCTCACTTCACCTCCCTAAAGTTAGAATGGCCCACTTTCATCCCTTGACTGGGGTTTGGTGACCCACTTTGCCCCCTACCGTCAACTCTATCCAAAACTCTGTTAAATCTGATGACGTAGCAGGGTGTTTTTGTAATTTCATATATATGGACCATTACTCACCAATTAAGTGGGTGACATGGCAAGTGGAGTCCACTTCTACATAAATAAATATATAATGAAATAATTTTAATAATTAAAAATTAAAATAAAAGCACATATACAAAAAGAAATTAAAAAAGTAACAAAAATAAAAATAAAAAAAACAAACAAACCCATCCCAGTGCACACCCCCACCCCCATCTCAGCCTTCCCTGTGCTCATCCCCAGCCGCCCCCACTTTCTCTTTCTCCTCTCCCCGATACACACCCTCTCTTTCTACTCGTCTTCTCATGCTATTTCCTCAAATTTCATCTCTTCATCAACCCTAAATCCAAAATCAGACTTGATAAATTTTGGGAGAGGTAGAGAGACAAAGAGGTACAGTGGCTTGGGGCCTGCAAATCAGGGCTTGGGTCTGGGGCTAGGTACAGTGGCTTGAGTAATTCTACAAAAGTTTGGAAATGGTGGACCAACCACTTTGTAGAGAAGGAAAGAAAGGAGACACTTTCTTCCAAATTCCTTCTCTCTAAAAAAAGTCAATACAATCCAAATTGTCAAAAGCTCAAAACCCACCACCCCTGTTAACGCCAATTCCAATTTACACAGAAAATCAACATATACCCATTTCTCCATATGTTCGTCTCTTTCAGCTGGTTTTTTGTTCTTTCTTAAATTTTAGAAAACAAGAAAATTTAAAATCTTTGCTGGCGTAGACTAGGTTTGTATGAGTTCCAATGTGTCGCCTCCAAATCAAGAGGCGCCGGATGAGTTCCACTACGACGCCCTCAGCTTTTGTTTTCTAGGTTTTGAGTTCTTCATATTTTATGAATATTTTTTTATTTATTGATATTTTGTGGATATTTGCTTATGGGGTCACCATTTTCGCTTTGCAGTTACTAGGTTTTGAGTTCAACTCAATAGATCTGGCCTTCAACCCCACACACACGCACACACGCACACACACACACACACATGCACACACACACACTCTCTCTCTCTCTCTCTCTCTCTCTCTCTCTCTCTCTCTTTCATCCCAGTCCCCCAGATTTGAGCCATACGATCTCAGATTGCAGAGCTGCCGCCATCATGGCCATGGAATTAGGAGAAAGTTAGTGAGATGGTGCGTTTTGCGGGATTGGCTTAATTCTGAGAAAGAAACAGAGGGGAGAGAGAAGAAGAGAACGATGGAGAGAGTGGGAGAGAATGAGAGGTCGGGATGGGGGTGGTGGTGTACGACGTACGCTGGAATGGGTTTGTTTTTATTTTATTTTATTTTCGTTACTTTTTAAATTTTATTTTGTTTATATGCAGTTTTTTATGTTTTTAATTATTAATTATTAATAATCATTTAATTATGTTTTTATCTATGTGGAGTAGGCTCTACTTGAGTGGGTAATTATCCATATGTACAAAATTACAAAAACATCCATGTCACATCATCAAAGTTAACAGAATTTTGGATGGAGTTAACAGCATGGGCAAAGTGGGTCACCAAACCTTGATCAATGGATGAAAGTGGGCCATTTTGAGTTTTGGAGGGCAAAGTAAGATTTGACTGAAGTTTTAAGCGGCAGTAGTGTAATTAAGCCTTTAAACTAAAATCCCAAAGGGTCCAAGCCCAATGTGCCTTGGAACCCAATTCATATTTATAAATCAATATGATTAAGTAACTCTTTAATTAATCTTGATCCAATCAATTGACCGCCTCAATCATTGATTTAGTCATCTTCATTATTTATCCAAACTCAACCTTTTCGGTGTACAATCGATTAGATTCTAGTTAGCCATACAGTGGGTGATACTTAAACTATTCTTTGTCGATTATCAATCTAAACCCTTTTTTACGGCATGCCCTTAGGGCTTCACAAATTGTGAGTGACGTTTAGCAACATGTCATGGTTATCCGAGCTAAATAAAATGTGTTAGAGGTCCCATTCAATTGGAATTACAACGCAGCACGATCCCTCTCTATTTTCAATACTCTTTATCACATTAATAGGATATGAAATTCATGTCAAATCCCTAATGTGATTGATCACGACTTATGTAATTCACTTAAGCTCGATGAGGAACATCTTCCTCGATTGAAGCTCACTACTTTCGACAGAGATTTCTGAATCACATCTTATAGTATTCTCTCTCTCTCTTTCCTGAGAGTCGAGATCCCTTGTTGTATACTCACATGCCTCTATGAATCAATTAAGGACCCCAACGATGTCTTAAGTCAATTTCCGAGTTGGGCTCGATATATGATATAACCTAAGATCACTGATGTACTCATAATCATGGTGCTTCAGGTCTAAGGACTAATTCTCCGTTATTGCAACTTAGAAATCTTGTTTGACATGCAGGCAAAATTTTCATACAAGATTTCATATTTGATTGCATTTAATGAACTCACTCTCTAGTAAGCACCCATACACTTATCTTAGTATTAGCTACACAAATGACTTGAGACCAGTCATCCTCCTAATTGAGCAGATATAGTGTATCCTCCTAATTGAGCAGATATAGTGTACGATTGTCTTTGTAGATTTTCATCTCCAATGGAAATGATCCTATGACTAGGAATTGTTTAGGATATGAGTTCTAGGAAAAGGTCTCCTGGACCTAACTTCTTTAGATCACTTTCCTCATCTCATAGGCCACAAACTTGTCGTCATACATATAATTATTAATGAGACTATTTCTTGAATTGACTTGATTGCCCATAGGTTTTCTTAGGTGGTTAAATAACCGAAATCTCATGACTGGCTTTTAGGGCATATTTCCAACAGATTGATGGTTGAAGGGAAAACTTAGAAGATAGATAAAAAGACTAGGAGGAGAAAAGGACTAACAAATAAAATAAAATAAAAACTCAAAATCATTTAAGTTTATTTTCTTATTTTTGGTTTTTATCCTAAAAGATTGTTCTACAATCTATGTTTACCTCTGTCTTTCACATCTATCATCTGTCTAAAGAAAAGATAAGATACACGTGGTACTACTAAGCATGCCCTTAAAATTGCAGAAGTGTAAAAGCAAAGTGGGTGGCCGGTTGTTTTTGTTTTATTTTTCTCCACACACAATAATTCTTCATATACAAGGGATAACTCTTTTTTCCCACTCTCCTGCGGTAAAGAGACCTATGATCAAATCATATCCTTTAGTTATCATTCCATTATTTGCTTTTTTGGCCACATATATGGTTAACTATGATTCTGTTCCTCTATATGCAATTTAAAATGGTGCCAAAAGTCTCTAACATAGACCTTAGAAACCTCAGAATGCATCTTTAATTCTAGATTATGGACAAATGGACAATTAGAATTACACTTGAAGGCACCTCACAAAGCCACATCATTGAAACCTGTAAAGTGGAATAACCAACTTGGCCATGAACTTTTTCCACCCTCGAAGGAATCCCTTTAACTTTAACAAGATGCAAGTTTCATTCCCATTCACACACCTTTTTGGCTTAAATTAGGATGCTTTGGACAATATTTAAGATAAAGTGAACAATTGAGAAAGAAACTGTGAGATCATATTCAAAAGATTGTTGGTATAGTTGACTATACAAGTCAAGATGTGTAAGTTTCACATGCACATCGGAAGAATACAACACTAAACTCAAATATATGTGATTATCTAATAATGGTACCGAGACCTTAACAAGTATTGAATAATTGAACTTAAACTTAGGTGATTAAAGCGAGGACAATATCGGTGTAATGTCCTTTATAGGACTTGTGATACAACAAAGACAAATATTATGAAGAAAGGATTCTTGGTGGCCCGGAAATAAGCTTTCAGAGTCTCTTTCCTTATCAAAATGTTTAGCAGTGTGAACTACTTGTCTGCGCATGCTGCCGAGAAGGAAAGAATAGAATATTGAACAAAGTTTATACATATTTTAGGGCTTTCTTCTTTTCTAATCTTGAATTCTTGGGATGGTGGCCTCAAATCTTCTTATCTCAGGCCGGAAGGGATAAGATAATGTGTAGCCGGTTAAGTGGGATCAGCAGCAACCCATGGTTTGGCCATTCCCACCTGTCAATCTCATTCAAAGATGCAAATAAGAAAATTACAGAATCCCATAAAGTGGGAGGTGATCCAAGATGCTCCCATTATCCTCCTTTTGGGCTCTAAATTTGCCGAAGCAAAATGCTGCCAAAGTCATCTCCATGAACAGTTGGCTACCTTTGATTCATTTTTGTAAAACAACTTCACAAATATTTCAAATTACAAATCAAAGTTGAGTGACTATCAGATAACTAAATTTGTATTTCATCACTCACGCTCAATCCATGTGTTTTCTGCCCATGAATCTAGGATTTACCCTTCATGTACTTTCAAGAATAAAAGCTTTATAAATTGAGAAGCATAATTACCATTAACCAAATTCAAAGTTTATGAACTCCAACTATATGAGAGTGTATCAGTTGTTCAAATTACTCCAGACCTTATTTATTTCTAGCAAGTAAGGTGCTACTCATGCTGCCCAGTCACCTGTCATGTCAGTTGGAAACTCACAATAAACTATTGAGACGAGATTAACATATGATTTGCTATGTTTGTGTGTTCTATTTACTATCAGTGAAGTAAACTGAGACCACGATTTTGCATTATTTAGCTTACTAACCCTCTTGTTTGTGTCCTATATTTCTGCAAGTTGTGAATTTTTCCACCAGGTAAAAAAATGTTTGTGCAAGCCCCCTTGAACTTCATAATGCCCAGGCGGTTTGAAGCCCATAATAATCATACAGCGTGCAATATATAAATGAACATCATCCGGAAAAGTATTTTTCTGTTTCCTGTCATGGCCTCATGCCTGTGCTAATATTCTAATCACACATTATAGAATTTCCCAAACTCCACTTTCCATCAGAATTTGATCATGTTTTTCGTCGTCTTCTCCTCTTTCACAAATTTTTTTTTTTTTTTTTTCTAAATTAAGTTTTTGCTGTTTACTTGAAGAGATAGAATCACACACCATCACATGCTCTTCATGTTACACAAAATATAGAAAAAGTAGAACAATTAACACTAATAAAAGGAACTGTTTAATTACACTATAACGAGAAATCTCCATAGTCATGCAAGGATAAAAAATTACCAGCAGACCAAAAATGGAGAAATCATTACATATTGCAGACTCATTATCCTATGAACTAATAACTATGACTGAGGAAAACCTCTGCAAATGTAAAAAATTCATTGCAGAAGCACCTGACAACACCAAACTGGGCCTAAAAGGCTAAAACCCAAACTAGACACAAACTAAGGTTAAAGCGAGAAATAAGCAAAGATTACATTATCATAAGGACTTTATATAGCAGACCAGTCAATCTCCACTGAAGGGTACTTCTCTAGTCCGAAATTCTCAGCCTCATCCCATTGAGAATCCGAAAATTCCAAGAAGGTAATGTCGGATTCCGGCGAAGAGGACCCGGCTGAAGACTCAACGGACCGAGAGGGCGAAGATGAGATCTCCGGTCTATAGCACTCTACACCAGTTAATTCCCATTCACTTTTCAATTCAGTTTTCAACGAAACCTCTGAAGGAGATGATATCGCTGGCTTTCTCTCTGCCACAGAACAGAGCTCCCCTGTTTTCCCCTGTTTCGCCGAATTAGCAGCCAAACTCTGGCAAATTGCTTGGAGCTTGGCATCCACTGAGGAATGGAGAGGCTTGTAGTGGCCAAAATCGCCAGAGACATGAGCCCCTTGGTGCTTGAGATGAGGGAAATTGAGCCGAGCAAAGTCTCCCCTGAGCTTATAAGCAGCTTTATCATAAGCTAAAGCCGCTTCTTCAGCAGTGTCAAAGGTACCAAGCCATAGGCGGGTTCGGTTCTTGGGAAGTCTAATCTCAGCAACCCATTTGCCCCAATGCCTCTGCCTCACTCCCCTGTAGAGCTTTGTGGGTTTGGAGGGAGCACCAACTTGCTTCATTGGGATGGCTTTTGGGCTGAGGAATTTCAGGGTGCGAGGGTTTTGGTGCTGATATTGGTTTTGCAGTGAAGCTGGAGAAGCAAAAGCAGCAATTTGTTCCTTTTGTTGGTGTTCCTGCTGTTGCTGGAGGACCATTTGGGTTTGGATTTGAAGAATTTGAGATGGGGTAAGTTGGTTAAGCCCTATTGAACCTGTTTGCTCAAAACCCACTTGATCAAACATGTGGGTTGTGGATGGCGAGCAAAAGTCAGGGTACAAATTGGGCTGAGTAGAGTAGAGTGGAGGATGGTAAGTGTAAGAAGAAGGGTAGGAAGAAAAGGAAGAAGAAGTAGAAGGAGAGGTTGGTGAAGAAATAGAAGAAGAAACAGATGTCAAAGAAGAGGTTGATGAAACACTTTTCATAAAAGGCATAAGTGCTTTCATGAGCTGATCCTCCCTCAAGGAATCTGATAAATCTGGTGTCATTGAGCTGCTGCTGTAAAGATCTATAGCTGTTGCCATGTAGTCACAAAAGGGGTAAAAGCTAGAATATAAGACAGAAAATATACTTCCTTAAAACCAACCTGTTTCTTACCAAAATCAAAGAACAGGTAGACTAAATCCAAGAAGAAGGAAAAAAAAACCCAGATTAAAAGAACAAGGTTTTTTGCACAAAGAAAAACTAAACAGGCTTAGAAAAAAACAACCTTTGAGGGACAAAAATAAACCCTCCTAGTTGATAAAAGAAAAGCTTAAAACTTTATACTGAAAAAAAAAAGGGGGAGAAAAAACCTGGATCACTGTTCTGAATCACCTGCTTCCAGAAATACCCTTCTGGGTTTGCTTTGTTTTATCACAATTGATGTAATTTCCAATTAAGATTCCAAAAAACAAGCCCCAAAATATGTTCTTTCGAAAAACAGACGATGACAGAAAGGGATTCAGAGAAGAGGGGTCAAAGAGAAAGGGGAAGGAGTTGAAGAACTAGCAAAATTATCAAACACAGTAGCAGAAAAGCTCTCTCTCTCTCTCTCTCTCTCTCTGTTTGTTTTTGTGGCCTCACTTTGGTGTTTTTGGCTCTCTTGTGCTTCCTTGGGTCACTTGCTCTCTGCTTATATAAGCCTCAAGCCAGTGGCTCTCTCTGGCTTAAGCCTCCGGTTTTCTCTCTCTAACCACGTTTTTCTTCATTAATTAATCATTTCTGCCTCGTCAACTTCGAAGATACCTTTATTCGATGTGGGCGCGCAATGACGACATGACACGTTTCTGCGCATTGTATTTAGTGACGGGCAGTCTGTTGAGGAGCCAGGGCTTTACACGTGGCTGTCTTCGATTTGCTCGATTAGGTTGACTGTTATGTGCTCCCGTTAGCAAATTTTGGATTTTCATGCGTTTTTTTGTCGTTTACACTGTTGTGACTCGCCGTTTCACTGCCACCTCAACCTCAGCGAAAATTGCTGAGTCATTGAGTCAGTGTTTTTTTGTTATCACATTTGGTACTGGACTATTAATATGGACCGTCGATTTTTTTTTTTTTTTTTCTGAAAACAAAAATCAACATCAAGGAATTTGGTATACTTACGCCATTTTAGATATTTCTTTTAGTTTAAACCTAAATTAAGAGTGTCCAAGAACGTAAGTTAATAATACTAGTTTGGACGCACACCACAATGGTCCTCTCATGATCAGGACAATTCTTTTTTGAAATCATCATTTTTCAGCATCTTTATAAATAAAAAAATTAATCGAATCGAAAATTATTTAACCATTTGATTATTATCGTGTATAGTTTCAGTTTAGTTAAAGGGAAAAATGGAAAGTTCCAACTTTCATTTTCATTTTAAAATATCATTTTCAACTTGACATTAATGTAATGAGAGCTGATTTTCCCACTCTTCTTTTATCCACTTACACTCCCTTTGTTAGAAATTGTATGTTCCCACTCCTCTTTTGTCAACTTACATTCCCTTTTTTGTTATAGTAAAAACTATTAAAAAAAAAACAAAAGGAAGTGTAAGTAGATAAAAGGAGAGTGGGAAAATCACCACCCAATGCATCTATGATATTAATAGATTAGAATTGCTTCTATTTAACCTGAAATCAAAAGTGTCATGACCAACTAATGCAAGTATGAATGAATAATATCAACATGACAACACATATTTAAATGGTATTGTATAAAAATGTCTTAATTATCTTTTCGTCAAAGGCATTTTTTTCTTGGTTTTGCTAAGGGAATGTTCATGTGTACAATGCCATTAGTATATTGGTTGGTGAGTGTTAGCTTATTCAACATTATTAATTAATCAAGTTTGGTCAAGATTGATTAGTACTTAAAACAAATCCATTCAAACATGGAATGGCACACACACTATAACAAATTCATCACTTTCAATAGCATTATATCGATTCAAATTTCAACCAAGGTAGCCTTGTTGGCATTAAGGTTTAGACATTCCAACTAATATTGTAAATTCAAAACAATCAAACAGAGATAAAGCTTTAAAAAAACCAAGTTACAATAATACAAAAAAAAAACTCTCACAAAAAAGAGGTGAAAAACAGTACAGAAGAGCCAAAGAATCTCTACAACTTATTCTAAATATAAAGAAACCACAAAAAGAATGATAAAAGAAGATGTAGATAAGATAACCATCCTTTTTAGATAATTATTATAAAATTCTATTGTTATTGTGAGGTTCATAATGACATGTAGATAAGCTGATGCGGATAAAATGAGATGGTGATGATGAGATTAATTAGTGATGTCAATTAGATAAAGCCTAATTAATAAGTTGATGCTTTCATGGGTTGTGGGTCAGTTGGGGCCGCAAAGCAAACGATGCAAGGGTAAGGAGTGACGATAGTTTGAGAGGGACCCGACAACATTATATCATCAATTGCGGCGCCTGCTCTGATCTGAGAGTAGAAAGAGAAAGAAAAGGCGGATTCTTGAGGTTCTCGAAAAGCCAATTTGGCTTCATCACGCAATTTTATGACCCCAATCAACCTGCCCCACTATTGCTACTTGACTACATAGGTGGTAATCTTTGACACCATATGGTTGATTAAAGACTAGAAAACAACATAAAATAATTGATTCGGGTTGAGTTGGGTTGGGTCAACCTATTTAATAATGCAGTCTTGTTGTATTGAAACCATATTAATTTAATCACCTTTTATTTAGATGAGAGAAAATAATTCAGAATTTAGAAGTCAAAAAATTTAAAAGAGAAATTAACAATTTCTTTGTTTGACAACTTAATCGAGGAATTTATTAAATGACGCGCAGAAAAAAAGGTAAAAATTGGGGCATCAAATTCCCGAATTCAATTTCCACTAAAATAGGTGTTATTTCACAATTTTTATAGTGTCATTTACAAATTCTATATACATAAATTCAAACATTGAAATCTTCAATTGCTAGAAATTGAAATGATGGAAATCTAAATTCCGTCATTTTAGAATTTTATGTAATTTTCACTTCCTTCATCCAAATAGAGGGTCATAGATGTCCTAAAATAGTGTCACCTTACAAGACCCTTGAGAATGCACTATATTTACACAATTATGTGCATAATAAGTTAATATGACATGCTTTTATTGTCGTTGTTACATAAAAGGTAATTACGTGTGGAATGTTATAAGAAATAATGTATATAATTATAGGGAATTCGAACCGGAGACCACATGCATTAAAGTCAAAATCCATTTATGTAAAGAGGTTACTTCATAGGGGGTGAATTGTGTGATATTAGACACCAAAGTAACCGTGGTTAAGTTAAGCCTAATATGTCAAGTTGTCACAAAACAAAAAGTGGAGGAATGAGTAAGGATGTGGAAAAAGTTGCGTGTTGTAGAAGCGATGGCATCAATTTGACGTGGTCACACGTCGTTTCCTACGTGGACATCACTCTCAAGCTACTCACACCCACTTCTTCTCTACCCTAAAGTTTTCTCTCTGCACCTTCGGATAGAAATGGTCTTTTCAAACATTTTACTTGGATTCGAACTATTTGAAAATTTAACATTTTTAATTGAATTCTTTCATATTTAAGGGGAAAAAAAAAAAAGAATCTCTCATTGCCTACTAAAAATAAACTTTTTTTTTTTTTCCTTTCTAATGAGAAGTAGAATACTATGTTATGTTAAACTCTCTCATATTCCAAGAACGATATAGGAGAAACAAAATAACTAGATTTAATATGGAAATAATGGATTTTTCTCATAAAATAATACAAAAGGAGAGATTTCTCTATTAAACATAATAGTGATATTTCAATATTGGCCAATGACATTTATATATCATAATTTTTATTTTCCTTAGAAGTTCCTACTTTTTGAAAGTGTTGCATGTTATGAATAACAATAACGCTACGGGCAGTGGCGGACCTACAGAGGCGCAAGGAGGTGCAGCTGCACCTCCCTTCGCCGGAAAAAGCTTTGGAGTCGCCGGAAGTTGCCCCTTTGGTCTGTCTTGAAGTTGCCCACCAAGTGTTTGATTAAATGACTAAGCAACCTGTTCTTTTATGTTCTTTGCTGCGCTGATGAGCGCAGCGCGCATCTGTTTTATTTTATTTTTCAAAATCTTGGCCAACACGTGGTCGTTTTGGGATAGGGGAAAAAAAAAGATGAAGAAGAAGAACAAGGGCTGTGGTTTTCTGTGGGGCCGTGGGTGGACATGTTCTCTATGTTGCCCACTGGGCCTGTGTAGCTCGTCAACTTGGTCAATTTCATATCAGCTCGTCAACTTTTTTTTTTGTTTTTTTTGTTTTTTTTTTGTTTTGGGGTTTTGAGCTCTTAGCTTTTAAATATTGCACCTCCGTTGAAAAATTCCTGGATCCGCTGCTGGCTACGGGCACCAACTTGTTTACCAACTTTTGAATACCAACACATGTGGCACATGACATGACAACCTATGTCATCTGCCACCTCATTTATTTTAATTACATAATTTGTTATATAAATAAAAGAATTTCACACCGAAAAAAGAAAAAAGAAAAAGAAATTTTATTTATTTATTTATATAATAAATTATGTAATTAAAATAAATGAGGTGGCAGATGACATAGGTTGCCATGTCATGTGCCACATGTGTTGGTATCCAAAAGTTGGTAAATAAGTTGGTGCCCGTAGCGTTACTCTATGAATAATTGCAAATACGTTGTTTCTAGTGTTAGGAAAAATCAATAAATGACTTATAATATTAGATAACTATATTAATACACGAAGCAATAGGCTTATACAGAAATTAATAATACAAACTGCATAAATATGTAGATAGAAATTAAGTGCAGAAAACTGATTTTTAAAGAAGATAGAGGCTTGCGAATTTGCAATGTCCTAAAGACAGAATTTATCCCCTCCTCAGTGCTTGAAGTTCAATAGGCGACCATTTCCCAGGATTCAACTATCTATAACTCAAGGATCCAGCACCGGACCTTTGAACTTTGGTGAATGTTGATGTGTTTCCTTCTCTAATACAATATGTAGTTCTATTAGGCAGTACGAAATAGTTCGAAAAAAGGATGATTCTGATGGCTTAGAACTTGTGATTTTATAACACAATTGCACCCCTCCAAAAAAGGGGTTAGTATTAGTTATACTTGTTCAAATTCAAACGAAAGGATAAGACTCTAGTTTGAATTTAACTTCTATTATAAGAAACCCATAGAACGAAATAAAATATATTATTTTATTTTCGGGCTGGGTGTCTTTAGTAATCTTCGAGAGCCCAAGGCCCAAGTCTTGATTACTTAAATATTATTACTCAGGCCAACCATATATAGCCTTCACTACCAAGCCCATCAGTCCACCAATCTTATTTAATTGGTGCAAAGTTTTATGCTTATAAAGCATGTAAAACCATTTGTTTCCTCCGATGTGGGATATTTTGCTTTCAAATGTCCAAGATTTAGCACTATAAGTTAATTATCACTTATTGATTAACTATATATTAGCCCATTGGCACACAATTGATTTTCTATTTCTTTTTTCAATTTTTGTTTTTTTAATTATAGAATGAAAATATTGACTATATCAATCCCCTATCGATGGATTCCTTAAATAACTATTTTTGATGGACACCTTATAAAGTTCACCACAAATATTACTTCAATAATCCAAGCCATCTATGCTTTCATTCAAAGATCATCCTTACACCCCCCCCCCCCCCCCCCCCCAAAAAAAAAAAAAAAAATTACACAAATTGAAAAGCATTAGAAAATAGATTTGTGATCAATAAATTAATTGACAAACACAATGTTACAAGAAAACTTTGCAAGAAACCTCGAAAGGGTTGATTTGCTACATTAACTACTTTGCAAGAAAGTAAGGAGAGAAAGATGGAGGGGAACCCACCCTTGTAGCGCAGCTTGAGACCGACCTAAGTATTCCACCAAAAGGATGGTGGTAGAATCCACTTTCTTCTTTTTCTCCAAGTCACAAAATAGTGACCGCCAAAGACTCCACACCAAGCTATTCTTTGGGAGAGAAAGATGGGTAGTCACACGTAGTAATAATCTTTGAAGTCCAAATATCGTATCCTCAAGGAGCAGGTAGGCAAATGTCTGGACACAAAGAAATAATTAAACGTACCAAAATAAAAGTGACAAGCAAAATGGAAAAGTAATTTGATTTGATTGTTGTAGAGATTGAGTTTAGCAATGGAATATCAATAATGGAAATGCTAAGGCATCAAGGTTCAGTTCTTTAAGTAAAATATGTTTCATCCTCTTTAATCCAAATTATAGCTCGATTAAAATTATCATTGAGAAATTTAACCGGAAGATAAAGAAATTAAAACCAATTTAATTTTTCAATGTTATCTTTTATTAATGATTGTTCAAAAAAATGGAATTGCATAATATATAATCTTTTAATTTAAAAGCATGCTAAGTCAGTTCTTAACAATGAGAAAAATATAATTAAACTCATGAAAAGATAGTAGCACTTAACATCAATCAAAATAAAAGGATATGAAAATATTGAACAACCAAAAATAAAAGAATTTAGCAATTCATACCGTATATTGGATTAAAGAACAATTCATAAACTTACTCAAAGAACATTCCCTTTAGCCTTAACTAGAGTTCTAGAAACTCATTACAAAGGAAAACATAACTAAATTTTGAATAAAATGGATAAAGAAATCTGTGACAGTGGCCTCCTTGCCAAATAAGTTGATTTATAGTAGTCAATGAGGTGAGTGGAAAGTTAAAACATTCATGGTGGGTAATGAAGGGTTTAAGTGAGGGATTAATTGGATTAAACATGTGTTGATGGTGGAGAATTAGTGAAAAAGAAATAACGGTGAGGTAATGGGCGTTAAATGGCTATGAATGACATGAAATAGGCTCTTTAGCTTTAACGGTTTTGTCTTCTCTTCTCTCTCTTTACTTCTCTTATAATCACAAGAATCCCACAATCAATTCTTCAATAAAATCCGCCAGCAATTCTCTTCACACTCGGCTTGAACTTGGACAAATATATATCTTCATCTTTTGACTTTCCAACTTCCTACAAAAGATAAATTCACCTAATAAGTTCACCAAATTAATACAGAAAATTCATAAATCCAATTGGTGAGAAGAAAATGGAACAACAAGTGAAATTATATTTATTAAGCCAAAATTATATGATAAAGTCTCTAAAATAATATTAAAAAGGTGTAATTTGAGACTCTCATCAATGACACCTCGTTTGACATGTAAGTAAAACTTCCATACAAGATTTCTAGTTTGATTGCGTTTAGTGAACTCATTCTCTAGCGAGCACCTATGCATTTACGTAGTGTTCGTACACGAATGACTCAAGACCAGTCATCCTCCCAATTGAGCAAATATAGTGCGTACCGATCTTTGTGGTTTGTCAATGCCCAATTGAACGATCTTATGACCAGGAACATTTTGGGTGTGAGTTATAGGAAAATGTCCCTTCCCATCTAACCTCTGTAGATCACTTTCCTTATCTCACGAATCCATGGACTTGTCAAATAGGTTAACGGTCATCGTCTGGACCATTACCTAAGTTGACATACTTCCCTTTTAGTGTTAACATAGATGTTTGGTTTAAATGAAGTTTTCATGAAAGATTTCATCTAATGATTCGTTTTCAAGGTATACTTCTAACATCCATATCGTTGTAAAAAAAGGATTTACAAACATTGTGAATTAGGTAGATCCTTATGTTGTAATTCTGGAGGAAAAACTTGTAAATCTTGTAACTTATAAGTTTAGGGATCCTTTTTATAATGTTATGATATTCTCGTATCCAAAAAATTATAACACTGGTCCTTAATCTTGTAAACCCTTATATTTACTAGAATAAGGACCCCAATTTACATTCTCAAGGTCCACACTTACCAATATCTTATAAAGTGGATCCACATCCGAGTAAAGTGAAGATTTACAACATTATAGATTTTGTAAACCCTAACGTTGTAATCCCGGTGAAAAATCTTGAAAAATTGCTAAATCTAGTAATTTACAAGTTTAAGGATATACTTTATGATATGGTACCCTAGTATCCAAAGCGTTGGAATACTAGTCCTTAATCATGTAAACCTTCGTGTTTACTAGAATACGGACCAATTTTTAGATCTCTAAGGTCCACCCCTACCAATTTATTGTACTATGGATCCCTATCAATGTAAATAGATTATTAGAATATTATGGATTAGGGTGAACTATAACGTTGTAATTTGCCTGGGAAACTTTATAAATTACTACCCAAATCTTGTAATTTACAAGTTTAAGGATCTACTTTACAAAGGTAAGGTACCCTAATGTCCAAAACGTTGTAATACAACTTATTCTAGTAAACTCCTATGTTTGCTTGGAAGATGACCTTATTTTACCTCTCTAAATCCAGAATTTCTTGTCCATGGTAATAATAGAGACACCAACTAATAGACACAATAGAATTGTTTGATTTGGTTTTGGATCTAAATCACTCAAATCCAACTCTGTTGAAGCTTATATTCAAGAGCGTAGAATGTACATGGGAAGCTAAGGGATTGCTAACTCAACCACTTTCTTCCCTTTCATCACCCCATTTAGTATTTTTTTTTTTATTATGTTACATACTTATATAATTATATATAATTTTGAGTATTTTAGTTCAAATTGTGTATATTATATGTAAATACTATATTTGTGTATTATATATTGATTATGAATATGAAGTGCAATATATGTTATTTTATTATTGTATTAGTGGATATTCTTATTTAATAGTCTTTTATTGATGGGAACTGAAATCAAAAACCATACGAGATTAGAAGGTAAATTTTTGTGGGAAATGAATATGGAAAAGACAATGTATTAAATTATTTCTTTAGGCATAGAAATACATTTTTAAAACATATTTTGAATATACTATGAGTCATCTTCAAGAAATCAGATATATTTTTAGTTATAAGAAATTTGTCTCAAGTTATTTTTAGAATAAACTTGAATACATATATTATTGATGTCATAATATGTCATCTTTAGAAGAAGTAATTAAAATTTTAATTTTAAGGCATTTGTCTCAAGTTATTTTTAGAATAAACTAGAATACATATATATTTTTATATATAATAATTTGACATCTTTAGAAGTAATTATTGTTTGACATTGGAATATGATCATGTACAAAGGTGGAACTAACAAGAGGCTTGAGTGGGCTACAGTCGGGGGCTAAGTTTTCAACTTAAGCTTCAATGTCTAAACAAATATATAATAATGAAATATTAGCCTGTTAGCACCGCACAACACTTTGTTTTTTCTCAACCCACACAAAGGAATAAGGCCAGACAAAAGCACCTCTACAACAAGATTAAAAAAGAGAGGAAATGATTATGAAATATGTATTTTTTTTCTTAGCCCACATGCTGCTCTTGTTCGGTGGGTTCTTCAATTAGGGCAACAATCATTAAAATATTAGCATATCATTAAACCCCAAAAAAATTAGAGGGTTTCGAAACAGTAAAACAATACCACAGCAACAGTAAACCCGAAAAAGAAGAGGGCTTCGAAACAAAGTAATAGAAAAAACTACACTGAAACATCTGCTAGCTTCCTTTCAAAATTATTCAGTGGGTTCTTCAATATTGGTATGTTTATCTCTTTCTTCTTATTTAATTCTAAATTTGAATTGTTATTGTTAGATTTTTAAGGTTTGAGCGTTAAATTTTGGGGATTCTTAGAGCAACAAGAAAAGAGACAACAATAATTATATATGCAAGATTTCAATTGATAAATGTTCTATTTTACAGAGTAATTAAGTTGTTATTGTTTATATTTATTGATTATATATGTATTTTTGGTTCTCACAGTAAGAATATATATGATTGTTAGTGTATGATATATATATTTTTTTGTTAGGATATAATGTTATATGATGATGATAATAGACCAACGAAGAGAGGAAAGGCAATTCATTCATTCTTTTCATTCATTCTTTAGAAAAAGTGATAATGATAATGAGAATACACATTCTGCATCTAATATTGACATTGAGAATTTCAAGACTAACACAACCATGTAAACATTTCACACATGGACACAGACAAGACCCAAAAAGCCCCTCATTGCCACCACCCCCATCGGTGTCATCTCTTGATTTTTCTTTTCATACTCCTACTCATTCATCCTATATCCCATATCTTATGAATAAGTTACATGAAAAAGAAAATCTAACACATCTATCACATAAGTTTGAAAACAAGTCCATATTAAAACCAATAACCAAAATAAAAGGCTCAAAGAGACTACAACTATCTCTGATACCACTTGAAGGAAACATACATCTAATGCTTAAGAAAGAACTTTAGCCACAACCTATACACACAAAAAGGTAAAGGGAGAGCTCCCCCTTAGTTGCCAAATTTTTGGGTGGGTATTGGGGCTCCATTTGGTCCATGGGTCATGTCATCTTATTATCCCTTGACCCAATAGCCTTTTGGACTATTTTGTCCCTTTTCTTTTAAATCATATTTAAAAGCCCAAGCCAATATTTCTATATGTCAATATTAATTCCATAATTAATATTTTAATTATAATTTAACTATTAAATTATAACTATAGTTTTACTTAATTGACTTAGTCGAACTATTTGACTTTGGTTAGTTGCTCCAATCAACATGTTGACTTTTGACCGTTGACTTTGACATTTGATTATCAACCATTGACTTGTGTTTCCTCATTTGTACATCTAATCACATTCTTTGGGTATGCAGATCCGTAGGTTCCCTTTAGCAAGGTAGTGGGTTGACTCAACTCCTCAGAGATGATATACGAATTAAATTCCACAATTAAATTCTTCCTCTTAATAAAGGTTAATTGAAACCTTTTAGGACATCCACAAATCATGGTTGTCGCCTAGCAACAAGTCACGGTTATCCGAGCTAAATGAGATGTTATGAAAGAACCTATTCAAATTGGAATGACCGTGGCTAACCTTTCCTCAGTCTCAGCTACTGGAATACTAGATCCATCCCCAGATGACACAAGTCTATAGAGAAAGCTTTATTCCACGACTTGGAGATTGCATGTTGGGGCGTCTTAGCAAGCCTTATAAAAGTGGCACAAGTGCTCATAGAATGACTTTGCCTGTCTGAGATATCCTTTGATTCACCTACTTCAATAAGATCTGCACCAATGGCAAAAGCAGCTACAAGATATGAGGAGTTAGAAGGTTCCGTTGTAGGATTGATCAGAGGTCTTGGCTTCTTTCTCTGACACGCATACCACTGTCCTGTACACTAAGTCAAACTAGCTCTAAGACGAGTACGGGCCCTTATTCCATTCCTACCTCCCCCTATCTCTACTTTTGCTAATGACCGCTAGAATTGGGATATCGAGAAAGAGGGTAGACCGTAAAGGGTTTAACAAAGAAAAGCAAGAAAACGTAAGCCCAACCTATACAAGGGCTTACGTTTTTCAACTGCATCGTACCGTACTATAGAAGGGGTCCGTACCCCTTTTAGATAGATAGAGCCCCCGCGCTCTTAATATAGAGCTAGAACTACTGCTACCGCGGAATCCGCGATCACACAGGAGTACCTCACCTTCCAAAAAGAGCGGCTACTAATTGGCACTAATGCTAATGGGGACCATCGATTAATAAGGACTTCTAAGACTGCAATTGAATTGAGGAAAAAGAAATTGCGTATGAAATACTCCCAAAGACTCTCATGCCTTTCTTGGTTGGACCAACCAGATTTCTGAAAAGTTTTTCTGTTAAAGCAAGAAGTAGAACTACAAGTGAATCTTAATAAGTCATGATACTTTCCGTTTTGTCGAGCCCTGCTTTGGTCTCTGGTTTGATGGTTGCAAGTGCAAAAAATCCAGTACATTCCGTTTTGTTTCCCATTCCAGTCTTTCGCGACACTTCAGGTTTACTTCTTTTGTTAGGTCATGACTTCTTCGCAATGATCTTCCCAGTAGTTCATATAGGAGCTATAGCCGTTTCATTTGTAGCTATTCAAAGGGTATTAAATCATGAGGTAATTGATGCTATAGGTTTGTGTGAAACCTTTCGCCACAATACGAGCCCTCTCGGTAGAGCCATCTGCTTGTGTTTCAGGGTATATACCCACCTGCAGCCAACCGTACGTTTGCCTCTTGGTAACGTGATCAGTTCCCAAGTGTCGTTCTTCTTTAGAGCTGCGTTTTCCCCCCTTCATCAGCCCTTGCCGCAGGTCGACCGGGTCTTTCCCTGTTGTTCTGTTCCCGCCACGAGAAAGACGCACAGAAGAGGTATGCCCAGCACGCAGAGGATCCGTTGAGAGTTTCTATTGTCTCGGTAGGGAACTGTATGATCTTTTCCCCTATTGTATTGAATCAATAAAAAAGAGGTCAGTTCTACGGCCCCTTATTGTTTGATCCAATATTGACCGGGAACGAGCCCCGACTTCCATAGGTCATTGGTTTGACCTCCTGTAGTGGTCCTTGCTTTTAATAAAGCGGAGCGGGGAAATTTTCTCGTACTTGCTCAGTGTGCTCCCCTTTCGTCCAGTGCCCCGCCCGGTTCACTGGGCTGTTGGCCTACCTAGCACTTGCCCGATGCTCTTGCCGCCCATGCAAAACTATTTTGGGATTTATAATTTGATGACTACTTTTCACAATACACTTAATCTACACATAGAGATGATGAAGATAGTGAAAATTTTGAATCTCATAGGAACTCTATGTGGTACTAAATCACTCATGTATCTTACTATGTAATGTATAAAGTGTAAAATATTATAGTAAATTATTATATATAAATGATTATGATGTGTTTAATATTATTTCATTAATTACTACATATTTTCTACACTCAAAGTGTTTGTCAGCTCGCTGTATAATCAACTTAAATTAGTTAAACCCATCATGCAATACATTTCATTCCAATTTTTTTGTGATAAACTAATAAATAATTGACTAAATAAAGATCCTCCAAAGTTTCAATAAAAATTTCCAAGTTTTTCTTATAATTTTCATGGTTTTATTCAATTTTTTTCGATATCGATAATATCCCGATATTTCCATCGAAATTTTCGTGTTTTTGGACTACTGATATTTCCGATATCATTGATATTTTAGACCTTAGTCTAGACTTTAAATTACTCTAATTTATGAAGAGGGAGACTCGAAATTAACTGCCAAAGAACTGACTCATTGCCCTGACAACTGGCCTACCCACGTCTACATTATTTTTATTTTATTAAAAACTGGGGGTTAAGTTTCACCCCAAAAAAAAAAAACAAAAAAAAAAACAAAAAAAAAACAAAAAAAAAACAATGGGCATAGCAGATCTAAAGGGGAATAATATAACACACGTGTGTGGGTTTTGGGCGAGTATAAAAGGGAGGAGAGAAACCCTAGAGACCAAACTACTTGATCTTATCTGAGCAGAGAGGGAGAGAGGGCATAACAGAGTGCTTGAGGCTTGAGCCACCCTCCCTTGCCTTCTACCCTCCTTAGGGTTTAGGGTTTAGGGTTTAGGGCTGCTGGCGGCTCAGCTCAGCAGTCACTCGCTGGTGTCTTCTCTTTCCACTGCGGTGAAGACTGCCCGCAGTCAGAGCCCCCTTTCTTGGGGCAGTGATGGCTAAGCGGGCTTACCCCCATCCAAATTAATTCTCTCTTTGTTTTTACTTGTTTTTGTGTGTCTGTGTGTTTTTTGGTTAGTTTTTGGTGGTTTGTGCATCAGATAATTATTTTGGTACTTCAGCAGCATTTGCTTGTTGAGCTGAATATTTTTTCTTATCAGGTTTTCTTCTCTTTGTCGCAATGAAAATGCTTCATTGTTTTGATGCTGCAATCAAATTCAGATCTCAGAGATTGTTTTTTGATGTGTAGTCGGGTTGTATTTTACCTCGCTTATATCTATATATGTGGTTTGAGATTAAATTTAGTTTGTGAGTGAATTTGGACTGCTGATTTTGTGTGTGGTGGTGATTGTGTCATGTTACAGATTGGCTCTGTTCTTGGTGGCACAGCAAGTGCTTTTTATGGATTCAACCTTTGTAATCTATTTTTCTTGTATCTTAATTCAGTTTAGTTAAGATTCTCACTTGTTCTAAACTGTAATTTATGTCCTTTGTCATGACGAAATTCTTAAATGCTTTGAGGTTAAATTTGAGTGGCAGAAATATTGTGGAACGGATTTCGCTTTTGCTCTCTTCTTAGTCTTCAGCGTCTAAGAATTTGTAGGAATCGGTCGTTTGTTCATTTTGTGAAATTCTGTGGTTTGTCATACAATTTTGTCTTGTTTGTTCGTTTTCTGTCTCTTCTTTCTGATTTCAAGACAATTTTAACTATGAGCTGCTTTTGGTCTTTCATGCCCAATGGAAGCTTGCATTTTGTGTTCCATGGAAAGGGAAGGAGGACCTTGAAGAACATCACTTCATAGTTTTAACAAAGCCAAGCTCTTTCATTTCATGGACACCTCGCTTCATCAAACATGTTGGTAGGTCAAATGGACAATGCTTGCTTGGCTCCATTGGTGGGTGAAGGAGAGATGAGTTTGGTGGAGTTTGCTAGGATGGTGGTGCAGAAAGATTGGCAGCCATTTGATTCTCAAATCACAGCAGTTTGATTCAGAACGAAGTGAAGGCTTTTGTTATTTGGAAGATGGTGTGCTTAAAATTTCAATTTATTATCAGATCAAATGACCAAATTTCATTGTCCTTAATTTGATTCATAGTGTAGATGTTTTTTATGGTGCATCAGTCAGTTGTACTTTGTAAGAATCCATTCAATGCAATGACGAGAAAAGATTTAGTTATCATTAAGAACTATCTGGTAGAGCTAATAATGGTCTTATATTGTTGCATCCTTGTGGCTATACAATTTGTGGTAGTAGAGACTTGGGGATTAAAACCCAAAATAATAGTTGAGAATATGAAAACTTGTCGTGGACAATTTCGTTGTTATTTCTATGAACCATGAATGATAATTGCATTTTACTTTTTAAGAGCGTTTTCTGTCCAAAAATAAATTGTTAACTTGGTAACTTTTATGTCGACCGTGGGGAAATATTTCTGAATCCACCACTATTTGGGTGCCAGTTTGAGTTTGACCCTGTTATTTAACAAGCCAGTTTGTTCCGAACCCTCAAACGTGTTTGTTCCAGCTCCTCAAGAACTACAGTGTAAAAGGCAAACAAATATTTCTTATGATGTCATCAATTTGAAAAAGCAAAGCTGAAGAAGAGTTTCTCGCATAAAATATTTCCCTCCATCGGTAGCTCAAAGTTTAATTTTGCCTCCCAATTATCTCAATCCGTTTGGTGCCATATCTTACGCATGTCATAAGATGTTATTTGCAATCAATAATGATGTCGTGGATCTGACCCCCCAAAAAAAAAAAAAAAACATAAAAGACTAAAACTTATTATAAACCTGAGACGTTTTGACCATGGGTTTATATATAGCCTGTAATTGATTGAAAAAGAAAGAACTTGCGTAAGAATCTCAACTTTTAAAAAAAATTTACAAGCAATTCGAACTTGAATGTAAGGAAATAAGCTCATTGCCCTAACCAATTGGTTTAACCTATTTAAATCTTTAAAAAACTACAAAAATTAATCAACTAGTTGACTTTCGAAATTGTCAAATCTAATGCCACAGATGATGGATAAGACCTAAGAATATTCTCCAGCAATACACATAATTAGCTGGCCTAAAAATTCAACGCCACACATGCCCCATCCAATTTATATTCATGAAGCTGCAGACTCTAGTGGCGTGGCGCCATACACGCTTTAATTATTTGAGGAAGACTCATAAGTCCCATTAATTTTAAACAATTAAATTTGCAAAATATAAGTTTGATCTCCCTGCTGAGAGACAAAGGGTTGTCCTTATTTGTCTTAATTTTGTTATGATTTTTATCCAACCATTACAGGCAGCTGCGACTCAACGTCGAATCTTCACCTGCATTTTGGCGTTGGATCTCCACTACCATTTTTTTTTGCAATTTCTTTATGTTTGAAATAAGTTGCAGAGACTCGTTGGGTTCTCTGTGTAATTTTCACTTCTCCTTTTGTGAGAATTTTTCATCTCTCCTTTGTGAAATCTTTTCATCTCTCCTTAGTGAGAGTTTTATTTCTATTGTTATGGCTTGGTTTTTTCAAGCTTTATCTCTTTTTTATTATTCTAAGCTTGCAATCTTAATTGAGATGCCTATGCCAGAGTTTCTTTGATCTTGCCCGATCGTTAGTGAAAACATACCTGATTTTCTTAATTTTGATATTAGACCGCTCCGTTATTGTAATGGCCCTTTTGTGGCTAGTTTGTATTGACCTTTTGTAGCCAGTGGCTTTTTTGGCTGAATTATGAATGTAATCATATAATTTCTCAAAAAAAAGGTCAGTAAAATAACTTGACCCAAAAGGCAATTCATCTACAACCTTGCTATTGCAGTAATATTCACATCCAGCCATCATGTCAAACCTAATCTTAATATTTGAGTAAGAAAAACGCAACCAAAAGTTTTTATCATTTTCAGCCTTCTCAGCCAAGAAAAGACCTGATAGTTGATGTTTTATCTTAACATTGATAAAACATTTGTCATTACATTTGTGATTCAACTTGCAATTGAAAGATATGATAGCAGAAGCATTCAATCTCACAATCTAACAGCATCATCATCTATTTCATTGCAGCAGGCAAATCATTTGTTTCATTTTACGTTGTCAACGCTAAAAAATCAACACAATTGAGGAAAATTTTACTTCAATCAGTAAAATCGAAGGTAACAAATACGGAAACTCACCACCAAGAAAGTCATAAAATCCATCCCAAGGCTTACTGAAATGAAAATTCTGAGCCAAGTCAGGATTGAAGATAGATAAATGGCAAAGTTAACATTCTTAAAGGCAGATTTGTCCAAGCAAGGAGTAGTAGAAATGATATTACACAAATTTAATGAAAGTTTACAGCTTATTAAGAAAAAATGATATGAAGAAGAAAACAGTCGTCCAAACAAGGATACATGAATACACGTGTGCACATGCACTTGCAAGTAAGCACCCAGTAAAGTGACAATCTTACAATAACACAAGCATCGGAAACACACTATTGTTTCTCTGAAGGCATGCCACTCGTCATTTCCAGTTCCGTCTTGCAGTTGTCTCTCAGATCTTTTAGCGTGACATAACTGTCTTGCTGACAAGCAGAAATCAGACTATTAATCACATTAAGACCCCCAAAAAGAAAAAGTCACCGATTAGAAAGTGAACATCATAATCTATAATACCAAGTTCTTACAACTTAGGCTGAATCTAGAACAAGCAACACTGGCTAGAACAGATTTGTTAAAAAAAACAAGTTATAAACAGGCAGCATACCAGAAACTAACTAGTCACATGAATGTGGGTTTCCCCCTGCCTTACGGCCAGTGATAGGATGTGGGACTTCATACATATTAGAGATCAGAAGAGTATGGATCGTTTACATAAAAATTAAAATAAATGAAACAGAGACGAGCATGAAAAAAATGTCCAAAATAAAAACAACGATAAAAAGATCACTTCCCAAAGGAAGTACACATGCCATATCAAACAAAAGTTATACTCACGAGATGGTTGCTTTCATGAACAAGCATATCCTCCACGTGAAGAAAGAGTGATCTCCACTGACTCGAGAGATCATATTCAAGTTTTGACGTTTTGTTTGGGTGAGGCCAGCCCTCAGTATCAATCTCCTTTCCCCTGAAGCTTTTCTCAACAAATATGTTCGCTTCCTTTTGACTCTTCTTCAATGCTAAGGGTAAATTGTAAAATTAATGAGAAATAAACTATTTGAAAGTAAAGAAACAATGTCAAGAAAGAACTTTAGATGCCCACTGCAGTAACATTTCACACATTTTACACAAACTTGCCAGAAATCCAAATGGTAAAATGTAAAATATTCCAGAGTGAAGAAAGTAGAAATTTAAAATGTTCACCATAGTAAATTTTCTACACATTCTGCACAACTTACCAGAAATTCGACCCTTGATATCCTGGTATTGAAGGTCCGACAAAATGTGAGCGGCTGATTATCAGATTGCAAAATAACCAAACTCATGTTAGTCTACATATATCCATTCCACATCCTAAGCAATCAGGTATAAAACTAGCATAACCAGGGGTTGTAATACCTTTCAAGCAAAACGAACAAGAGCAACCTTTAAGAAAGTCATCACCGACGTTCAAACCAGCAACATTATCACCCTTAAGAGTCGTGCATCTTTCCAATTTTTCAAATTCATGGGATTTTGAGCAACCATGTGACCCAGGCAATCTCGAACTATTGGCATAACAAAGTTTGTTTGATGCCAGATTACCATCATCAAGATCCTTTTCATCATTCCCGCGAACAACCGTGACTAATCCTTCATATAGAGGAATGCTTTGAGCAACATCAGAAGTCTGTCCCGTTTTCTCATATTGACATTTTTCTCCACCATCACAACAGTCATTCTTGCACAGTCCTGAGCACTTGGAATTTGAAACAATGGACGTGCAATTATCCATCAACGCATCAGCAACCCCCATAACACTGCTCGCATTATCTCCAGTGTCACTGGACTTTTCCGCAATGTCATTCGACATAGTCAAGGTAACAGAGTCACTGTTGTCATTCGATGAATCATCAGTGGCAGTATAAGTAGGTGAAAACTCAGAATCTTGTGTGCCCTTTGGGGAAGATAAAGCTTCAGTGTTACATTCTGCTCCAATTTTGGTCTTACACTTCTCTCTTACTATATTCTCAAACCCTAAAGACACTTGCTTGGCAAATTTGGAATCCCCATTTTCAGAATCCACATTATTACCATACCCATCTCCAGATTTAGGTTTCGAATCAGCTGAAATCATCGAAAACCCCCTTTTTATGGGCCGGTTGGTCAAATCACCGAGAACCGGGCGGGTTTTGCAAAACCCATCTTTGGAATTATCACTACTCATAATGAAACCCACTTGCAGAGAAACAAAAAACGAAATCTGTCAACTCAATTAAGTATTCAACTGAGACCCTCGAAAACCCACTTCTCCGGTTCGCCAAAAACAATGAATTATCCACCCCCTGATCCAGAAAATAAAAATGGAAAACCCACAAAGAATATTACTTATTTAGAAAGCCTAAATACCAGAAAATTCAGAAGAACTACATAATGTAAAATTAGGAATTCTAACTCAACCCTAGATATGAATTTTATATTCAAGGAATATATATTTAGACAAGAACAGAAAAAATCCATATGAAAAAAGAGATATGTACTGACCTTTTTGCAATCGGGAAATGTTTGTTCAATCAAAATGAAAGAAATCTGAGTGAGGATCTTGAAATGGAGAAGTGTGGGCGGGTAACGCGAGAAGAGAGAAGGGGAATCTCTAACTCAAAATTTGTTCAGGCGGGAGTGATGAGAGGCTGACCATGACCCGCCCTCCAAAAGTTTGAAAAGTCAGCAAATTCAGCAAACTGCGCCCAGCGCCCCTAAACTAATGGGCCTACGGGCCGCCTCTCTCCCCTCCCATTTAAAATTAAAATTAAAATTAAAATTTAAAAAACGCCATCCCACCAATCAATTTTATACCCTCGAAAACCTACTTGGTTTTGAAAATTTACAAAATGGAGCATAAAGTTATGAATCGTTAGAGCATCTCCAACAACTTCTTTAACAGTTTTAAAATGTTAAAATAGGTGAGCTACATCATCAAAACCATATCCAATAGTCTTGTCAAATTCAGTCATCAAGTCAGTAATATTGAACTGAGAAAGCTTTAGAGAGAGAGGCTCCTCATTCTCTTTAGAACTTCTCTCCAACTCCATCGCCTTCTCTTCTAAGTAGCAGCTGGTGGTTTTCCTGCCGCCCTTTGGGGCGGCTCTTCTGCCACCTTTGGTGTGACTTTTCCTTTTTCTTTTCCTCATTGTTCGTTTTGCTTTGCCTTTTCTCCTTGCTTTTCTAGATTTTGGCCCATATGTGCTTTCAAATTCCATCTGCATCTCCTCTCCATTTTCACTTCAACCATCACCCCTCTCTCACCTACTTCTCCTCTCCTCCCATCACCCACACCTCTCCCCCTCCCATCAGATTTGAAACCTTAAAATTCTCTTATCTCCCTATGATTCTCTTGGTTGTTTACTGGATTGTTGCAGCTGCTTCTCCCCTACAACCCATCTGCATATCTGAGCTTTTGCCATGGATGTGTGCGCTATGTAACTTAATGGTCAATTTTGACCCCTACTTGGATCGATTGAGTATGATAAATGTTGGTGGATTGCTCCCCCAAATCCATGCTCTTCAGATCCCCCTTATTGGTTCCTCTGGACCTTCTTCTTCTAATGACGGCGGCGGCAGATCCGGTGACGGTGGTGTTTGTACTTGGAATTGGACTGTTGTTTTCTTTTCTTTTTTGTTGAGCCCTTGTTTTTCTTTTCCTGACTTAGTTTTGGGCTTTTTGTAATATCTTTTTGGTAATGACATGTTCATTCCTTCGACAAAAAAAAAATAATAATAATAATAATTCAGTCATCAAACGTGCAACCTCTTTTTCTCTCTTCATGATTGATAAGTTGACCATGGTTTTTTTTTTTTTTTTTTGTTTTTTATGTTTGGAAAAAATAACATTTTTTTTATTTTTCAAATAATAAATAAGTAGATATTTTTCACATTTTTCATTGTTTTCTATAACATTGCATTACTTGAATTGAAGAGTTTGTTGGGGCATAAATTATTAACGTAGCAAGTAAGCCTTTTTAATTTGCCACATAGGTTAACAAACTTTAATTTGAAGAGTTAAATTCGCTACTCGCATCTCCAACAATAGTAGTAAATTAAACTCTTCAAATTAAAGTTTGTTGACTTATGAGAAAATTTGAAAAGGTTTATTTGCTACTTAAAAATTTTATGCCTCATACTCTTCAATTAATTAATGTAGTGTTATGGAAAAGAATGAAAAATATGAAAACATGTTAAGAATGCATTTATTACTTGAAAAAAAAATGCATGAGTTTAACACTTTCAAGGTAGGTTTTGTTTTTTCAAAGTAAATTTAAATGTTTTGAAGAGCCAAAGTCAACTTACCAATCGTGGAGATAAAAAAAAATGTTGCATGCTTGATGACTGATAGAAAAAAGGGTTGCAGGTTTGATGACTGAATTTGACGACTGAGTTTTACAAGGCTATTGGATAGAATTTTGTTGATGTGACTTACCTATTTTAGAGTTCCAAAATTGTTCAAGAGGCTATTGAAAATGCTCTTAGTTACACATTGTTCAATCATTCACACATTTCGATAAATGTGAATGTTGAACAAGATTTTAATGCAAAATAAAAGTGTTTTGGTTCTATAATACTAGAAATTTTCCTACATGCTATGTATGTGCTAAAAAAGAATTTATTGCATGAGATAACAAGCGAGAAAAAGTACGCAAAGGGAGTGAGAAAGTGTAAAAATTGTGTTCACATTTTGTTTGCCCAAGAAAGACCAACCACCCACCCATAGCCCCATCTCCATCCCATCTCGTAATAAACCCCAAACCCTTTTCGCCCACAATACCAGTGCCAATTGTTCCACATCTATGGATGTACAACAACAACTTGGGATAAACATGGCCATCAAAGTTTGTAGGTAGTTAGTTACATGCCATTTTAGCAGTGGAGAAGTTACAACTTACAAGACAGTTTTGCAGTAGAGCAGTTTAAAGTTTATTGTGTCGTTGCAGTTGGTGTTGCTTTCATTCATCCTAATCGTACTCTTTTAAGGGTTGGGATTTGTTGGGCCGCTTTGTGCAACATTTGTCTAGCCCAAGTTTCGCTTGTTTGTTGTTGTTGATGAGCAAGGAATCAGAGCAGAGCAACTGGAAAGTTGGGCTGTCAGGCTACCTCCATCTCTTGTGGGAGTTTTACTGTCAAATGGCCTCCCTTGTCCTCCAGGAGTTTTGCTATTTTGTGACTTAGGCTGTTTGTCTCAGCTCCCTGTTTGGAGCTTAATTTAGCCTCTGTCTTGTTTGCTGTGTTTTGCTGGCGCTGCTTTGGCCTTTTTTTTAATGAAACACTTATTCAGGTATTTGACCCTCCTTGATTAACAAAGAAGATTTTCTTAGATCTACCAAATAAATACTAATATAATTCCATCAATTTCAAACGCCTATATCATTAGAAAAATAACAAACATAATGTAATAACCCAAAACAAAATATCTAAAAAGAAATAAAATATCTAAAAAGTAGGATTAATATCTTCTAGCAAAAAGACAAGTTTGCCATCGTATATTTTAATAGGGAAAACATTGACTTTTTGATCGAGAAAGAATTTGGAAATTCCGTTTGCGCCATTGCGTTGAGCACGGCGAAACGAGTCCGTAGACACGGAGTAGACTCGAATCGGAGTTGTAACGAAGAAGATACGATCAAAATACTGCGAAGGGCAAAATGGTAATTTGGTCAAAAAGTCAGATTTTTATCTCTCCGTCCTTCTCTCTCCTCATTTCTCTCTCCTCTCTCTCTCTCCTCCCGACCCCGCGCGACAGCCCGACCTCCTCTCGTTTTTGGCGTCGGCTCGACCACCACAGGCCGAGCTGATCTCCGCCGTGGGTACCGTTGGAACCGCCACTCACTCGCCGATCTTCCCCGACCCGCCACCGACCTGGGGACGCCGGGAACTGGCCGGAAATAGCCATTGTTGCCGGATTTCCAGTTTGCACTTTGAGCTCGCTTTTCTCCTTCAATTCTCCACCAAATCGATCGAGTAAGGTATGGTTTCTCAGCTATTTTTCGTGTTCTAGCTGATGGATGTATGAGTTTCGATCGATTTTAGCTCTAGAGTGTTCGATTTTCGACTTCAAGTTTGGCCGAAACTTCGGCCGCCGTGATCTACTGTTTCTGGTCACTTTTTGAGGTATGTCCAAGAACAAAAGTGACTCCAAATGGGGTGTTTTACCTAGGATAGGAGTTTGGAGTGATTCCGAGATTTTTCGACCACCCGAAATCACTTAGGACACCCAAATCTGCCCCCGCGTGAGGCAGAGCGTGGGCGAGGGTGGTGAAGTAATTCTGTGCAGTTTTGTGACCCTCGTGTCGTCACGAGCGCGTAGGATTTCGCGGATCTCGATTCGGAGTCCGTTTGAGCCCCGAACGAATTTTCCATATCGCGCGATCCTTGGGTGCAGTGTCGTCAAATCATTGGATCACACTGAATTTTGGATATGTCGGTCTACATGATTTCAGGATCGTGTAGGATTCGACGGATTGTTAATCGGAGTCCCGGATACTCCGAAATCGCGAACCCTGGGGCTAGGGTTTGGATTTTAAGCGATAACGCGATCTTAACCAATCCGACCGTCCGTTTCGGACCAAACTCGCGGAACATGGTTCCTTCTCTATCAGGAACCTTCAGAGAAGCCCAGATTGGCCATTGGAGACCGTGGACCCATAGGGTCCTGGATTGGCCGGTCTGGTGGTTTATCGCTTAGTCAAGTGTCGAGTCTTCCAAAACTGATCTAAGAGTCTGAAAGGCTAATGTGGGCATAAGAATAACTTGAAACGTGTGCACGTATTTCTAGAAGACGGGGGCAGGATGTTTAATTTAAATTATTTTTATTCAGCAGTTTATTGATTTATTATTCATGGATAATCAGGCACCAGAGGTCCAGTCGACCCGCATGAGGGACCTTCGAAGGGTCCAATTAGCTCGGACCATCAGTGAGTGGATTTTCTTTCATAAACGATTTTCTATGCATGAGTTATATAAATGATTTATATAAATGAGATTACTTAAATGATTTTATACAAATAAGCTTTTATAAGTCAGTTTATATGGGTTAATTTCATTATTTGATCTTGAAGAAGTTTTATGAACTATTTAATTCAAACGTGATTTGAGCGGTACAATGCTTTGATTTACGTGTTGTTTAGTTACTGAAGCTCCAGTAATATAAAAAGAAGAGTTTGAGAACTCTATCAGAGGAGACAGCAGTTAAATGTCAATTTCACAAAAAGGCAGTGAGTTATTAGATTTTTCTAAAAATAGTTTATTTTAGAACCACCATGTACCCACCCTTTATTTGGTGATTACCCAGAGTTGGACCGATGTCTACGGACATCCAGTCCGATTTCAGTTTACGTCAGTGCACTTGACTTTGCCTCACGAGTTACGGGGACGCTCGGACCGTGAGTGCCAGGATTTGCGGCTCGGCAGACTTGGTGTCCCGAGACCTGCCAGGATTGCGGCTCGGCTGACTCTGTGTCCCCGAGACCTGCCAGGATTGCGGATCAGGCTGACTGTGTCATCCTGCGCGCCCGAGACCTGCCAGGGGAATTGACGGATATGACAGGGGTACAAATAGGTGGTATTTTCAAAGGATTTTGAGTTTTCTTTTATTCAATTATGACTTTCAGTTATTTTATACCAGTCTCTTTGATATTCGCGCATTTATATCCTTATATATTTGTTCAGTTATACGAGTATATTCGTCAATACGCTTTACATGCTTATTTGAAACCTTGTTTTGAAATAGAGACAAACTAGCGATTTATATCCTTACTTATTTTTAAATGGGGGTTATTATGGTTATAAAATTGTTTCCAAGAACCTTATTTTTGTCCACTCACATTTTCAACCTGTTTTTCGCCCCCAGGCCGTAGAAGTGCGCAGGATCCACCACCGGGCCATCCCTAGCTTCCGCGCCACCAAGTAAGGTAGAGTTTTGTGGAAAAAAAAAAATCCTTGAAACCCTGTGAACTTTAGAAATTGCTCTGATATCTAGTTTTAGTGGAAAACTGAAGCTGGCAAATATTTGGTTATCCTATTCTGGCAGTTGGTGTAGATATATATGATTGTTTGACAGGTGAAAAAATTTGGGTTTGGTCAAAATACAGAGGAGACTCTGCCGAATTTTCGGCAGAAGTCTAAGGGAAATTTTAAAAAGCTTTTGAAACGAGAAGGGTAAAAAGGTCATTTGTGCCCGACATTCGCCAGGTGTCGGACACGCACAAGACTTGGCTCGAATTCCAAAACGGAAATTGGATCGGGTCCTGTCACATAACAAACAAAAAAAGGAAAAAAAAAATAAAAGAAGCAAAATCAACTACAATCAATAGATTAAATTGAATTTCATTGTATTCTCAGAAGTTGTGTCATTTAATCCAATTACGTCATATTTTGAATTTAGAAATCCAATTCAATCTTCCAAAGTCCACATCAAAATTGAATTGAATTCGATTAGATTAGCATATTTTCTTTTATCAAGTGAAAATCATATTAAGAATTTAGCCACAAATGGTGATACAACTCCAAAAAGGGGGATACATCAACATCATCAAGAAAATATAATCTTCCCCCAATCACATTCACAAAGAGCAAATATAGATTTTCCACATAAACCAGCACACTTCGTTAAACCAAGCACCATATAAAACTAAAACGCTTGGAGAGACTAAATTAAGGTGTGCAAGTCATTTCAAACTAAAAATTCCAGAGAACAGAAGATCGCATTCATTTGCAAAATTCAGCCTCCACAAACCAAAAAAATATCAAGACCTCAATTTAAATAAATAAAGTTTAACCATTGGATTTGGTTAAATACTGTCGAATAAGAGGAGAGAGAAAATGTAAGAATGGAAAGTATTTAAGTATCCACCAACTATAATATCACAAAACGTCTATAAGATTTACGAAACTATCAGATTGCATCTTGAATGTTTTTTTTTTGGGTGTTATTTGTGGTCCTCAATGTTAGTATGTGTGATCACAAATGGTCTCTGTCGTTAGGTTCGGTCAAAAATTCCGTTAGTTTGCAGACGTGGCATATATATATATACAGCTCCGATCTCTTGGACCACAGGAGTCCAAGATGTTGTGGTCACCTACCATTGGATATTAATTCAATAGTTCAAAAAAGTTTCTTAAAAGGAGTGCAAGAATGAGTGAACCGTTAAATTTACATCCAACGGTAAGTGACCACAAATCTCTTGGACCCATGTAGTCCAAGAGATCGGGACTGTATATATATATATATATCACAAAACATCCATGAGGTTCACGCAACTATCACAGATGGTCCCTGCGAAATTTTTTTATTTTTTCATTTAAAATTCATGAAATTTTGGTTTTATTTTTAAAATTATTTAAAAATATATATTGTATTTTAAATACACGTGACACTATATTTTTGAAGATGTGGACTCCACATATATGTCACATCAACAAACTAATGAAGTTTTTAAAAAATACTTTAAAATTCATAAATTTTAAAAATGAAAAAATCATTTATAGAAGGATTTTAACCTTGAGGACCTTTTATGAACCCTAAACCCTTGGTTTTTTTCATTTTTAAATTTTATGAATTTTAAATTATTTTTAAAAAACTCAATTAGTTTGTTAATGTAGCATATATGTGGAGCCTACATCTCCAATAATATAGTGTCACGTGTATTTAAAATACAATATATATTTTTAAGTAATTTAAAATTCATAAAATTTAAAAAGAATACCAAAATTTTATGAATTTTAAATGAAAAAAGTAAAAAATTTTGCATGGACCATTTTTGATAAGTGCGTGAACCTCAGAGATGTTTTGTGATATATATGTGCCACGTCAGCAAACTAGCGGAGTTTTTAACGAAAACTAACAGCATAAATTATTTGTGATCACACATCATGAATGACAAAAAAAATTAAAAATACAATCTGATAATTTTGTAAACGTTAAGAACGTTTTGTGATATTAAGACTTCATTGAATGGAAGCAACGATGCGTCACAAGAACAAATTTGATCTAAAATCCATATTTACACCACGTCACCCTCGATCGTGCATACATATCCCATGACATTGAAACGCGCGCCAAGACTAACTGCCAACTTCCACACCAATCCGCAGCCGCCACGCCAACCTCCACCGCATCGCCTCTCGCGTATAAGGAAACGAACCAGCGGATCTTGCCCATTTTGAATTTTCAGACCGTCCCCACAAACCAGCCAACCTCTTCTTCCTCCTCCTCCACCGACTCTCTGTCTCTGATTAAAACAAAAAAATGCAAAGCCCATACCCAGATCCGACGGGGGAGGACGAATCACAGTCCATCACCAGCAGGCGCATCCAACGGCTGTCCTTGCACCTGACACCCAATTACCCACAACCTCAAAACGACGCCACCCACCACCAGCTTCAGCTGCTAGAGTGCGCCAAAGCGGCGATGCTGAAGGTGGACACAGATAGTCTTTCCAATTACTTGAGGGGCAAGCATAAAGACATTCAAGACAGAGTTTTGGACTACTTCAACAACAGGCCTGATCTTCAGACGCCACATGAGATTTTGAAGGATGATCACCGTGAGCTTTGTATGAGGCAGCTTGTTGCGTTGGTCAGAGATGCTGGGATTAGGCCTTTCAGATACGTGATTGAAGACCCGGCTAAGTACTTCGCTATTTTGGAAGCCGTTGGAAGCGTGGACGTGTCTCTTGCGATTAAGATGGGGGTGCAGTACAGGTGATTATTGCTACTATGATGTTTATTGTTGTGCTTTTCTGGTTCTGGATTTTGTGGCATTTGGTTGCTAATGATGGCTTTTAATTTTGAGTTTGGGATCGGAATTTTTGGGGAAAAGGTGTTTTTTGACATGGGTTTTGTCTTGTTTGATTATTGGATTGGTGGGTTTACCATGACGGATGACCATGATTCTTTGAATTGTCTCATTCGATTTCCCAAATCATAGCTTTCGCTCTTAGTACATCATAGTATGTGTTTGTTTTACTCTGTGTTGTAATTGCTTTTGGATGATTGTTACTGCAGTAAATTTGTTTCTGCTCCACACACAGAGGTACATATATATGTAAGTAGACAAAACTGTTACAATACAAAACAATTGGTGGTCCACATCCAAAAGCTTATGTTTTTGGGACCAGTGATAAACCAGTGAAATTCAGCTTGTAATGGAGAGGAGGTGGAGGTCCGCGCTCTGCCGTATTTTCTCACAATTTAATTCAAGTAGTTCATGTGTTAGTTCCCACTTGTGAGGGAGGCTGTTTACGGTATAAAATAACTGTTGGTTCACATTCTAACAGCTCAAGCTATTGAAACAACGGTAAACCAACAAAATTTGTGAAAAATGGAAAACCCTATACTAACACTGCTGTGAGGCCACCTATGAGCATAGATGAAAATTTGGTGATTGAGGTGCAATGTGCATGATTAGAAATAGCAGGATGGGCTTAAGGTGGATGCGTGTCAACATTGGGACTATAATAGCAAAATCAAGTTTTTATAAAAAATTTGAGAACATGCAGAAGGTTCATGAGGTAAGCAAGGGACAATTAAGACAATTTTCATGTGGTGGGAACCTTGTGATAGCCTACATGCCTTGTTGTGCAAATTGAATATTCTGGAATGGACGGTTACTATATTTATAAGAACTACAATGAATTTTTTAAGGCAGAAATTTCCATTAAAATAGAGGGTCCGTAGAGTTTATCATCACATTCGTTATTGCTGATTTTTTTTGTTTGGATTCAATTGATGTAATTCCATGGTTCTTAGATTGACAAAAACTTGTCATGGGGCCTTTTCTCTTCCAGTATATGCTTACCTGAAACGTGGTTTGATGGTTAATTGCTTTAATCTTTACAATTTGTGTTTTATCACACTGATTTTTTTTCCCTCACTTGTGCAGTCTTTGGGGAGGTTCTGTACTCAATTTAGGAACTAAAAAACACAAGGACAAGTATTTTGATGGTATTGACAATATGGATTATCCAGGTTGTTTTGCTATGACAGAACTGCATCACGGTGAGCTGTTTCTGTTACTTCCAGTTGTTTACTTGTTTGGTTGCTTTTGCCCAAGCTGATATTAAGATTACACTTAATTTCTGTGACATCTCAAGACATGCTTTCATTGTGTGTTCAAGCATCTTGATTATGTGGAAAGAATTGGTGCCCCTCGTGCAACTTTTTGCAGTTTTTACTTGAGTGAGCACAAATCGTAATTTTTAATGACTAATATTATTCTGAGGAAGTGAAATCACATGGAAAAAAGTGTCCAATGAGCAAAAGATTAATGATGTGTGAGATAGTATGAAGAAAGTTCTCCAAGATTCTTGATGACTTGTTAGTCACTTAGTTTTGGAGTGTCAGAGTTGTATGGACTGGATGCTGAAATAGGTATAACAACCACGGTCTATCAACCTTTCGCTTGGTTAATGTAATAACTGTTGATTGGTTGGTGCTAATTATCCCCTTTTGTTTTTTTAGAAGAGAGAGGTTCATGATGGTTATTGGTCATCTTTTGGTTCACATTTCTTTGTTATTATTTGTTTTATGTTTATATTTCTTAGGTACTGGTGCATTACTATATCTAGAATTCAGATTTAACCTCATTTGTTTTTTATTTTGGTGCCTAAAGGCTCAAATGTTCAAGGTCTACAAACTGTGGCAACATTTGATCCACTTACGGATGAATTTATAATCGACACACCCAATGATGGTGCCATCAAATGGTGGATTGGCAATGCTGCTGTTCATGGCAAGTTTGCTACAGTTTTTGCTAAGCTCATGTTGCCAACTCACGATACCAAAGGAGTTTCTGATATGGGTGTCCATGCCTTCATTGTGCCAATAAGGGATTTCGAGACCCACCAAACTCTTCCAGGGATTGAGATACATGATTGTGGCCATAAGGTTGGTCTGAATGGGGTGGACAATGGAGCATTAAAATTCCACTCAGTGAGAATCCCTCGTGATAATCTTCTTAATCGATTTGGAGATGTCTCCCGGGATGGGAAATACACAAGTAGCTTACCATCTATAAATAAAAGGTTTGCTGCCACACTAGGGGAACTTGTAGGTGGGAGAGTCGGCCTTGCATATTCTTCAGTTAGTGTCCTCAAGATTGCTGCCATAATTGCAATTCGATATTCTCTACTGCGTCAACAATTTGGTCCTCCTAAGCAACCTGAAGTTACTATTCTTGATTACCAGTCCCATCAGCACAAGTTAATGCCAATGCTGGCTTCAACTTATGCATTCCATTTTGCCACGCTGCATTTAGTGGAGAAATATGCAGAGATGAAAAAGACTCATGATGAACAATTGGTTGGTGATGTCCATTCGCTTTCGGCAGGGCTCAAGGCTTATGTGACAGGATATACAGCAAAATCATTGAGTATCTGCAGGGAAGCTTGTGGAGGCCATGGGTATGCTGCTGTCAACCGCTTTGGTAGCTTGAGGAATGACCATGACATTTTTCAGACATTTGAAGGGGACAACACAGTGCTTCTACAACAGGTTGCTAACACATCACTTTCTCTACACTCTTGCTTGGAGTGTTTATGATGTATGCTCTAGTTTGTTTCATAGGATAAAACATTCATGGGTTCCAAATCAGTAGAGCATGAAGTGTTCAAACAAGAGATGAAATAGATATGCCAAAAAAATTGTCGTAAAGCAATACCTACTCTGAAATTTTTCACTGGTGATGCAGGTGGCAGGTGATCTGTTGAAGCAATACAAGGAGAAATTTCAAGGGGGCACACTCACTGTTACATGGAACTACCTTAGAGAGTCCATGAACTCATATTTATCTCAGCCAAATCCAGTGACTGCTCGTTGGGAAAGTGAAGACCATTTGCGAGATCCTAAGTTCCAGTTGGATGCTTTTAGAGTGAGTTTTATCTTGGTTTTCTGATTCAAATCCTACTTTTCTTTTGGTGAATTCAAATCCTACTTTTAGTATAAAATCAAAACTGAAATTTTAGTCACATAATTTTCCTCTTGCAGTACCGAACTTCTCGATTACTCCAAAGTGTTGCTGTTAGACTACGCAAGCACTCTAAAACTCTTGGAAGTTTTGGTGCTTGGAATAGATGCTTAAATCACCTTTTGACACTTGCAGAGTCCCATATCGAGTCTGTCATCCTTGCCAAATTTATCGAATCTGTTCAGAAGTAATTCTTATTTCTCTGTTACTTTCATTTCTCTCTTTCCATTATGGTTTTGTATTTCTAATTTGGGCTATTTATGTGCCAGCTGTCCGGATGCAAGTTCTCGAGCTGCTTTGAAACTCGTTTGTGATCTTTATGCCTTGGAACGAATCTGGAAAGATATAGGAACCTATCGTAATGTTGATTATGTGGCGCCAAACAAAGCTAAGGTATTTAAACACCTTGACTAATAATCCAATTAACCATGAAAAATAAAACTAAAAATCTTTTGATTCTATGCTTTCACTATGAGTCAGGATAACGGAAACCATATGTAAGCCTGAATAGACATAGTCACAAATGCATTATGCATGGCATTTGAAGGAATGCCCTGAATTTCCCAATTTTGACTGATGATTTCTGTCTGTGCAGGCAATCCACAAACTCTCAGAATATCTGAGTTTCCGAGTGAGAAATATAGCAAGGGAACTGATAGACGCTTTTGATATTCCAGATCATGTTACACGGGCCCCAATTGCAATGCAGTCAGATGCCTACTCTCATTACACACAATACGTGGGCTTTTAATTCTTACAGATAAAGAAAAAGCAGGAAATAATTGTCAAAGCCAAATTGGCATAACAAGGGAGCTTTGATTGGTTAAAGTTCTTGCTTTTCTTACCATACTTTTTTTTCAGAGAAAATACAAACTTTGGCTCCTCACAATAATTGATTATTGAGAGTTTGGGGACAAAGTGATATTTCTGGGCAGGAATAGTCATGTACTGTTGTAACTTATAACATTATAAATTCTTATTCAAAAAGCAATTGGTGCTTGATATATGACATACAAGTTTTAAATGTGGATTGCATGACAAGGGAACCTTTGCATGTAAATTGGAAATTGCAGATGTCTTCCATTATCTTACCCATAACAGGTTTTTCTTTTTCGGGTTCCGCCATGTGAAAATGGCTTGCACCTCAGAGCAAGTGGTCTGTGCTTTCAAGTTTCAACACCGCCCATAAGGAGGCAAACAAACAAAGCACTATCTGAGACTAGTTGCACAACAATGCATAACAATATAGCCAATCACGAAAATTCTAAGTTTTGGCAGAAAACTCTTCCTATTTCGGTTCTAAAATCGTATGCACTTGCCCAAAAATTTGCACTTTTCCTACCCAAATGCTCTTTGCAATAATTCAACTTTACACACCTGTATGCAATAATTCAACTTCACAAACTTATGAGATGCTTATATGTAATAATTACATAAACTTAGTATCTAATGGGCCTGCAGTTTAGATATGCAATTCGAGCTGCTTCACTTTTCTGTCTGATATCTTCATACATCTTCAATGATTCCTCGGAAAATTTAGTCAGTCTATCCAGAACCTTTGTCAAGCTCGAATGTATGCAGCTCAGGTTTGGAGATGATTCTTCACTGTTCTCGTCATCTTTGTTCTCTGATTCTCCGTTGTTTGCATCAGCTGTCCTCTGGTTTTTCTGTGAATCTGCTTGTTGTGCCATCAAATGACGCAGATCTGATAAGAAGGTTCTGATTGCATCAGTAAGTTCATTAGATGGCAATGCTTGGATCCCGACTGCCCAATCTCGAAAGAGAACAAATATAGGTGGGGCCACAACTCGACGAGGGGAAAATGGCCTTCTGCTTTTGGAACGCTCCCTTGGTTGCATGATGCAGTTATGTAGCCAACCATTGAGAGCTTCAACATATGACGTGTGGCTGTTGATCCAGTTTGCAAAGCTTAGGCCAAAACACTCAATCTCATCCAAAAGTTGGGCCATGATCAGCCTGCGGGAATCTCCTTGGGAAGTTACTGTTGAGCTCTTCGAATGATATGCCAATGAGATGGTAATATATTGCGCATGGTGGCATTCAAGCATGGCCTTCCACATTCTGGTCAATCTACACAGAATCACCATTCACAAATACAAGGTTAGTGATGCTTTGAAACAAAAAAATTGAATTCCAACGATTGGAAAATAACATTTAGTGGCCACAAAGTCCATTATGGGAACAAGAGGATCCTACGTACCCCTGAGTAAGTTCTAAAAGTTGTGGATGCAATTCTTCATCTCTCATTTTCTCAATCCGCTTTGATATTGAATCAACAGCGTGAATTGCCACTCTTATTCGTGAATGAAGATCCTTTACAACTGCACGGGTTTTATCAATAACTTGACTGCTACAATCCTTTGCAAACTGATTCCTAAGTTGATCACACTTCTGATCATACACCTTCCTAATAGATTCACTTGCCTACGAGAACCAAAAAAATATGTGAGAAGATGATTACAAAGCTAGAAAACCAATAACATAATAAGTTTGATCACTATGGCAAAAAAGGAAAAAAAAAAAATCAATCATTATCTTTTCTCCTGTATTCAATGTCAGAGAAACAGGGTTCACGAGATGCAAAATAAAAAGTTGATGTTTCCAGCAATACTCACTCCATCTACCAATTGATTTCATCAAATAATCATACTCTCCACAATACAGAGTATCTCTTTCCCTCTCAACTATTTCTTTCAAAGTATGTATATGTATGTACATATGGGTGTTCTTGTGTGCAAAACATCTATTGAAAAACCAGTTCTGCTATATAAGCAAGATTGTTAGGAAGATCCTTTTTCATATATTATTACCCTAATAATAATTCATCTTTTTTTTTTTTTTTTGTTACCAAGCCAGGAATATTCATACATTCACATTTATGTGCTGAATCATGGATTGAGGTAAGCAGATCACGTGGCAGATTGTTTAAGAGCATGGAACAATAGATTACACAAATGAAAAGGTCCAACAAGATACTTGACTCTTTAATAAAAGAATGCAGAGACTTCAACGAAGTACCTTTACTTCGTCATAGAGTTTTCTTTCCCAAGCATACAGTCTCTCCAGAGTGGAGGAATGACTTCCAGCAATCATGCAAAACTCTTCAACAAAATCACTTCCACTGTCATCAACATCATCTTTTGATGCTGTGGCAAGAGCATTCCTTGATGAAGATGACCTCGAAGATGTTGTCCTCTTCCAGGTAATAACTTTCGTTGCATGTTGAGTAGGTTCTGAAAAAATCATTAAGATCTCATATTATGGTGGGAAAAGACACAGGAGCTTCCAATCATTCTGTAAAAGAGTTATCGTCCATTAAATAAAATGTGAATAGGTCGACGAGGCTTCATTTGTTTGGCTGCATGATATGCAAATAATACATGTGAACCAACTGATCCACCAAATGCCACACAACAAATCAAAATTAAAGGACAACTATGTTTGTCTGCTTCTTTGTGTCCGAGGCACAACTCCTGTGCTTCAAATAAAAGAACTTATCAAAGGATTACTAGGATTTTACAAAACCAGAAGTGAAGAGTGAATGGAAAAGACCTCAAACAAAACCAAAGGATTACTAGGATCCAAACCCTAAAGTAATTATTGGATTGATAATTAGCTTGTGACATATCAATTGCAACAACTTACCATGAGAAACAAGTGCAGTCTTTCCACGGCAGAAAACGATCTGGAAAGCAATGACAACAGCCAAAGCTGATGATCTACCTGCAAAACTTGAATAGTCAGAAAGAGTTTATGGAGAAAAAACAAGAAAAAAAAATAAAATTCAACCTACTAAAATTATCAGTGGCACCAGCGCAAAGGCAAGCAAATGCTGGGATTTAATTCAGCAGTTTAAGTGGACATACAAAACACAACACTCTCCAACCAACATCAAAAATTACCTTTTGCCTCCGAATATCCAACCCTGATTTTGTTTGACTCAAGCATCCTGGAGACCTCTCTACCTGATTCTCCAGCTCTGAAAAAGCGATGCTCAATATCCTTTATGCTTGAAAGAAAATCTTTAGCTCTGTGGGTGATAAACTCCGAAGGGTCCTCTCTTTCTGCACATAAATCCTTCTCCCTTCTCTTCGAACCAGACTGCTCAAGTGCAACTTGGCCTGTCAAATTTCTAGCTGCCCCATTGGCATTACGTCTCATGTTTAACTGTCTCGCTTCACCATGACCTGCTTGCAGAGACCCATCAACTCCTCCCGAGTTCATCAAATTGCCATTATGCTCTACACTATCATTTTGAGTCATTGAATGACCAGAACCTTCGGAAGCCCTTTGCTCGATTATCAGCCTTTTACTTCCTTCATGATGTTCATTATTTCCATCTAATCCAACTTTTGCCCATCTCCTTGTCTCCTCCACCACACTATGATTAGTTTCTTCACCCCTCACCTGTCTCCACCCTCTGATATCATCAAAATTCACATCCACTCCACTATTTCCCACAAACCTAAAGCTCTCACTCTCATCAACAGGATCAAAATAATCCCAAGAAGAATCTTCCTCAGGCAGAGGAGGTGGTGGTGGTGGCAACGGAATATCGTCATCCATATAACTACTACTAAGCGGATTGAACCTTACAGTCACAGCAGCACCACCTCCTGACCTCATATAACTCAGAGTCGCCACAGGAGGCGAAATGGGTCTCTCACTGTGCATAGGCGAGTCAGAAGCCTCAGCCATAGGCGATGGCGACGGTGAAGGGTAGGAGGAGTGTGATGGGGTCTTGTCTGATGTTGACAGAGACGACTCTATCAACACCTCAGCCTCGGCGTATCGCCGGAGCGCAATGCCAATGTTTCTAAGGGAGTTGATGTAAGATACATGAGAAGCTGCTAAAGCATACCTTGAATCAATTGCTTGCTTGATGAATCTCTTGCGCTCTCTGCAGAGACGCAGAGCTTCGTCCTTCTCGGTTTTAGAGTTTGCACCACCCATTTTAGACGGAAAATTTTGGGACCCAGCTCATGAAATTACGCTCATTTTCTAGGCAACCAAACAGAACCTCTGAAAAAGAAAGAAAACCCGTTTCATGAAAGCACAAAGAGCCCAAATTTTCAATAAAATCTGTTACAGAAAACCCATTTTAAACGTCTCAAAAAGACTGAAAACACTCTTCTCAAAGCAAAAACAAACTACTAAGAAAATGAATTAAAAAGAACAGCTTTGGAAAAATAAGAAAAACCCTTTCTTTAAACCCAAACCTTATATTACTGATCAGAAGAAAAACAGAGCATTTAGCATTACAGTTCCCAAAAGCATATGTGGGTTTTGCAGCAAACAAAAAACCCACTTGAGGAAGACTTGGTTTTGAAGATGTAGACAAGACCTAGATAGCGAAAATGCGAGGAAATCGTTGAACTTTGTTTCAGAGTAAAACTATGAGGTTCGCATAAAACAGAGCTCAGAGTCAAAAACAGAGATAAGTAGTCGTTTTCATAGCAGGGTGAGCTAGAAAAGCAGCAGAGCCAGAGTGTAGGAGTGGTTGGGGCTCATAAAAGAAAACCCATTAACGGAAACCCAACGGGCTGAAACTGAAAGCAATGAATGCGAAAGAGTTGGCCACAAAAAATAGAACCTGAGCGACTCAGAGGCTTTTATGGGAGGCTCCTCTGATACAAAGATTTTGCAGCGATGGCGAGGCTAAAACTGTTGAAATGATGAACGGAGACTGAAAGAGCAGAGAGAGAGAGAGAGAGAGAGAGAGAGAGAGAGGAATCTGGTACAGTATGGTTTAGTCACAGAGGAGGTGAGTGAGAGAGCAAAGAGCCTCGTAGAGTGTGTCGGATTTCTTGGAAAATAATCTAAAACCCTTTCTTCTTTTTTGATGGGAAAAACCCTCTCTTTGTTTTTCCTTTTTCTCTTTTTTTGCCTTTCTGTGTAAAATCAATTATAAAATCCTAGAGTTCAAATTGGAGTCCCTTTCTTGTAAATTAGATTAATTTAAAATAATTTAAATTAGATTAATTTAAAATAATTAATTTAAAATAATTTAAATTATCGTTTCGTATTTAAAAAAACACCAAAGAGTTTCTTTTAATTATTTTTTATTTTTTATTTTGGTGTTTCAATATCAGCATTGCATTGCAGAAAATACTGCTTTAAACAGAGCACAGTGGCAGAATTGGTGCGTGTCAGAAAGCAATACAATGCAACATCAATATTATATTGGAAAAGGTGCTCAGATGACCGAATTGCCCTCAGGTCTCACAAGAGACCCTCTAACGGCTCCTTAAAATCCGCTTATTGGGAAATTACCTGCTCTTCTTCTTTCCTTCCTCTCTTTCTACACACAAAAAGATGATCAAAATGAACCCCAAAATAAAATAAATCAAACATAATATAAATTATCTTTTATCTTTCTGCTTATTATTTCTTCTTTTGGTGTCGAAATTATGAGTAGCCACTAGTTGAATATTCCAGTATATACAAGTACTCAATTTTGTGCAGTATGGGAGTTACAAATTTGTTAAGGCAGGCATATTTTTAGTGGGCAAAGAAAGAATCTTGGCCAAAACCCCAAAAGGAATGCATGGTTTTGTTGAGGTGGAGAGATCTAGTAATGTATAGCTGTTAGATAAATTACATTGGGTCTTTAGCAGAAGAGTCAAAATGATAGCTGGAGGAGAGTAGTACTTTAGGATTGCAGTGTGTTCATACCAGAAACAGATCAAAGATAAAGATGATGCCTTTTCTTTTTTCTTTTTTTTTCTGAATAGTTCGTACGTCTCTGTCAATCATAATTTGATATGTGTATAAAAAATTTTCTTTTTATATTTTTAATAAATTATTTTTGTAAATGTGTCAAACGTCATTTCGTCTTTGGACCTCATGGATATGCTTGTAATAAACACAAGCATATGGATGCCATCCCATTGCCAAAGCATTCTTTCCATCTTTGGGAAAAGAGTCGGTACAATATACAAGTGTTTTGGCAATCCACCTTTATTTAGTTCCTTTATTTTTCTTCTGTTAGGAAGTAAACTTTTGATTTCACTCCATTGTTGGCGCCTCTATTATTAGCTTTTATTATGCCAATCTGTCTTTGACCTTTTTCTTTTTTACTTTTTACCTTTTTGTAACTTGTTTTTCTTTTTGTTCATGTGCCATGTTTACTTCATAGTTGGCCCATGGCTCACAACGATTTTTGTGATTGTGATGACACTGCAAAAGGCTTAATGTGTTAAGGAAAGATGGCAAAAAATTATACTAAAGACAGATGAGCCGCAAAATTTGGAGACAGCATATCCGGAGTCTAGAGAAGAGAGTAATGAAAATGGTAATCTGCTTGAGTAAACTATAGGAAGAAAAGGGGGATATTTAGAAAGCCCAGCTCCACAAGTGAAGGTTAAATTAGTTTGAATTTTTGAAGATACTGGTCTTTAGACTTTAGACTCCATACTTATAGACATGGCATTGGGTCGGGACTTAACGGATCGAGTTGAAAATAAATGGAGTCATATGACTTTGAGAATACCTGTTATTACCCGTTAAGAGTATGAGTAGTTTTGCACTTTATATCTTTCTATTTTTCTTCATATTTCTTCTCCTCCTTCTCCCCTCCCCAAACTCTTATCTAGTTTATTTTTAATTATTTTTAAAGTTTTTATTATAATTTTGTAATTTTTTTTAAAATTCTTAACGGTGAAACGGGTCGTATCGTGTCATTCGTTATTTTAACGGGTTGTGTTCGTGTTTGGTATTTTCCACCCGTTAACTTAACAGGTCATGTCGTGTTAACCAGATAAGAAAAGCGAATCAACACGAACACGACAAACACGATCCGTTTACTAGGTCTACTTACCTTCCCAAGAGGAAAAAATGTTTTTGTGTCTTTGGCTCGAAAGAAATGTTTAGTCTTTGTAGAAACCCCCCCAAAGTTTAACAGATGGGAGAAAAAGTCAACAACAAAAACTCTAGCAGCAATGACAGAAGTATCATTCTTTTACATTTTTTTCATGGGGAAACGAAAGTCTCATTCATCATTGTAGAATTTTCTGGATATAGCTCTATGAACAACAACAATGAGACTATAATCAATTTTGAAAGAACAAAAATGCTGTCCTAGGATATGATTGCAGATATTGGTAGTACATTGAAGCAAATTCATATAACTTCATTTCTATCTCTGCTCAATTATTAGTTTCTTGCATGTATAAACGAAATCCGTATGATATCATAGATGCCTCATGATCAGATAATGAAAGGATGCATGATTGAGCACTGACTGGGGGATAATTATTAGTCTCTTTTTTTTTCAGTCTTAGGGAATAACAAGAAGAAAACTTTCATGATTAAGTTGAATCATAGTCCTGACTTGGGGCTTCAGCAACCAAAAAGGCCCGCAATGATGAAAATCCAGCTCAAACTCATGGCCCAAGTTAGCCATAAATCTATCTGTAAATATGACGACGGTTACAAGCGCCATGCTGAGCCGAAACCTCTATATGAAGGGTTCAATCCAACAATCTAATAATAATTTTGTACTTGATCAGACGGCTATTAATGATCCCTCTTTATAACCCCGCATTATGGCTTTCCGGCATGAGGATAAGCTCCTTGCATCCATGAATGAGTTATACAAAAGGCAATGCACTAGTGTTGAATTATTTTTCTCTTTTGTTTAGAAGGCAATAGTGTTATTTTCTTCTAGAAGAACAATGACGCATATAACTCAAATTAGAGTGTGTGAAATGGAGAGAACGTCGCATGAACTATGAGGAAGGACCAAGTCTATGTATCATTCATCATCCCCTCTCCAATGTCCAAAGTCCAAACCAAAACACATCATAAGTTTCTTAGTACAGCAATTTCTTACGCATGCAATATGTGGTTTCAGACTTTCAGTGTTTGAGAATGAAGATGGTGACACAACTTCCTTACGTAGCCACGAATCAAAACCTGCCCTTTCCACACTTCACAAAACTACTCTAAAACCAGAAGACTTATTGTAAGTAATTAATTATTTAATCCAGTAAAGTTGGAGTGGCAATTTATATATATCTTGCAATGGATAAGGAGCTTAGCTTGGCAATCAAATTGACACCATGTGTCCCTCATGCATGCAACAAACTTTTTTTATTAAAAAAGGACAAAAAAAACACAATGACATTACGGCCCTGGAAGCAAATTGCACCCTCCCCACAAATACAATTTGTTACTTCACAAGCCCGCGTAATTCCTTGAATTATTCTTCAGAATCCTCCAAAAATTTCCGTCAACCTCGTTAATGCCAATCTTGTCCTCAAGCCTTCCCATTTATGTTCATACCCGAAAAAGGAAAATAGGAAACCCTCTTCACATTTATGTTTCAAGATTTGGTTTCACACCGCCAGAGCTCAAGAAACGAATGTGGAAAGATAATATGCGGTTACGAAAGTTCAAGGAGGATAGAAAAATCATAGAAGAAGAAGAAGAAGAAGAAGAAGAAGAAGAAGAAGAAGAAGAAGAAGAAGAAGAAGAAGAAGAAGAAGCCGAGACCTTAGCAAAACAAGAGGTTTCTCGTCGGAAGAAAATGGCAAGAGCCCAAGATTCAATACTCAAGTACATGGTGAAAATCATGGAGGTTTGCAAAGGAAAGGGCTTTGTGTATGGGATTGTGCCTGAGAAGGGGAAGCCAGTGACAGGGTCCTCTGATAGCTTGAGAGAGTGGTGGAAGGACAAAGTGATATTTAACCGAAATGCCCCAACTGCCATAGCTGAGTACTTGCCAGCTTTGATTTTTGAGCAAGGTGAATTGGACCATGGCTCTTATGCTCATCTTCTTCATGAACTGCAAGACACTACTTTGGGGTCTCTGCTTTCTGCTCTAATGCAGCACTGTGTGCCTGCACAGAGGAGGTTCCCATTGGAGAAGGGCTTGGCTCCTCCATGGTGGCCTACAGGGGAGGAGCTTTGGTGGGGTGACCAAGGGGTTTCTATAGATCATGGTGCTCCTCCTTATAGGAAGCCTCATGATCTTAAAAAGGCTTGGAAAGTGAGTGTCTTGGCTGCTGTGATCAAGCACATGGCTCCTAATTCAGATAGGATGAGAAGGCTTGTGAGGCAGAACAAGTGTTTGCAAGATAAAATGACTGCTAAGGAGACTGCTATTTGGTCAAAAGTGGTCAATCAAGAAGAAGTCCTTCTGCAACTTACTGAGACTTGCCTCAAAATCTCTGACTCAAATGAAAAGGAGGATCAGAAAGAAAGCCCTTCTGGCCTTAGTCAAATCAAAGGCAAGAATAATGGGAAGTGGATGTGCAGCTTGCCCAGCAGTGAAAAGAGGAAGAGCAGCATCTTTGATGAAGAGGCTTGGCAAAATGGTCAAGGCTTGAAGAGTTCTGAGTTGGGTTTAGGGTTTGTGGATAAGAAATCAAAGGTAGGCCATGAATCTGCATTATGTGCTTATGGTGATGGCCAAGACCAAAATAATGTTTCTGGTTTATTGGCCGAGGGGAAATTTCCTTTGTTTGATGAATTCCCTATTGATACTGGTGTTACGAGTATGGTGGATTGGATTAATATGGAGCTGCAGAAGGCCAATCAGATTGATCAGAACAGTGGTGCACTTGTAATTAATGGTCAAGTTGGGGGTGAGGTTTCTGACACTAAAGTGGGAGACTATGGAGCAAGCTATTGGGGAGGTGGTGTTGAAGATCTGGCTATAGATGGAGCATTTGATATCCAAAGGGCAAATATGGATTTAAATCTTTGTTCAGAAGAAGAAATCTCACATAATCAAGAATCAACTTCAATTTGGGATTTGGGATATGATTAGTGAAGCAATATATATCAAAACTATATGTACCAAAGAGGGAGTAGCTATCTAGGTTGCAATAATTTTCAGATTTCTTCTTGTTGTTCCAATGCATCAATAACACTATTTCTATGAAAAAGATGTAGTCAATAAGATTACTAATTTATATTTACTGACCACATTGTTTACCATATTATTCACGGTCATGATCATGATAACATACCGACCACATTGTTTAGCAAATCAATTTGGGATTAACTACTTAATGCAACACTTTTTTCATTTTAAAAATTGAACTCTTTATAGTTTGGCTTTGATACTAGTTTTAAAGTCAAAACAATTTTTACAAAGGCATGAACAAAGGTAAATGTAAAATGAAAGTTAGTGACCTAAACTAGAGTAATGAGTGGAACCCAAGTAACCAAAGTGAAAAAGAAAAGTCAATTACTAAATTGGCTGAAATTTTTTTCCCAAGTTGGTGTTTAATCTAAATTTTCTTATAAACTAATTAGTTTGATTGATAGGGAGGGATATAAGCTAGTTTGATTGTAGAGCTCAAGAAAGTGGCCCAGGCCCGGCACTAGGTTTAAGGCTATGTGTGGCCTAACCTAATGTTGTGAGTGAGACTAATCCAACCCATTTGTATTAAAGATAGGGCATGGGGCCATGTGTTTTTGGGCCTAATCCGGACATATATTGGAAATGTATATGATAAATAAATAAATAATTTGTAAGAGATGCATTATATTTAGTGAAATTTAGTTCATTTTTTAATGAAATAAAGCTTATGGCTGAAAGGATTATATGAAGATTTAAACGTAATTAAATAAAAAAAGATTAAACAAATGAGGAAGTCATAAACTAGCATTTGATCTAGTGGTACTTCCTTTTTTAATGTTAATAGGGCCAAATAGACATGCTCATAGGCTCGAAGGGCATGTGCCTAGCTTAATTATGAGAGGGTCAGTCCGGCCCATCCAACACTTAGGTCCTAAAAATCCCATCTTTAGATAAAGTTTGGGCTGGCTCAGCCCGATCCATTTTCTTGGTCTACATCTAGATGCACATACACATGCACACAGTTGCTTAGTGAAAATATTTATCTTTTGATCTATACACTGATAGAGCCTCATGCTTTCTTTAATTGTCGTTAGTTCCCTAACTAGTTGTTCATTTGGAGAGGTTTACCACACTCACTTACATAAGTGAGATCCGCTTATGTGAGAGAGGTGATCTTGTTCTATCTTGTTTTCACTAATCATAATTAAAAAAAGAAGAACAAAAGGAGAGTTGAAGAGGGAGGCAAGTAATTAATCCTAAAGTCCCTATACAATATTCTGATGGATATGTTTCTACTAAAACTCATAGAAGCTATGTCTCTGAGGCATGCATTCATCATATTCAAGCCTTGGAGCGGCACAAGAATAGCCCTTTCTGAATCTGTTGTTTTTGCTTCTAAGAACATCAACTTCCACTGAGAACACAGCACAAACAGGCCTGTGGTCTGAGAATCTGGACTCCCCTCGAATATAAGATAATTGTTCAAAGCCCTCACCGCGCCATAGTATCCTATCACACCTGTAATATATTCATTTGAAAAATCAAATATACCACAATAATAGTTTCAAAATAATTAACCGAACTAAAGGGTACATAATGTTCTCTTGCTAGACTTATATTGCTAAACCGTGAATCTTGACGATACATTTTATAGATTCCTACTACTCTGACAAGACAGTATAACAAGAGAACAGTAAATTAAGAGAGGAGAGGATTGATACCATGCAGGAGTTCGTCGTTTCTTCTTGGACTTGGCAGTTTCTCCGGCGTAAGAGTCTGAATTATGAGAATACTTGTAAGTGGGGGCAAAGAAGATTTGCCCCTCTTTGAACCCACTGAATACTCGCCCAGCCTCTCTCTCTATATTCAACTGCATTAGTTAATCAAAATCAACACATTTAATTGTAATAAATAAGAATAATATTTAAAGCTGTTTTTCTTTAGAAACTTGACCAAGATTGTGCGCAAGAATCCATGTAAGTCGTCTAGAAAGGCACACTACAACAAACCTGATCCTTCTCTAGAAGGGTGTCCCAGTCATTATCCTCCAACAAAACCCTTGTTTCCTCATAGCTCAAAGCCATCCGATAATTCAAATCTCCAAGCCATAGCATCCGACTGCAACAATTATACATAATCAGAAGATCACAAGTTATTGAACCATGCATGCATGAAAGTCAAAAGGAAAAGAAAAAAAAGGTGAAATGTAAAAGCAAAGCAACATCAATTTTTCCTGCTACTATTTTCTTTATATATCGTAAAACATATATACGTACTCATGATCAGTTATTCTTTCGCAAGGACGACGATTTGGATTCTTGCAGATCTTGGGGAATTGTGTGCTTTTGAGGATCTCAGTCACATCTGCGTTCCTCTTGAGCTCATCACCTTCCTTCTCCCCGGAAGCCAAGTGACAGCACACGAAGCAAAAGCTTGTTTGGTGCAATGTCATGCTTATTGATATGCATCCCTGCAGATTAAAATCACAGTTCAACAATTATCAGGCTATATATATAATATGATCATTAAACATCCTTTTTATTGTATTGTATTGGACCGAAAACTATTTGTATCATATTTTCTGCTTAAACACCGTGGATACCATGTGTAAATAGGCACACCAAAGTTGGAGTACTGCAATTTGTATCATGTCAACTGATATTAGTGGTCAGTTGTCACGGTACAAATAATTTTATCAGAGTTTTTACCAACCTTATTTCCGAGGCAACCCATTATTCCTCTTCCTACAGTGGAGACTCTGAGATGGCCAATGTGATGAACCAACTCTTTTCGAACCCAAACCGATAGGAAAATCCCTACCATCTTCTTGCTTGTTACAAGGCGGTAATTCATGTCGCCAGAGGAAGACGGGGACTGAATCCCAGCAATTGCAAGAAATTCATCTACATTACCATCACTGCCATAAATGCTTCGAGGAGAAGCTGCTGAGTCTGATTCACTGGTAGTATCACTGAGCTTTCTTATCCGCCGCCTTTCTTGGTATGGATACTCCACAGGGCAGTTGCAAGACTTGAGAAGGCTACTGTTTGCTTTGAAGCTTTTTCTGAGAGCTTTTAGAGAAGGCTTTTGGAAGATGTTGAGACTGCCTGGGGACTTGGATTCTTTGGTGGTGGTGTTGTTGGAACCCTGGTTTGATGAATCTGAAGAAGAATGCACATTGGAGCATGCGTTTTGGGGTTTATTGAGTGCCTGGTTTATGAGGGCTAGCCATTTTGCTGCTGGTTCATTGTCCTCAATCACTAGAACATTTCCAGCACTTAGAGGAACAATTTCCTGAAACCTTATAATAACAAGAAAAATACAAATGTTAATTAATTAGTCTCATGCTACAAAGGTTTAATTTTCTGGTTTTTGTTTTTTATTTTTAATTATTGTGAGGCATTTTCTTACATACCCTAACACATAGACGTCCGAAGAGCCCTCCACCTGCAAGAAATCTTGGAGGTTGAGGCCATTGTTAGGTGACTTTCCTCCAACATTCCATGTCGCCACAAATATCCTGCACCCAAATTAACCACAATTTTTTGTTTAAAAAAAAAAAAAAAATTAAAAGCAACAACTAAATTAATTAAACTCTATGTATTTATATACAACCTCCTGTCTTAGTCTCTTAGCTAGAGATGATGATAAGAATTAATTCTTACCGGAATTCTTTAGTCTCAGTTGCTGGCGCCATAGAGTGTTCGAAGTTTGATAGGTTTAGGCTTTGAATCCCCGGACTAGCCTGCCTATCTGATAGTAGAGATAAGAAAATAGCATCATCTTTTACAATTTTCATTTTGCTCCTCAAATCTCACAAAGTCTACTTAAATCATGATTTTTCTACATGCTAAGGCCTAAGGCTCGAAATCAAGCAAGAAAATCTCCAAGTTTAGCGAAATAGTAACACTCATCATCAAAACTATTCTAACTTTTTTCTATATTAATAACTCAAAGATGTGATCTACGATTGAATATCTTATCTATTAAAAATAAATGAGGTTGCGAGTAAAACCTAAACGTAAACAAAGAAGACATTTATCATATTAGTTGGATCCACAACTTTGAGATTTGTTCTGGTACATGTACGACGATTAGTCTTTCCTTGGAATACAAATATATTACAATTAATAATCAAAACAGATTGTTGTTAGGTCAGCTACCAAAACGGGACAAGAGGAGATAAGGGAAATTTCCAGTCCATCTGTTTGTGGTAAGTGGTCTGTCTCTATCATTTAGATTCAATCTAAAGCTGACCCATCACCCATCAATTAAAAATGATTTAACTACACAAAATCACTTTCCAAAACATGATTTTCTAAACTTAATTCATATCTGTAATAAATTATATGCATGCATAACCCAGCATACCTGAAAAATTCTTTCTCATGATAGGAGTTGCCTCCATGAAAGCTTGTCTCCTAGCAGCAATCTTTTTCTCCAAATCTGTTAAAAACGAAAATACCTTAATTAAAAACTATTTAAAATATATATAAAAAAGACAAAAAAAGAAGAAGGCATATGTATATATATATATATATATATATATATATATTTATGTATGAGAGATGGGAGATACCTAGATGATAATCAATGCCATCCCCATCTGATTTGAATATGTCTTCGTCTGAGCCTTCGCGTCCTGTTCTCTTTACACCAAAAAGCCTAGGAATGATAGACTTCATACAAAAACATGGGGATAAAAAACAAAATAAATAAATAAAACAAAATGAAAACTAGAAATAAATAAATAAATACATAAATAAAATACCTTCTTTTTCTTGTCATTCTTGGCAGAGTTATCATGTGTGATGTCGGTGTCGTCTTTGGTCATTTCGACGTTGGCATCTCCACAAGAGGAAGACATTCATTCATTGATATATATATTCTTATATATATATATATATATGATATATATATATCAATTAATTGTGTCACACACTTTGAGTGAGTGTGTTTTTTTAATAATCTCTGAAATTAAATTGCTGAATTTTTTTTTCTTTTCTGGGTTTTGATGTGTTCTTGAATAATGTGGCTGTAATTTTCTTTTTTTGGCTTTTGCTGGGTTTGTTTGATGTGATTAATGATTTTCTTCTTCCTTGTGTGTTCTGTTTGGAAGGATGAGATTTTGGCGCCAAAGCTTTCGGAGAATTTAGGACGGTAAAGAGGAGAAACCGTTAGTCACAGTGACACAACACATTGTCGTTGTCATTTCATTCCAATTCATTTTATCTACTCTGTTTTCTTTTTTGAATATTACAATATTATATATATTCTATACTTTTTATGTGAACAATTAAAATGAAGTTCTCAATCATTTTATATATATAGAATTTCTCCTATGCAAATGTCCGCACGTTACTACTATCTAATAGACACTCCATTTGGTTTCTAACCTATGTTAGATCTGCGCATACTCCACTTCGTATGTATAATTAAAGATAACTTCGAGAAACATACAAGTTGGTTACATGTGTAAGATTTAAGAAACATCATTCCAATTCGAATTAAAGACGAGTTCTTCCCTCCAAACATCAGTAGATCGATTTACTAATTAGTTATACACGATGGCCATATTTGGTGCATAAAATTGGATTGGAATGGAAACTCACAAGATTCAAAGTAAATTGAAGTATGTAGAGCATAAGGATTTTTCACTTGTAGGGATAAGAAGGAATAAATTATAAGATGCTGATTTCATACCATTTTTGTGGGGATTGGAATAAGTTTTCGTCATGACTAATCCATATTCTACCTTCAACTTAGACAAATTTTGAAGGTCAGCCTCCGTATTATCCACATAAATGTGTGGCACCAAACGTGGCCGAGAGGAACTATAGCTCGAAATTGAGGTGCACATTACGGTCAATTCCAAACTTCTTAAGACAAATGCATGCACTAATTAAGCTTTAAGCTTTGGCTTCGTCTTATTCATATGACAAGTCTTTTTGTCAACACGGCCTGCACTTAATCCACCCACTTTTGTAGACCTAAATGCAGTTAGAATTCAAGGTCAATCTGTCCCCTTCAGATTGAAAGAGCTCATCCATATAACAGCTTTCAAATAATGGATTTTATAGAGATCTGACATGATAGTGTTTATTTATTTTAGATACTGAAAAGACAAGAAACCAAAGTACGAAACACAATTAGACATAAATAATGGATTTTCTTGTCAAACGATTTTGTCTAGTCAAGAACGATCAATGATTCTATTACAAGTATGACCACATAACATACATACCTTCTCGAAAACACTCATCCCTAAAACAAAGCCATATGTAAGTAGGCCATGCAACATAAGAGTTAAGTTGTAAACTCATAATATTTTTCAATGGTATTCTAGCAATCAATTTGAGACTCAATTGATGCTTCAATTTTTCGGTCGAGAAAGTAGCATCTAAAAAGTACTTCCAAAATTAGTACTTCAACATTGCAGCTACATTAAAAGGCAGTTGCCATTTTGTTTTGGTATTAGAACTGGAAAAAAAAGAAGAGAAAGTAGCCCCTTTCTGACTTTTGGAAATCAAACAAAAGAGGCGGTTCGAATACATCTGTCTCAATTGTCAACCATCGCCTAACTATCTAACTAAAGTTTCAGAAATAGCAGCAAAATCATGGCCGTGCCCTTTGTAATCCTTCAACATGCCCACACTCTAACATACAATAAAAGTTTCAACATTGTTAAGTATGATGTGACTTTTCTTGTTTTTCCAATATCTTTTGACGTCAGGAATGTACTGAAACTACAGAAATTCAATGCCTTGCTTTAATTAGTGACTTCTGATATGCAAATTGAAAAACAAAAATTTGTACGGCACAGAGCTGTATTCATATGCTGCAGAATTCCAGGCATATGTCCTTCAATTGTTTCATAAACAGAAAAAGCCCCCAAGTAAAAATAGGTTGTCCCCTGAGAAAACAAGCATCACGTGAACATTGAACTACACAATCAATCCATGTCCAGTTGAAGGTTGACATCCAACGTTAAACATAGTTATACTGTGTATAGGACATAACTGTACCAAAACACTAAGCACTCAATTTGTTAAGATCAGGTCTTTCAACAAGTAAAAATGTTTCAGCACAGATGTTCCGTCAAGGAGGTTACCTGCTTTTATATAGTTCAATGCGACTTTTTATCCAATTCTTGCCTGTAGAGAGCTAAACTCTGCTTGAAAAAAGTGTAGAAAGTAGTTAATGAAATATCTGGAAAGGGTGACTAGAAAAAGAGAATCATTGGACTAATAGGATTAAGCAACAACAAAATAGCTTGCATTGGGTAAGTTAATTTTAGCCCAACAAATCAATATCTGCCAAATTCAGGCAAAAAAAAAAAAAAAAAAAAACAACTTGGAAATTGAGGACTCAAGAAATACACCAATGTCTAGAAAACTGGTGAAACAGAAAATAATATACGTGTACTATTCATCCTCGAGCTAATGTCATCAGTCTTGGCATGACCAGGAAACTGGTCTGAGCATTTGACAGTCAAATTAGTGCACTTACATAGTTCTCAAGCCCAAAGGGTGCCACAAGCTGAGCCGTACTAATGGGCTTGATTAAATATCTGACCCCACCCTAAGTTCTATGGAGTTAAGCTCACCCAGGCTGATGGGCCAGCTCGGGGCAAGTGCCATGAGCTATTATACGCTGCCACCTCTGGGAGGAGCAGATGGACATAGATAGACTACAGCGCTAAGCTTTATCAATTTTTGATGTGGTACTCAGGTTCCAAGCTAGCCAAAGTTCCAGCATTCCCACGTTGGTTATGAAACAACTAAGAGCATTACTCCTTAAAAAGGTGGCCTCCTCCAAGAACTTACTCGACTTCTTTCATTCCACGTGATTCTCTAATGGTCTCTCTCAGATGAGACACTCTTGTTTGCAAAATGTGTGAATTTTCAATTAAGTTTTAAGATCAAGTTGTCTAAAGAAGTTTGAAATTTTAAATGAGACTAGTGTTCAAGGGCTAACATGCAGATTTTGAGTGATCGTATAAGGTAAGGTTACAGACAATTGACTGCATGTTTGAGGATGTCAACAACTTAGATGAGCAGAGAGTCAATACCTTAGTATGAGCATAAACACCAGGTTCTGTAGGTCCAACTGGACTTCCCCTCCTCATAAACTTTTCCTCCTTATGAATATAAAGCAGTGGTACACCGGTTGATAACTCTAAGCTAATAACCTGTTTGACATGAAGTACTGAGAATTATTTTCCACTGATATAAAGTACTGCATGGCTGGTGAGAAATTTTAAAAGTATGCTCATTACCTCTTGGGAAGTTAATCTCTCAAGATACATGATTATAGACCTTAACGAATTCCCATGGGCAGCAACCAGCACGTTCTTTCCAGATTGTAGTTTTGGTTCAATCTACGATGCAATTTCTACTTGTCAGGTTCTTACACATTAAGAAGAGTCAAGAACATAGTAACACACACTCAGCTTCTAATGGGAATTCCATGTGAATATCAGATAATAGAAGAACTGATCTGCTTACATGTTCTTTAAAGTAGGCTACAGCTCTTTGTGAACACATTTCCAAGCTCTCACCGCTTGGGGGAGGAATATCATAACTCCGACGCCACTCATGCACTTGCTCCTTTCCATATCTTTCAGCTGTCTCTAGCTTATTAAGACCCTGTAATTCACCATACCTATAGAAGACAATAGCTAGTAATGCTATCTACTCAAATTTTGTTCAATGTAAAATGATGTGCAGGTAAAAGAATAAAGCACATAGAAAAGTACATTCTTTCGTTCAATTGCCAAGCAGTTACAACTGGAATCGATTGCTTCTTAGTATCTCCACTGTAAATTTGACTCCATGTTTTCGCCTGTCTACTCTCGTTATGCGTAATGATTGGTACCTGAAAAGCATAACATACATAACTTCCCTTTATGTAAATTTGATCTCCATAACAGTTTATATCTATTTCTCTAGGAAATAAGCAGTCTAATTCAACTAAGTTAGCATACTGTTAAAATTCTTGATATTAAATGGTTAGGTCCAAGTCAGCTTGTTTAACCTCTCTCTTTCAAGTCTGTCACGTTACACTGTTTACATTATTGGGTAGCAGTTAACATTAAAATCAGAAGTACACCCCACCTGTTCGACCAGAAACATAGTAAGCAAGACTTTGGAACTGCCCCTGGCAAGTAGTGGTTTCGCAGTTAAAACTATAAAGAGTATAGATCAAAGAGATAAGCGACCAGATGGGCCAGAATTACCATTTTCAAGAATGAGCATTCAGTGGTTTTTTTAATTATCTACACCATGTAGGCAGCAGAGGATTCTAAAAAGTCCAAAAAAAAAAAAAAAAACATTTAGGCAGATATCTCCAATGGCATTGACCAAAAGTCTCAAAGGGTTTGCATATGACTTTATATAAATTGGACACCACATGTAATTAGTGAAATTCAATATTTACAAGATCTTGCTGAAAACCTTTAGCTATACTTTCCATTCTCAAAAACAACTGTTGACTATGTTCTATGCCTAAACACTACCAATGGGATGGAAACATCAATAATTAACGCTATCTCTATAATTAAATTAGAGGAGCAATGACCCTTTTCTTTGGGTTAGGCGGCACCGTACGGCTAGGTCCCAAATTCAAATCTTTCCACAAATATGATTTAGTATACACTCATATCTTGATGCTTAACGCGCTCCACATGTGTTGAATAGTGAATCAATTATCTACTTAAACGAGTACTATCTTTGATATTAAAGTTTCAGTATCTCTAAAGTCAAATTTGTACAATGAAAATCTCAGTATTTGAGCAAAGATACCTTCTTTCGGCGGTGTTGGGTCATGGCAAGCATAGCTGTCATCTGTGCACGAATCAGCGAAGATGTGAAAATCATATCTATAGGGATGTTGCTAATTCTCTTACCGGCTTCTATTGCCTCATCTACACCTCTCTTGGTTAAAGGCACATCAACACAACCGGTGAACAAGTTCTTCTCATTCCACAAAGATTCGCCATGACGAATTAGTATTAAAGCACTTTCAGCTACAAAAGGGAGAATATAGAGTCAACAATTAGCAAACACACTTGCTGTCTTGTGAGAATTGTTGGTAATACCTTTCGAGGTAGATAAAATTGGATCAGTTGTTGAAGTTTGAGAAGAAGATGCACGAATTACTTGCAGTTTACACTGTCTAGAACCACATTGTTCTTTTCTAAGCAAACCCACATCAACCGCAAAATTTTTGGAGATAAATCTGAAAGACATCTGCCTACATTTGCTCATAGAACCAGTGTCACCAACAGAACCATGGAGCTGAATTACCCCAACAGGATGGCGGAAAGCATTCGCAACCATTCTGATAATGTCCAAAAAAAAAAAAAAAAATACAATCAAAGCAAAAGTTAAATGACCTCGCAAACCATATTGACCAAACATTTTCATTCTACAGAGCTATCTATTAATGACTAATACCTGGGACGTAATTCCATCATCAACCTTATAATCATCATTCAATTGGGTCATTTTATAAATTTCCACAAAGCTTACTTCACTGAAAACACATAATGCAGGTTTTTTTTCTTTCCTATTCATGGCAATAAAAGCTGGAAAGTTAGAATTAACTACACAAGACACAGCCAACTTAACTGAAAAACAGAGCCAGATCGAAGCAAGGAACAAAATTGAATTCCAACTACATGTTAATGTAAAATAAAATAAAGGATCATGCTTGAAACACCCAAGCAATTCAAAAATAAAGAACGAGCAAAACTTACATGGATATCAGATGGGTTTGTGGGGGATTTGAGAGTGATCTTGATCTAAAAGCTTTGGAGGGATCAACGCCTTGTGAAGATTGAAGCGAGGAAGGAAGGAAGCGACAAAGACGGGCAGAGATGGCGCTTTTTCCAAATTCGCGGGGGAACGCAGAACCAAGAAAGAGATGGCGGAGTTCCTTTTCAGTTTTCCCCACGGCAAAAACTTTTCACCAACCCCCTAGCCTAACGACGTCGTATCCTCCTTTTAATTTGATTTTAACATTAAGGTTTTTATCACCAGCGCCCTGAACTTTTTAATGAGTCGTTTGGTACGGTAGACTGTCATGGACTGGATTAAATTGTGGGACTGTCTTAGATTAGCTCGGATTGAACTAAGCTGGATTAAGTACTGACCTATATTTGGTGCTGCGTTGGACTAAGAAGCTGGATTGTAAAAATAATGAAGACCTATATTTAGTGCTGTGTCTGACTAAAAATTCATTATTATAATATTTAAATTTAATTAAGAATTTTGACTTGAAAAATATTTATATTTAATTAAAAATATTTAATTGGGGCTGATGTGTGAAAAAAATAATTTATAATTTATAAATTTATTTATAAAAAAAATTATATTCTCTTCCTATACCTCTGCCTTTCCCATCTTCTTCCTGGCTATCTGTCTTTCTTTCCAAATTTTCAAAGGGAAAAACAAAAAAAAAGAAGCCAATTAGCCCCACACCATAACTTTTTACAAACCAATTACCACAGCACAAAATTAATTATTATTATTTTTTTAAAAGGCCCAAGTGCCTATAACACAATTGGGATCTTATCTCATCCCTTTCTTCTTCTTTGGCCGTTCTGATCCCTTTCTTCTTCTTTGGCCATTACCAAAACGATGGCTACACGGCTCCAATCAGAGCAGCTGAAAAACATCTTCATGCGATTCGACATGGACTCTGATGGCAGCCTCACCCAGCTCGAGCTCGCTGACTTGCTCCGGTCTCTTGGCGTCAAGTCCACCAGCTACTAGCTCCAAGTCCTCTTGCCAACGGAAATGGAACCACCGTCGAGTTCGACGAGCTAGTCACTGCCATGGAGGTCTTCTAGTCGTTCGAGAGGAAAAGAATGAGAGAGTGAAGGCTGTGTTGGTTGGACTCGTGAGTTCAAAATAGCACGCTCTCTATTTTGCCAATTGCATTTCATCCTCGCAATATTGAACGAGCGAGTCAGGTGCTTTTTTAACCAACAGACTATACAATCCCATTTATTTTAGTCCCTCTTTCACCAAACACTGGTTTCAAAGTGTTATTTAAACTTGTCCTGGCTAGTCCAGCCTACCAAACATACCCTAAAAGTACTTTTTTAGTCCACAAACTCTCAAATCAAATTAAGCTGTACACATCAATTTTTTTTTTTGGTTAAAAAATGTACGCATTTCAACTAAATATGGCTCGTTTTAGTCTTAAAACTCAAATTTTTGCTCAATAAGGTCATATTCTCTCCAATTAGGGTTTTACATTTGGAGTCTATGTAGAGAGAAGATAGCATTGTTGAGCAAAATGTGTGAGCTACCATAGGTGGATAGGTTGTATTTTGAAGAAAATATCCCTTTAAAGTTGGTAAGAGACCAATTTTAATGAAGATTTTGACAAGATGCGATGAAAGGGACCAAACTGATGTGTGAATCAAAATATTAAAGACCAAATTGATTGATTAGAAAGTTTGAGAACTTAAGTGAGAACTTGAGAAAAGTCCAGGTACCATTTGTGATAAAAATATTTTATGATATACTTGTGTAGAAACACTTGTGTGAAACGGTTTTGCTATCCCCGGTCAATCATGACATGTCATGTGTGATAATTTTTCCATGTGGTAGCATGTGATTAGCTGGAGATAGCAAAACAATGCTATCACTGTTTCACACAAGTTTTTCTGGTAGTTGTGGGGTGTGCTTTGTAATCTTTGTTATATATGTTTGTGCAAATTTCTCACCGGAGAATATTCGCGGATGAATGTTCTTTCTCGTTCGTCCCTCCTTAGATTCCCTGCAAGATCAAGAAAACAATCAGAAAAACACCGGTGTGGTGGTGGCTAAGGGCCCTCCGATGCCAAGTCAATAATATCACGGGGTATTTCTGAAAGGTATGGAGATGTTTTCTCTATGGAAGAGATGGGTAGCATGTGAGCCAAGCAGGGGAGAGAGGTAAGTGTGAGAGGGAAAGGGGAATTTGACTAGAGAGAGAGAGAGAGAGAGAGAGAGAGAGAGAGAGAGAGAGAGAGAGAGAGAGAGTGAGAGTGAGAGTGTGTGTGTGTGTGTGTGTGTGTGTGTGTGTGTGTGTGTGTGTGTGTGTGTGTGTGTGTAATCTCTAGGGTTTTCGGGTTTTCCAAAGTTACATTCTTTGTCTTCCAACTTTAGCTTAAATATCTTTTCCTTTCTTGTAACATTCCTTTTTCCAATTAAGGAAAGAATAATTAAGAATTATTCCTCTCCTAATTAATTGAGTTGAGGGAAGTTATGGAAGGAAATAAATAGATTAAGGGAATTTATGGAATTTATTCCCTCAATCTAAATAGGTAATCCCCATATTGAATATATTATTAAATTAGAATATTGATTTAAATACTATATTCTTAGGGTTTGCTTATTTTTCACGTGGTGCCTCCTGAGTGTTCGTTGGATTTATTTACTTCTACAAATGCTCCCCAGCTTCTGCATGTCACACATGAGGCATGTAGGAGATGTGAAATACTCACTGAGCTTTTTAATTCCTAATTGTAGTTGGGCTTCCTTTGAGAGTTGAATTTATTTTCTCCTTGGAGTAGCCAATCAATATGCATGAGTAGCCAATCAACCAAATTGCTTTGGTCCTCAATTATCCTAGTCAGCTCGTCAACCTTGCGATTGAGATCTGCTTGGATGTTTGGGCAGGCATGAGAGAATTGTGTGGAGCCAAGTTAATGATAACCTAAAGTGCCTCCGGAGCACGAATAGGTGCAACGTTTAGGGGTTGCAGCGACAAAGGTGGGTGTGATGACACCTGCTCCATGACCGGTCCAAGCGTGGGGGCGGCGGCAGCATGGGAATTGCTAGTCTTGGTGTACCGTTGGGACTTGGTGACGCGGTGGAATTTGTGGCCATCGTCTTGCTCCTCATGGTGATACTTTTTACCATGGTTATTTCGAATGCTTCGAATGGATTTGATAAATGGAAAGGAAACAAATTTCCTTATTGAAATTTGTGTGAGCTTCGCTTTGAGTATATTTCAAGGCTCTAAATGAAAGCACCAAAATGTTTGTGCAAATTTCTCATGGGAGAATATTTGCGTATGAATCTTTTCTCTCGACCGTTCTCTTGCCAGATTCCTACAAGACAAATGGCGGTCAACGAAGAATCATCGGAGTGGTGGTGGCCAAGGGCTTTCCGATGTCTAAGTCAGTAAAATGGTCTTAGAAGATGCAAATAATAATGAAAGGACAGAGATAATTCTCTACGGGAAAGATGTGTGGCGTGGGAGCTGAGTAGGTAAGAGATGGTGATAGTTTGGGCTGGTCAACCACAAGTGTGAGAGGGAGAAGGGAATTCGCCTAGGGAGAGAGAGAGAGAGAGAGAGAGAGAGAGAGAGAGAGAGAGAGAGTGTGTGTGTGTGTGTGTGTGTGTGTGTGTGTGTGTGTGTGTGTGTGTGTGTGTGTGTGTGTGTGTGACTGTGACCCTTTGTCTTCTCCTCTTGTTTAAGTGTGTGTGTGTGTGTGACCCTTTGTCTTCTCCTCTTGTTTAAATAGCCTTCCATCTTTATAGCCTCTTCTTTTCCATTTCAGGAGGGAATAATCCTCCTTAAAGAGAATTATTCATTTCTTGAATAATTTGATTGAGGGAATTTATAGAATTTTTTTCCATCAACTTAAATAGGTAACGTCTCTATTAAATTTATAGTGCTGCTAAACGAATCTTAAAATTAATTGAGTATACTCTATGATCTAAGTACACGATAATATTTTAATCAAAATGTAATATTAACTAAGTACATCCTGTGTAACTACCAAAAATACCCTTAATACACTCTAATACACTAGCACACAAAGTAAAGAAAAAAAAATGAAAGTCTTTGGAAAGAAAAAAAGAGAAACATATCCCACCAATAGTCGGCTCCTCCAGCAACCACAAAGTGAAAGAAACTAAACGCCAACGTGTTTCACTTAGCTAATAGCTTGTATACCTCAAACGCAAGTCTTACCTGCACAAAAATCACAGGGCAAAACCATGAATTTTTCTACGGTTGAGCTAGCTACATTTTTTGGCTAAAACAAAAGTATACATTAAATCAAATAAACCATGCAATTCATAGCTACATTGACTAATTCCCAATAAGATTTAACTTAAAACAAATACATATTAGATGCAATTAAAAAAAAAATACAAATCATCAAAATGAATTTATATTTAACAACATAATTGAAAGTGTACCTATTAAAGTTGTGCCCTGACTGTCACATCTCGAGATCGAGATCGTCGTAGCACAATATTGTCTGCTTTGGGGCCCCTCTCTGCCTTCACGGTTTTGTTTCTAGGAACTCATCACGAGCAACTTCCCAGTGGGTCACCCATCCTAGAATTGGTCTAGCCCTAACTCGCTTAACTTCAGAGTTCCCATAACTTCGAAGCCAGTGAACTCCTAAAAGGCCTCGTGCTAGATGGAGGTGGGCATATACATATAAGGCACATCACCCCCTCTCTATTGGTTGATGTGGAATATTACAATCCACCCCCCTTAGGGGCCTGACGTCCTCGTCGGCACACTCGCACCACACGGCAGAGTGGCTCTGATACCAAATTGTCACATCCCGGGATCGGCTCCGCCGTAGCACGATATTGTTCCCTTTGGGCCCCCTCTCTGCTATCACGGTGTTGTTTTTTGGAAATCACGAGCAACTTCCCAGTGGGTCACCTATCCTGTGATTGCTCTAGCCCTAACTCGCTTAACTTCGGAGTTCCCATGTCTCCGAAGCCAGTGAGCTCCCAAAAGGCCTCGTGCTAGATGAAGGTGGGCATGTACATATAAGGCACATCACCTCCTCTCCATTGGTCGATGTGGGATGTTCCACTGACATCCTTTAGAGAATTGAAATATTTTTGTTATTGTCATATGAATCCATCTTGTTGCGAATCAACCTATCTATTAAATGATATTTTGTGACATTTTCGTTTCATCTTATTCGTAAAAAGGTGAATTTCATTGAGACAAATCTTTCTCTTATGGAGACAAATCAATGAAAATATTAAAATTGGAGAGTTAGGGATACAAATTTTACCAATGAGACTTTCATAACAAAGAATACAAAAGGAGACATGTATTTTTTTTGAGACTGCTACTAGGCTAAGTTTCGCATGTATATTTTTTATTTTAACATAGTTTATTATAATCAAGGATACTTAATTATGTGGGACCAATTAGGAAACTAGGATATAATTCTTTACGTAAGAAACTGCAAAGAAGTCATAAGACGATAGCCTCAGCTAATGGGCTATATAAGTTTAAAATTTTCTTTTCCAAAAAGCTACGTGGGCTACAACCCATTGTAGCCCACTAGGTAGTTCTGCCTGTTGAATTAACTGAACCAAACAAAATACATCACCTCAGTTGCAACCACAACCACGTCTCTAGAAAATCATCTTCTCTTTCTTATACAACAACACCAGTATCCTTTTTTATTTTCAGTATGTTGTAAATCATTATCTACAATAAGGAATCACGGAGGCAAGACAATAATTCAAGTAGCATATAAATAGAACAAAGAAATAGCATCTTACAAGTTTCAAGGCAAGACAATAATTCAACACAAGAATCAATTCAAGTTTAATGCAGGACCCCAAACATTCAATGACATCTCCTTGTGCCTTTGCCAGTGTTCAATTGCTATTTGATTAGGGTTGAATATGGTGAGTAGAGTACTTATTAAAATTATATTTGTTTCACAATTCAATATATCTTTTTTGGTCATTTTATAATAGAATAAATTAGTAATTCAATAAATAGTTTGATAGGTGTACTCAGTTAATTTTAGGGTTCGTTTAGCAGCACTCTAAATATATTATTAAACTTGATTTATTAGTTTAAATAATATATTTCTAGGATTAGCTTCTTTTCCAAGTGGCGCCTTCTGATTGGATGTCGGATTTATTTGCTCCCACAATATAAACCTCATATTTTTTAAAGATACTATTGATTTTGTTGCCAAAAAAAGAAGAAAGACATTGATGTTTTATTTTTGAAAAAAAAGAAAAAAAAAGGAGATGAAAGGTTTCTTCTTTTCTAGTGTATAGTTTTTTTCTTTTGTTACTGATCATGATTATTTAGCAGAAGGAGAGAAGTTCATCTATATTGAAAGCCACAATTGAGTGACCAAAATACATACATATATAGTGAAACAGAACATTAAGATTAAAACATTAACGTCCACAAACTAAACAAATTAAAGACAGACGGAGAACCAACACCATATCATTGAGATCAATGATAGGTTTATATAACCAACAGCATTATAGCTCAAATCTAAGATAGCCCACATGAACTAACAAGGCTGTATATAGCTCCTCCTCCTCTATTCTGGCTGATCATAGTTCAAGTATTGCTTTAGCAGTTCTTCACACCCAGCCAACGGCTGATCCTTGAAGAATCCCATGTTATTTGCGTAATGCTTGTCCTTAACGACGCCGTTGTAACGGGTGACCACCACGTTCGCACGTTTACGTCCCGGGTCTGCTGATTTACAGTCATTTACTGGGCTGCTAACAAGAACAGACTCACAGATTTGGTCCTCATGGTCATCTTCAACCAAAATGTTGTATGTTCCAGTTGCGTCGGTCTCTCCCTCAACACTGTAAGCAAGCTGCAAGGTGTTCCTGTATTTACACTCAATTCTCACAGTTGCACCTAATTAACAAGCACAGCATAACACACAATTCAAACAAAAATGTTTAGAAAAATCATCATACGTTTGTTCCGTCCGTACATAACAGGTAGGCTCATCTGTCACATAATGTGTTTAGCTATGTGATCAGAAAATGCGATATGCGAGTCAGCATAAATAGAAAACTTATGGCGTTACAAGGAGTACCGGGAATGTAAGTGGTGGCAGTGGTCTCAAAACCACAACGGCAAGTGTCGCAGTAGACGCGGCCCTGGATGTGGAAGGGGTTGCCCAATGTGCGTGCGCTGACAAGCCCCGGAAGCACACAGAGAGCAAACAACAACAAAACCCTAGAGATGGCCATGGCTAAATAGAAACAATCAGCAATCAATTAAGTGTTGGCTGAGCCAAGTCCAAAGAGAGGAGGGAAATGCTCGAAGAAACTGAAGTGTAAAATGTGAAGAAACAAGTGAAAGCAAATGGGATTTAGTGCATTCATATAATAGTGAGGGTCTTGGATCAGTCACATGCACCGCCATTGAAATTAGAGGGCGTCTTGCGGGCCATTTCGTGTGCCCTTTCCTCCGCTTGGCATTAACTGCAAGGAGTAAGATCCATTTTCTGCCAGCATTTTATAATATTTGGGGCATGAATTAAGATTATAAAATAAGAACCTGTCTTATATATCTATTGCATGCGAAAGAATGGAGAAAGTCTGACCCAGGTTCTTTTCACATTTTCTGCCATTCACATTCACATTACCAAAATAGGAGAGAAACTTTTGTGATCGTAAACATATCCATAATTCATGCTCGCGTATATTGGGTTGTTTTTAATATTTTTAATATTTAAAATTCTCAAATAAAAAATTTATAACTCTCAGTTATGCTAGTTGACATCTGTCAGCAAATTAAAGAGGCGACATGGAAGGGAACACCAATTTAAAGACAATGGATTCACTCCCAATCAAAAGAGGCCTAACCACCTAATGCCTATGGAAAGGAGAATAGTGCAAAATAAGTTACGAGAAGAAGGAAAAAAATGGACCTTATGAGTACGAGGCACATTCAACAAATTGTTGTTGGGCCTTTTTCTTTTCCTTTAACTTCTTAAATGTCCTGTATCCGTGGAACTTTCATATGTTTCCAAAGAACCTTTTGTGGAAATTACATCTATAACTTAATCTCTGTTTAAAAAAATAAATTAAAAAAAATGCCCTAGAGTGTATTGACTACACAATTCCTAAAGAAGAGAGTTGGATATTTTTCTTCTTCCTCTTTTGAGTACTGTAGACCTACCTACTACATTTATACATGCATGTGCATGACCTAGAGTGATGGATGCGAAAGAATTAATATATGATCTCCCGAAGCAGATCCATGGACAAAGAAGTCGAAGTTGACGAAGCTTTCCAAAATATATTATAGAGGAATTGTACTGCATGTTCTATTCATTGCTCAATATCATTTTGCTTATATTGTGGCCATCTTTCACACTGAAAATGAAGAAAAACATGTGCATAATACATATAATATATATTTTAGATGCACACTTCTTGGGGTCTGGAGTCAGCAACCGATGCATCGATCACATGGGATCAAGTGATCTACATTCGGTTTTTCTTTAAGAGTATTTCATTTTTCTCAATATGGGAGTACTTTTATTTTTTCTTTGGGTATAAGGGTTCGACCCCAGAAATGGGGCCATGATTTCAAGATGAACTGGGGGTGGGTTTTTAATCTTTTTAGAGCAACTCCACCCATTTGCCTTTAGCCATGGCAAGGGTGGAGCTAGGGCAAGCACTATTTACGTAAATAGTGCTTGCCCTTGCAAATAGTAAATTGTGTCTCCACCCGTTGCCCTAGCTAAGGGCAATTACTATTCATTTTTTTGTTTTTTTCACAAATGTTTTAATAAAAATAATTAATTTAGATAATATTTTTGGATAATATTTTTGGGTTCGTACATATCAATATTTATTATAAAATTCATATCTCAATCGGAAAATTTTTTGGTATTTATAGAAAAAAAAAAGAGTATTTTTTTGGTATTTTTTTTAAAAAAAATTCAATTTTTTTCATTTTTTTATTGCACAAAAATTGGCTGCCGTTGGATTGGAGAAAAAAATCTGATCGGAGAGCTCAGAGTGCGACACGTGGACTTTTAGTGGTACTGTAGCACTGCGGGGGCACTGTAGCGATACTGTAGCTAGCTGACGTCAGCAACCGAGTTTTGGACCTGGGGCTGGTTTGGCCTTCGGGCTGGCCCGAGTTGGTGGGTCCCACACCAAACTCGGGCTTGGGCTGCACGCTGGAGGGACTTTTTTCTTTTTTTTTTTCTGCCCTTGCCTCGGGCTGGGCTCCATCAGTGGAGCTGCTCTTATATAAAAAAAAAATTATATACGCATACTTTGTGTTATATATATATAAATTAAGAGTGGGAGGCACCACAAAAGCCGAAAAGCCCAAACAAAGCAGCCCAGGCCTACTTCTGCCCCCCTGTTCGACCTCTCCGAGGTTTAAGAATGCAGAAGAGTAAAGAATCTCTAGGTAGAAAGCCCGAGTTGTTTACTTGCCCCGACTATGAGTAGTGACAACCTAGTCAGCAGACCTAATTTAAGTAATATGCTCGGTTATAAGTAGTTTGAAATTTTTTTTTTTTCTGATGCCTAGTCAGAAGACTTAATTTAAGTAAAAGTATTTGAAGAACTCCTCAATAAAAAGGAATTATATATATATATATTATACATGAAGTTAAATTTATAATAAATTTTTTTTTGAAAGCTACAACATTAAATTATTATAGCTTCGTGTACATTTAATGAGGGCAAGACATTGTGTTTGTTCGTTCAATGAAAATTATACTCCTCTTAATAGAGCCACGAGGTATTGCATTGCGTTTTTTTCTTTTCTAAATAGTCATTTTCAAAAGAAATTGATTTTATTTTATATGAAAACTTAAAACCAAGCAATCTATCATTCGACAATATTTGTTTAAGGATTTTATTTAAATGTGTAATGGATTCAGATTTATCAAAACTTATGCAGAAGATTTTTAATTGATTGACTTCTGCACTATTAAAATATTATTATTATTATTATTATTATTATTATTGATTTTTATAAATTCTACGGACTTGGGCTCATGTTGAGTTGCACATACTTTTTTTTGGGATACAAGCCTCTTATGAGGAACTTTGCCTTTTCATCACAGGAGTAAAAACAAAACGGGTGAACAATAATGTAGTTGCAATATCAATATCATCAAAATGACACTACGTAATGGAGATAAATTAAGGGTTATTTATGGATATGCCCCTATGCTTTCAAAATAGTCTCAGATTACCACATGTTTTTTGAAATATCTCAATATACCACCTATACTTTCAATAAGTGTCTCATGTTAGCTATTCTATCATATTTGAGAGAAGTTCTGTTAGCTGATGTGGCCCCCACTTCTTTTCAATCTCAAGGGAGAGGAAGGGTTAATCAGGTTGAGAAAATGGGGAATTTAGGAGAAAATGGAGAATTTGGGAGAAGAAGGTTAGGTTGAGGGAATTTCATATTTGGGAACCTGGAGTTTCAGATTTGGGAGAAAATGAGGGATTTGGGAGAAAATGGGGAATTTGATTTGGGGATTTCATACTTGGGTGAAGAAGGATGGTTTGAATGTTGTGGGGATATCCCAAATCTGAAATCCCTATATCAAATTTCCCCTTTTCTCTCAAATCTGAACCTCCAGATTCCCAAATCTGAAATTCCATCAACCTAACATTCTTCACCTAAATTCCTCATTTTCTCCCAAATTCTCCCTTTTCTCAACTTGACTAACCCTTCCTCTCCCTTGTTAAGAGATTGAAAAGAAGTAGGGGCCACATCAGCTAACGGAACTTCTCTCAAATATGATAGAATAGCTAATGTGAAACACTTATTGAAAGTATAGGTGGTATATTCAAACATTTCAAAGAAGAGGTGGTAATATGAGACTATTTTGAAAGCACAGGGGGCATATCCATAAATAAGCCATAAATTAATGTTGAGACATAGCCCCTGATGAGCACCCTTCAACTAATTTTGATCCTTTGAGTACATATTCAGCTCCTTCTGCTGGATAGATTATATCGTAACCCTCCTAAGTATCCAGCAACCGTTTGCTCCTCTGGTTCTTCAAGTCCACAACGAATCATGAGTAAATCAAATTCTTCCTTGTACTCATCTACGGACTTGCTACCTTATTGAAAATTATACATCTTTGAATACCATTCTTGTAGATAGTTTTTAGGGAGAAACTTCTTCTGTAACTCCTTTTTCATGTTGTCCCTAATGTGATTCTTGCTTTCCCTAGCCTTTCCCTTAACTGCTTCCACCAAGCTGATGCAAACTTGGTCAATTTAATAGCCATAATTTTCAGCATACAATGATTTGGAACTTCTTTATAGTCAAAGACCCTTTCGACGGTGTTCAACCAATTGATAAATTCGTCGGGCTTAATACTTCCTTCAAATTCCATAATGTCTACCTTCATATTGATGTCATTGAATGTGTTATTGAACTGAATAGCATGTTCATATACAGCCTCTTCACCTGGATCTTCATGCGGAGCGCGAAAGGGGTTCTTATCGTCACCAAGACTGAGATCATCATCGTGATGATTCTGAGTTTTGAAGCGACACAATTGCCTTGTTAATTGATGCACTTGCCTTCTCAACTCCTCATTCTCGATATCACGAGGATCACGTCCTTGCTGACCATGTCGTCCCCGAGTTATCAGGTCGTAGAGTGACTGAAGAAAACAAGATCCCAAGAAGGATGCTCCGATACCAATTGATGCAGTTCGACTTGAGAATTGGGATAGGATAACAAGAAGCTAAAGAAGAAGTTTGACAACAAACTCAATAAGCAACAATTTTTTTTTTTGGGTCAAGCAATAAGCAAAAGTTTTCTATTCAAACTTGGATTCCCAATGATGCTAACTTCTCTAGTCTTGGAATCTAGTGAAGGAAACATGCACATAATGCTTAGGAAATGAACTTTAGCTACAACCTATACAACAAAAACATTCTAAATGGCGGATTCATTTTATTTATACTAGTTGAGCTAAACCTTTTTCATTTTAAACCAAATATCTTAGTCTAGTCTCTTTGAACACAAATAGAAAAAGGAAAAAGGAAATAGATCTTTACCCTTGATGATCTTTTCTTAATTTCTCAAGAATGAACACCTTTGTTGGAAAGACCTTTTGTTTCTCTTGATTTTGACTCATTCACCTTAAAGCTCCAAGATTGGAGTCCTCTACCTCACCACACCAAATGCTCCTAGACATGAAGAGAAGGCAATCAAGAAGTATGGATGTTAGTCTACTTCTTGATTGGACCAATTTTTGGTTTATGGAAGTTGAGATACAAAGACGATCCCTCATCAACCAAAGTAGGAAACCAAAAACTTTAGCTAGGTTTTCTCAAACACTTAGCTTATATAGGACAACACAAAAAGGCAAGGGGAGAGCTCCCCTTAGTTGCCGAATTTTGGGTGGGTATTAGGACTCCATTTGGTTCATGAGTTATGTCATCTTATGCCACTTATCCCTTGGGCCTAATATCCTTTTGGGTTATTTTGTCCCTTTTTCTTTTTAAAAGCCCAATCCAATATTTCTATATGTCAATAGTAATTCCATAATTAATCTTTTAATTATAATTTAACTACTTTAAATTATAATTATAGTCTTACTTAATTGACCCGGTCGAACTATTTGACTTTGGTCAATTGCTCTAGTCAACATGTTGACTTTTGATGGTTGACTTTGACATTTGATTATCAACCATTCACTTGTGTCTTCTCATTTCATTTCTCCTCATTTGTACCTCTAATCACATTCTTTGGGTGTGCAAATCCGTAGGTTCCCTTTAGCAAGATAGTGGGTTGACTCAACTCCTCAGAGATGGTATACAAATTCAATTCCACAATTCAATTCTTCCTATTAATAATTGAAAATTTTTAGGACATCCACAAACTATGGTTATCGCCTAGCAACAAGTCACGGTTATCCGAGCTAAATGAGACGTTGTGAAAGAACCTATTCAAATTGGAATGACTGTGCAATTAAATCCTTCTATTATGTCAATACTCCTTATTCACATTATTAGATCATGAAATTTGATTGTCAATATCCTAATATAAATCATTCCTTTTATATGATTATCCTGGTAAGATTTGAAGACTTTTTCTTCCACTACTCTGCGTAGAGATTTGACCAATCATATCTTGGAGTATTCTCTCTCCTTTACTGAGAGTAGAGATTCTTTGTTGTATATTCATTTGCTTCTATGATTCTATTGAGAATCCTGATGAGCACCTTTAAGCTATGCTTAATTCAACATGACCGTATAGTGCCCTCAAAGATTAACAATATAGCCACAAAACATCTATGATGCCTCAGGTCTAAGGATTATTTTGCACCATTCCAATTTATAAATTCCAGCTTGACATGTGAGTAAAGACTTCCATGTTGTAACTCATGTGTTGGATCGCGTTCAGTGTACTTGTTCTTCTACAAGCACCTACATACATATCAATGTGTCTCCACACTTAATGACTTGAGACTTTGCGATTCCCTATATATAAATACGATACTGTGTGTATTGGTCTTTGCGGAATATTGACGTCTAATCAACATTCATATTACCAGGAACATATTCAGGATTTAAGGATGATGAGAAGTCTCCATGTATGCAATCTCGTTGCATAGCTCTCATATTCACTTGTGTATTCCTTGGACTATAGTTGTTCTACATATTGAAAGATAATATAGGATGATTTAATATATAAAACAACATTTCCTTCCCATGATAACATAATATGTCTTTTATCAAAGATGTCCTTAACTCTAACTATTACACAATTAGTTGGCTTTAAAGGTATATTTCTAACACCTAATGGGGTTTACACCTTTCTTTTTGGGCAGGCTTTGGGAATAATATTGTTGGAGTTTTTATATTTAAACCTTGCATTTCTCTTTGTTCACTCCATATTCTAAGTTCACCCCAACTTCTAATTTAAATTTTTAGAATTTTTAAGAAAACCTCACTATCTTCCAAAACTATCCTTAAATACACACCCAACATAAGAAAAACAAAACAAAAGAAAACTCATCAATCCCACACTCCACTATCTTGCCCCTCACCAATCTACTTTCAAGATTAGTGATTGACATCTAATTCCAACTATCGTTACTTATTGTAAAACAGAGAGACTCACAATCTTTACCTTCCTTGAGGAGCCTGCTCAAATTCTTGCACAAAATTCAAAAGTTTTCTTGGGGAAATCAGCAAGTGGTCTTCCTGATGGCAACTTCTCACATTACATACCTCAATTGATGACCCACAAGCCATTATTTGCATACCGTATTTAGGGTTTGTGAAGAGAAAATGAGAGTGTAATATGTTTCTTAGATTGAAAGAGATGAGTAATCTAGCAATAGTGTGTAGAGGAGTTTATGTTTTTTTTTTTCTAAAACTTAATATGAAGATGGTGGGGTGTGTGTAGGGTTTAAGGTTAAGTATTAAGTTGGATGACATTTTTTGTCCTTTTACACAATAATAAAATTTAAGAGATTAATGATTTAAATATTGGAATGAACAAAGAAAAGTGTGGGGTTTAAATAGAAAAACTCTATTGTTATTGAAATATTGTGCCCCAGTTTTTATTTCACCTGTCACTCTTTGGATGGTCCCTCATCACGAAGGTCTTGATATTACACCAAAATTAATAACATCACGTCTGACATACTGTAAGGGCTTTTTTTTTTTTTTTCCAGTAGCTGCTACGGGCATGGGCTGTCGTAAATGGCAAAATGGATGAAATTTCCCCTTGAGCCTGAGTTCGAAGATCAAGCCCCAAGAATGCTTCGAAAGGACAGAGGTGCCTTAGGAAACACCTTGGTTACCTTCACCAATGAAAATAACAACAGCTTACAAATAAATTTTCTAGCTTGGCATGAGAAGCTTGTGGCATGGGAGCAAAATTGTCATGAGTTTAGCACTGAAGAGAAAACTAAGTTTCCCTAGGGGGAAGATGGGGTATTAAGGTAGGAGAGAAAGGATTTTGCAGAGAGGTATGGTTGAGCATGAGGAAAAAGAGAGAAAATGGTGGCTTGAGTGTTTTTTCGGCAGCTTGACAGAGACTCTGTCAAGTGTTAGAACAGCTTACCAAGAGGAAAAACTAAGGGAAAAGGATGGGATGAGCACGAAATTGCTGGGTTTTGGGAGTAAGAGAGGAAGCTTGCTCTCTGATGTGGTTGATGCTTGTTGGGTAGAAGAGGCCCCTTTTATAACTGCTGGAAGCCATCATTTTCCAAGAAACCCTAATGGTTTCTATCCAATTTGGCCAAGTCTTTCCCTTCCTTTTTCCCCTCATCTCTTCAATCATCTTATTTTGGTGAAATCCACTCTGCCCATTTGCACAAAATCAGGGATTTTTGGGAGCTCAAGGCCCCCTTTCCCGCGGCTGTTTCAGACTCCTATTTTCAGCCATCTCCTTCCTTTCCTTTTTTTATTTTTTATGGCCAGGTCTGATGAGGGAAAGAGAATGAGTATACATGCTGGTTCGGAGGGCAGCTCCTTACGCGCTAATATCTCTTGGTCTCTTGGATGTTTTGCTTGAAAACTTGTTCCTTCCTTACCAACAACCCACATGGTCTTCCAAACTCCTTCGTGGCTTTATCTTTCAGCCAAAAGATGGAGTCTTTGCTGCTTGCTATTCTAATTGTATAGGTCTTCTAGGATAGGAAGTCAACCTACCAAACAAATGGGCCACCTTCATCAAATATTGGGCTATAGGGGTTAATTTTAGTGGACCATTTTGATTGGGCTTTTTGGTTGGGTTATTTTAGTTGGATTATTTTCCTTTTTGTGCTCAACCATATATTTGGGCCTAAGAAATGGGCTTGGGTTCCGAGGCTCCCAATCAACCCGGAACCTCTATTTCCCGACCCATCAATGGGTCTCATGACAACTTATTACCATCCATACCACAACCCACTCAAGCAAGCCCCAGGCATCTTGCGTGGCTTGGGCCCACTTAAGCTTGTAGCGTGACATGTTGTTTATTTGCTTGGCGTAGCATGTATGCAAAGCGGGTTTCGCCTGCCCAAATCAAGTTTCTTCTTGATAAGGTATCGCATTGGACCGAGAATTTATTTGGGCCGAACTGTGGATTTTTTGAGCTTCAACAGATGCCAACGTTTACACCCCACTTCCATTTTCATTAATGTAAATACATAAGTAATTCGTAATCAGAATCCAACTCTTCATTTTGATTCTGATTACAAATTAGTACACATGCCCTTGGTTTAGTATATGTATAGATTTTTTTTTTTTTTTCCTTTTAAAATTGTGATTATACACAAAGGGAAAGTGATCTCATTTCAATTTCTGGTCACGAGCCACTCAAAAGTCAAGGCTGGCTCTACTTCGGGTGCTCCCTCCAATTCCACACCCCCACAACACACACACACACACACCCCCCCCGCCCCCCCAAACACCATTTAAATAATAATATGGATATTAATAAATCCTTTAGCTAAAATTAAAGGTCTTAAACAGAAAAAGATTGCATGTTATGAGCAATTCATGATGTCAACGTTTGCCTTGATTATGATTCTATGAAGGTACCAAATCAACACCTCATGAAAGCATTATACAGTACAATCCATAGTTGGTAGGGAATTATGATTGCTGCAACATACTGAGTATCAGGGAATCACAGTCACACTAGCCACTGCTTTCAGATTAATTCAAGGATCCAAAAGAAAAACTTTCCCTACAGCTTTTACCTTTCCCCATGGCTTTTAGTGGCCACAATTCTTCATAATTATGGGAACCCAAGCTAACAATCATTTCCTTGTTTGTTTTGATACAGCAGAAGATAGTTTACGAGGAATGCACTTTCCTTTCACACCTGCCTTCTCTCTCTTCTCTTCCTCTACTGTTTCGGCCGCTAACCCAGCCTTAGTGCTCCTGAACCAAATTAATCAAACACCTAAAGTTACTCAAAACTTAAATTCATGCAGAACATGCAAATTAATACTCTGCAGAGACATAGCTTAATTAATTGACGCAAATTATGAATGCATGCTCACTGACCTTTCTTCATTGTAAGAATTCGATCTTTTGAGTGCACGCTCGGCTGAAATTCGATCTTCCTTGATACTCTCAACAATACTCCCACTAAAATACTCTTTCTCCTCCGCCTGCAAATTCCCAAACCTTGGATTCTCAGACATGTAATTGATCATGTCCTCTTCAGCCGCCACCTTCACAGCAGCCTTGTACACAACCTCTTTTCGAAAGCTCTCGCTGCTCTTCTTCTCAAATGGTGTATTATAAACTGTGTGCTGCTTCACACAAGGCGCGTTCTTCGCTTTGGCCACAGCAGAGCTTCCACATGCTATGAGCTGAAGCAGAACAGAGTTCCTGCTCTGTGCTGAAGACTTGGAGGTGGAAACAGCAACTGGGTCGCCGTCCTCGAACCTTTCCGAGAGACTGGTGGTTTGGTTGGGTTGATTTGATAATATAATTGATGGGTTTGGAGGAGGAGATGGCTCGGGGTGAGTTGACTCAGTTGGGGTTTTGCGGGTTTGTGGAGGCTCTTCGAGTTCGTCTGTGGTGGAAACCCCTCTTGAGCAGCGAGAGTGGGGTGTGGTGGAGCTGGTGTAGCTTGTCTTCTCATCCTCATAGTCTTCTTCTTCTTCTTGTTCATCGTAGTCTTGGTCTGGATCATGATCATGATGAGGATACTTGGTGATGAGGTACTTATTCTCTGCTTGTTGATGATCGTGTTCTCTTCTGTTTCGGGTTGGAGCAAGTGGTGATCTTCTCTTGGACTCAAAATTTGTGTCTTGTATCTGTTGGCTGCTGCTTATCTGAAGCTGATCTAATCTTTCTGCATAAAATAATGAAAAAAATTTAATTAAATTTTCTTATTATCAATAATGACACTCGGTAATGGAGATTAATTCATGTTGAGACAGAGCACCTGCAGAGCAGCCTTCAAGTAGTTCTGATCCTTTGAGTACATATTCAGCTCCTTCTGCTGGATAGATTGTATCGTTTTCAGCTAAATCGTTCCACACGTAACCATTCTTGTAGCTCCTAAAAAAAATAATAATAATGAGCTTAACAAAGATAATTAGCTCAATAAGAACTAAAATTTGAAGGAAAAAAAGTATAAAAATAACAAAACAGAACCTTTTGCAAGACCAAGAATATAGTGAGGGCATGCCTTTGCCTCTAAGAGCCGTGAGCCGTTCCATTACATCTAATTGTACATGAAACAAAGAAGTACATGAAACAATGAACAAAGAAGAAGAAGAAGAAAAAAAGATTAACAATGAAGAAAAAGAAAACAAGAAGTTTTGTTTTGTAGCAGAGAATTTGGGCTTACCTCTCAAACGAAGTGGCCGGTTGGCCAAATGGGTGATTTCCATGTAATGGGGATGCTCAAGATGGCCATTTCTTGAAAGATAGTAGACGACTTGGTGTTTTTTGATGGGTTTGTTGTTGAGTCTTGGCTGCATCTGCATCTGCATGCCGCAAGCTTTGGCTCTGTCTGGGCTGGTTTCTCTGGTGGGTCTCCTAAAACGAACATCCATGTTCAGATATTCTTCTTCTTCTGCCTCTCTTCTGCCTTGTTAATTTAATGTGCTGTTTTGTTGTTGGTGTCTTGGTGGTTGAAAATTTACGTCTTTATATCACTATTCATTTAAAAAAAGAGATGGGTGAAAAGTAGACGCACAGGACGAGAGATCACACAGCTCCTCAAAAGGCGCAAATGCAGAATAATACTGACTTGCTTTGGATGCTGGAGAGAGAAAAAGAGGTCACTGTTTGAGAATTTAATTTTGACTTTGGGTTTGCGCTGATCCCGAAAGGAGATAAAGTGATCTTGGTCTAGATCGCTTTGCCACCCAACTTTGGTGACCTTTTTTGGGTAGCATTGTTTTCCATTGACATTTAGATAAAATTATAGAGTTTCTGCAACATATATAAATCATCAAATTAAGTTAAGAAACCTTAAGTAGGAGCATGAGGGTTCGCAAGGATCTATGACATTGGTATTTCATTTCACCTAAATGTACATGTTATGTTGTTATATTTTTTATATAAAAAAAAAGATTTTGTTCATAAATCATAAAAGACATATAAAGAACGATACTAATACAGTGGCCTTATTAAAACTTTCATAAGAAAACTATATAAGACAAACCTCATGATAGAAAAGAGTATCACACATGCTATGGACTAACATGAGAGTCCGACTCAAATTATTTGAACTGCTAGATATCTAATACACGTTATGTTGTTAATTGGTAGACTATGGATTAAATGAAATATTTATTTGAATGAGTGATCCCATAATTTTATTATTTGACATTATAAAATGCGAAGTATGGAATGTATGTTATATAATTTATAATATGTACGTTAAGTGTGCATGTGATGACAAGAAAGCACATTATCTATATTTTAATACAAGTGTAATTTTCTGTACATTTTATCTCGCGTGAGAATGAGACAGAAATGACATCGCTCCCTTTATTAGTCAAGGAATATGAATGTCACGGGCCTAACACTGGTGCTAATATGGACATGCATGTTCTTGTTTGAGGCCATTTGTGATTTTAGCTTTATAACTCTAATAGCATATATACTAAACCTTTATTAGATGGACGTGCATAGCTCTTCCTATCTTGCTTTTCATGTATAGAATATGTTCATCTTAGGGGGTAATGCATTATATGGTTAGTAAGTTAATACGGCGCAAACGGTACACTTGGGCATACTTTATAATGTATTTTCATAATCTGAAATGTTTAAATTGTAGGTTCTTATTCAAAAATCATCCCTGTAAAATTTCTCCCAAATCAAAAAAGTAAACGGTCCGCATCATGAGATAAATATTATAAAGTATATCAAAATGAGTGGTTAATGTCGTATTACTAACTGATTAACGTTTGAATTGAAGTGTAAAGGGATTTGGCATCAAACATATGAAAGTGTCATCATTGCAAATCTCTCTGTTCATGCTCATAATAAGTTTTCCTAAGGTGAAAAGAAAAGATTATATGTATTAGAACCTAGGGTCCATTACTCGAATAATTATGATCACTTTTACCTTCACTTTACCTAGATGTCTCTCTATGTTGATTGGCTTACGGATACATCAATCTATCTTTCACTACACAACACCAAATAAGCATGATTTCTCCTTCATGAATGAAATCTTTTAGTTCAAAAAAAGTGTTAATAGAAAAAACAAAAATAATAAATAAAAGAATAAATGCTAAACTACAAATTAAAACAAAAGCACAAAAGTTAAAAGTAAATGGAAACTGCTCGACTAAAACTTGTACAAGTAAATGTTGTTTCTTTGAATAGGTGGCTATTGGGTCCTGTCAAGTCGTGTCTCATAAAACACAGAACCCGATCAATTTACTTCCTTGGAGGAGGAGAAGTCCTTGTAGTTTAGCTTAGCTTAGCTTAACCTATAGCTAGCCCTTGTAGTTTTTGCCGGGCCATTTCCATGAATGGTGCATGTTTATTAATGTAGCATGATCCAGTCTTTCATGTGTTTGCTGCAGTTGTCTGATCAAACCCTGCAATCCCAGCTGGTACATATTTACACTTGAAAAGCGTCCTGCTTTTGGTGGAATTGACTCCTCAACAACACATAGTTTTGTCGCATCCTTTGCAATTCTTCCTGCCTGCCCATTTGCCCTCTTACCAATTGTATACTTCTGTAGGTAGGTATCACATGCAATTCTAAACAGACCCTTTAATTTAGAAGGGTAGGTTTTTTGGATTCCATAGTAGAGAAATTGTCTCTCTTCCGAACCTTCTTTTCACCCCTCTTGCATATTCAAATTGGATTAGTTTCACTTTAAAATCGCGGGCAAACTAATTATAATAAGACGGTTTGGTTCGGCTAATTTGGCCTAAAGCCAAATTCTTTTTGAGTTCTGCTAAATAAATCCTAAAATTAACTAAGTACACCTTACTACGAAATTATTTATCAAATTACTAATTTGCCCTAATATAAAATGACAAAAAATGATCTTTCTGACTGGTTTGGAGCTGTCTCTCTATTTTCTTCACTTGTAAATGTGTCCTTTCATTTTAGTAGACTGGATGTAAGATTTTGGAAACTTGGTCCTGTGGGAACTTTGCATGTAAACCTTGTTATAGTCGGTTGATAGATTAGCCATCTCTCCCCAATTTTAATCCTTGCACGATTTGGTTGGTTAAAATACTATGTTAGGAGGTGGAGCTTACTCTGTTATTTTGTCAGATTGGAAAGTATATTTTCTGTAATTCCTTGGAAATTCTGTTTGCTTTAATTACACAGAATATTAGTAGAACCTCAAACAAACAAGCATTAGATGATAGTGACAGAGCATGTGGATGGAAAATTGTTGCGCAATCCCATTTGAAATGAAGGGAAGAAGAAAACTACTCCGTTGACCCCAACTTCTCGCCAGTTTGATGAATCATTTACTGATCAACACTAAGGAAAATAACCCTAAATGACATGCCCAAATCTCATGTCTTTCTCTCAATTTTATCCCACGCTTGCCCTCTCATTCTTGTGGTTTCAGTGTGGACAACTTTTGCTATGGTTGATGCTGGTTGGTTGAGGGTTGTCTTTCGTGCCCAAAAATAAGCCTCTTTCATAATTTAAAATTCTTCCCTCTACCCCCATGTTGAAGTATGGTATGAAAGAAAGGAGCCTTCCCCCTACCCTGGGTTGAGGTCCAATTCAATCGGGAAGCAGCCGGAAAAGATTTTCAAAGTCACGTGTTGTGTGATAGGGTGTATCATGGGTATTTTTGGTAGTTAAATAAGGTGTACTTAGTAAATCTTATATTTTGATTAAAATATTAAAGTGTACTTAGATTATATGGTATACTCAGTTAATTTTAGGGTCTGTTTAGCAACACTCTTCTTTTTTCTTTGCATGTTTTCAACATTGTTAGCTTAATTACAATATATAAAAAAATCATAACTTGCTATATATATTTTTTCATTTTCTAGCATATCAAACTATCCTAAAATTCAACAAGCAATAAAACTTCAAGTCCAATAACTAATATAGTTACAATATATCAATAACTTCAAAGTTCTATCAAACTTCAGATTTAACTTTCATATCTAGTTATTATCCAATAAGAGGACTACATAAGTAAAATACACTAAAATGAAAAATACTTATACAAGTAGAAGGTCCAAATTGGGTAGGCCAGTTTACAAAAGCTCAAAACTGAACGAAACCAAACCATAAGGTCCGATTTGTTTTTTAAACTATTTGAATTTTTTGTTGGTTGAAACCAAAACAAAATAGTCATTAGGGTTTGAATAGACCATTTAGTCAGTTCGGCTAGATTAATGCCCACCCATACTCACTTGCTGAGATTGAGAAAAACTTAAATGTGATAGTTGTTACAATGGGAAAGTGACTATGAAAGTACTCTTAATTTAAAAAATAACTTGTATTTATAATTAAAATTGATCATCAAATTAAATATATATATATATATATATATATTAATTGTATTGTTCTTCCTGTCACTATAAATACATGAAAAGACCCCCCAACAAATGTTTTCTCAAAACACATGAGAGTAAACCAATGAAGACATGGCCTCATGTACAGTCGATTCTATGTGAGAGAGTTTGAAAACAATTGGTTTGTATACTATTATTTTTATGACATGTTTACTTATTTGGAATGTGGGAAGTCATCAATCTGAGAAATTTATAATATGAGAGAGAATGAATGTGCATGGAATCAACTACTCCCCTCTAATTTATCTAAAACTCGGTTTTTCAAGTATCGAATTCCAGATTGTGAGGTGTAGTGGTAGAGCTAAATTTTCTCCAACCCTTTAACAAATGTTGTGCATGCAGTCGATAGATTTTCAATAGAAACACCCTTCAAAATTATGCTTATGTCACCCATCTCCCCTCTCTCTCAATTACTATTTGTATTGCCTAGTTCCTTGAAGCATAGTGTTCGTCTATTTTGAGAGGTTTCTCAAATAATTTTATTTGAGGGACACCAATTTCGGGTCTCTACGGATTTTTTTTCCAACAATACAAATCGTCTATTTTCAAGTCTTCATTCATAAATCATCCTTGCAAAAATTCAAGAAAATTGAAAATCATTAAGGCATCTTGTAAGGACCAACAAAATAGATGAACATTGAGTGGCCAAATGGTTTTGTATTCAAGTCGTCTTTTGCAAAGATAATTTTTGAGTGAATATCTAAAAACTAGATAGTTCAGATCATTAAAATACAATGCGTGGTGGGGCCCACCAGAATTTCCGTCAAATAAACTATATATATACAGTGAGCTTCTGTTGAGGGATCCTTTTGTAGGGCCCACCATACATTTTATTTCATTAATCCAAATGTCTAGTTGGTAGATATTCATTCGAATATCATCTCTGTAAAAAATCATCCGATATCATTTGACTACTCAATTATTTTATTGAAATTTTAGTATTTTCTTGAAACACTGTGTCATTGATTTTGTAGGACACAATTAGATATCTAAACAGTTTTTATAAGGATGATCTATGAATCAAGACCTAAAAAATAGATAGTTTGGATCATTGGAAAAAAATTCCGTAGGGTAACTTAAAGGGCGTCCCTCAATAGAAATGGACTGTATATATATACAGTTATTCTCTTATTCGGATATCCGTACGTTATTATAGTGCGGATGCCATTGTACACAGGAAAGAAAGCAAGATGGGTGGTAAAAACTACATGGCGTAGGTACAATAATAACATTAAGACGTCCGCATAAGAGAATTCATATATATATATATATATATATATATGAAAATAGATGCAATTAAAAATAGCATTACTCAAAATACTCAAAATATTATTGATAACTTTGCATAATGCAAAACACTTACAAAATCTTTGTTTCAGCACTTAGTTCTTCAGAGCATCGATATTGAAAGAACTTTGAAACTAAGAAAAGAAAGTGGACTAAATTACATTCTGAGGATAACTGAGGTCGAGGCCTTCAAGCAAATAAAGTGAACTCTGGTAACTATTGATGAGTTGGCAACTTTGGATGCTATGGAAAGTGACTGTAGAAACACGCGAAAGCTTTTGCTTTTACTAAGTGCTTGTGACTTTTACTTTGTTGAGGAATCTGACTAAAGGAGTACATGCTATCAGACTGTTGAAGCACGGGTCCAAGATTCCAAATATCTTTGTCTCAGGGCTCATGATCTTGGCAATTTTAATCATCACCTAGGTCAAGGGGACTAAAATCATAGGGGTCTTGACCATGGATTTGATCATCAGGGGGATAATCACTCCACCGCATCTTGGGTGTTGGAGTCTTCTAACTGGGTGGCAACTTTGGTTGACTGGTAGATGACTGCGATTTTGGAGCAGCATCACTATCCTCATCTTCATTCATTTGTGAGGCTTGTAACATTAGCTGGCGAGCAATTTCTTGCAACTTAGACTTAGATTTTCCCTCGATTGGGAGAGAAGAATGTAATGTAGCAGGGGATGACTTTTTCTCAGGCTGTGGATTCCTGACTGGAGGAAAATCAGCATAAACATAATCTGCAATACGCTCAAGTTTAAATTTATCCCACCATTTGATTGAAAATTGACGGAATAGGACTCGGGTTTCCCAATTAACTTGATAAGACCATTTAAGTATCCAAGGGACTTTATACTTGGCTACAAAATGGAGAAGATTTGGGAAGAACAACTCAGATTCTTTAAACTTATTTTTATTAGTGAAATAATTGACTAAATCTTGCATTGGAGGAGGAAATAAATCAATGACTGGACCATGTTTTTCCCACCAGTGATTGAACCAATAGGGAAAAGGGCTCTTGAATTTGCTATCAAAATTGAGGAACCATGAATGACTGAAATCAACTGTTTGGTGAAGCAAGATAGAATACCATGCTTCGATATAATAATAATAACTATATTGAAGTTCTGACTGAAGAACTTTGAGATCATAGGGGTAACTACTCCATTCATTCTCATTAATTATTTGATGGATGTAAAGGGAATGATAGAGGATGATATGGGGGTTATTTCTGTCTTTGATTGGCTTAATTGTGATTGACTGGGTCTCATGGAGGATGTCTATATAAAATTTTAAATTTTTGAATGGTGCTGGGGGAATGAAGTGACTATTTGGTGGAAAGTAGGATTTTGCAATGGTGATTGGGTTGGCAATGGAATTGTATTTTGGCTCAATTATGAACAGGTGACTATTACTCTTAATCATGTATGGAGACGTCTTATGGTAAGAGGCAAGTGGAAGATTAGGCGGAGCAATATCCTGGAAAGGATCATGACTAGATATTAGGGCAGACTGAAAACTGGGACGAACCTAGTCTACTGTGGCTCCTAGGTTGGCAAATCTGTTACTAATCTGGATAGGAGAACATCCCAGGAAGGGGACGATCTGAGAAGGTGACTTATGTTTGGCTTGACTCATTGATGGAGGGAGGACTCGGAGTGATTGGGGATGACTGGGTTGACTAGTTTGACCAATTTGACTATTTTGCTTGTCTTTTTCTTTTCTTCTATCTGCCATTGTTTTCCCTGCAGAAATTCTCTGGTAAGAAAATCAGGGACATAATTCTCACTTCCTCTCAAATACTCAATATCAAAATCAAATATACTTAAATAGCTTGCCATCTTACAAATATTTGTTTTGATGCAATATTTTGAACATCTTTTTCTAATACATGCTTAGCAGACTTACAATAAACTCGGATTAAAAATTTTTGATTTAATAAATCATACTGAAATTTATTAATGCATAGTACAATAGATAATATCTCTTTCTTAATAGTACCATAATTATTTTGAGATTGAGACCAAGTACCAGAATGAAATCGAATAATTTGCTCAGGTTGATTAGAATTGACTCTTTGTTTGAGGATACCTCCATAACCAATGTTAGAGGCATCAGTTTCAACTATTTTGAATGCATCGGCAGAAGGGATACCAAGACAGGGAAGTGTCTTAATATGAGCTTTGATCTATTTGACTATATCAGTATGGATAGATGACCAAGGAGGAGGGTTATTTTGGAGACGATCAAATAGAGGCTTACATTGTTTTCTCAAATTTTTATAGAAATCAGAAACATAATTTAGAGATTCTAGAAATCTCTGGAGTTGACTTTTGTCTAGGATTTGATCAGGAAACTTATCAGTAAACTGGATAACTCGATCTATGGGACTAATATGTGACTAGCAGATATTAAACCCAAGAAATCTCACATTAGTTTGGAACAACTTAATTTTCTTAGCAGAAACAACTAATCCATTTTGTTTGACTATCTGTAAGAACTTATGCAGATGTTTCCAGTGCTGTTCTATCGACTCAGAAAAGATAAGCACGTCATCAATATAGACTATGGAAAAATGACTAAAAGGATTAAAAATCTCATTCATTATATTTTGAAACTCACTGGGCTCTTTTTTAAGACCAAAAGGCATAACATTCCACTCATAATGACCGAAAGGAGTGACAAAAGCAGTTTTGTATCTATCAGACTCACGAATTTGAATTTGCCAAAACTCACTCTTCATATCAAATTTAGAAAAGATGACTGACTTTTCTAATCGATTAATTAAGTCTCTTTTATTAGGAATTGGGTATCTGATCTATTCTAAAACTGTATTAAGCGGCTTGTAATTAATGACTAGTCTTGGGACTCCGCGTTCTAATTCAGCATTTTTTTGGACATAGAAAGCAGGGCAAGACCAGGGTGACTTACTCTTACAGATTATTCCTTTCTCAAGTAATTCAGTAATTTCAGTTTTACAAAATTCTATTAATTCTTGGCTCATTTGAATTGGTCTGGTGTTAGTGGGGATATTTTTCTCACTAAAGGACTTGACATAAGGAAGGCTAACAACATGCTGTTTCCTATGCCAAAAAGCATTGGGTAACTCAGAACAAACTTCTTGTTTTAATTTTTCTTCAAACTGTCGAATTTGTGACTGTAAAGGCTCATGACTAAGTTGTTGCTCAATTTTTTTTTATTTAACTTCTTCCTAGAGGAATTTTAGTTGCTTATCTTTATTTTGAATGACTCTGACTGTTTTAGTGACTGCATTCTTTTGTAATTCTTTTAAATTATGTAATTCTGGTTTACTCAGGAATTCAAACTTAATCTTTTCTCCTAAACAGGTGGAAATGACTCCATCGTGTTCTATCTGGAAAGGATATAAAAGAGTAATAAAGGGTAAACCTAGGATGACTTCGTCAGTAATATTTTTAACTAAGACAAATGAAGTTTTAAAGTAAATTTGGTTTTGACAGACATGGGCTTTGGGAATCTCATAATTCAATTGGAGTGACTTTCCTGAAGCTGTGCTTAACGACTCTCTTGACTTTTTGTAATACTTAGTTGGGATTAGGCCTTCTTGGATGCAATTAAGGTCGGGTCTTGAATCAAAGAGGGCGGCTATGTTTAACTCAAAGCTTTTGACAAATATAGTGACTCTGGCATACCATTTTCTAAAATTTAAATGTTTAATTAAGTTGACGACATGATCTTGATTGGAGGGTTCTTCGTCAGAATTTGTAGGGCTTTCAGGTGTAGACTTAGAGGTTTTATTTTCTAATAGGTTAATCAAATCTTGTTTTATCTCATAATTTTCACTTTGTAGCTTTTGACTTATTTGTCTCAACTCAATGATTTCTTTTTTGACCAACTTCACCTCTAGTTGTAAATCTTGTAAAGTAGCTTCTTTCTTTTTATTAAATTTCTTTAAGGTTGTATTCAGACTTATTTTTGGGAGGTAAATTGTTTCGGCTCTTCTTGGCTAATGACTTTTCTTAATTTCTTTAAATACTCAGATTTTAACTCTGGGTTTTCAACTTTACTTATTAAATCAATTAATAATTTATCTTGCTCTTCTTGTTTAGTAAGGACATTAATTAACTTAGACTTACAGCAATTATCTTGGCAACCAAATTGAATTCTAGGTGAACTAGGTTGTGACTCAGAAGAATAGATTTTAGAAGACTCAATGTGACTAAGCATGATTTCGTTTTCACTAAACTTAGAATTTCTTAACTCAAGGACTTTATAATCAGTTTGTCTTTATCTTCATCCGTGATTTTTAATTGTTTGATTGTGTCTTTAACTTTGCAATTATGAGCATAGTGACCAAACTTTTGACATTTATAACATTTTACTTCTCTCTTGTTGGTACTTTTCTTAAAGCGATTATTCTTATCTTTGCCGTGACTCTTTTTCCAATTTTCTCTAGGGGAGAATCTCTTTTTACTATAAAATTCTTTATCATCATTATTATGTTGGAATGACTGGCTTCTGCGTGAATAATGGCGACGTTTACTAAATTGTCGGTTGTTGTGACTTGACTTATTCTTTCTAGACGGGGGAATATACATTAGACCATACTGTTCGCAGAATTACCTAACTCATATTTAGCATAATTTCTTTCAGACTGGATCTGTTTACCAATTTTCATACCAACACACATTCTCATACCGACTTGATTAATTGTGCTAATTATATTTCCATATGTTAGGCTATCCCAATCAATATGACCTTGCTCATTGCTAAGGGTTGTTCGAATTTTATAGGCGAATAAATTAGGAAGACCATTAACAAATTTCTCTTTTCAAAATGATTGAGTACTATCGTCTCTAAGCATGACTTTGGAAATAAACACATATTTATACCATCTAAAATCAAATAATTTAGGGCGTCTTAAATTACTAAGCTGATCATGAATTCTAGCAGTAGTGTTACTGGGTGTTCCAATGAAATGGTCAACTATTGTGTACAGTAGGGTGTTGACTCCATCCTCAATGCCTTGATCTATTTGTTCATTGAAAATAGGAAGACCATCTTCACTAAGCTTGACTGCATGAATTATTTGTTGCTTAGACTCATGGGTTAAATGTTTATCCCACCAAGAACGAAAAGTTCCGGTGAAACCAGTTTCTAACAAGGGAACAATTTCAGACTGTCTGAAACTGTGATTGGTGATGTAACTATTGGCAACCATAGACATATGTTGAAGCTTATTAAGAATTTCTTGCTTTGAAAGACCATCAATATTCCATTCATAAAGCTTATCTGAAGAGACTGAAAATTGGCTCTGCGTGTTTCGTTCTTCAAATTGTATATCAGGAGGTGTTGGCTTAGGATACCAATTTTTTGTGAGACTAGAGGGGCTAACTCTGTTTGTTAATCTTTGGACTTGTGGATTACTATCTAGCTCAAGATTTTTAAACGCATTTTCAATTTTTGAAATATTACTAGTTTCTGTTTCCATACTGGCAATTGATTCAGACTCAGAAGAGGTATCTAATTGTTTACCTATGACAACTAAACTCTGGTTGGTGTAATTATTTTGCTCAAATATTATTTTATTCTCTAGATCAGGGATCTTAAAAGGACTGGCGACTATTTTGGATTTTTGGTGCTTAATAATTATCGTTTCTACAGGTGGATGACTAGCAAGGATCTCAGTGTGATCTACTTTTTCCCATTTTTCCTGGGTTAAAGTTTTTAACTCATTAGGCAAATGTCGTCTTTCTACAAAATCAAGATAATATATTTCAACTTTAGCAGTGCACATATATTCTTTCCAATCATTAAAAATCTGTTGTCTTTTGACTCTATCAGGAATGACTGAATGGTAGTAATTTCTTCTAGCTTGGTTCTCAGGGGCATGTTAATGACTATCTAATTTTCTCCAATCAATTACAAATTTTTTATTAAGTGTTCTCAGTTGATTACCTATGAAATCAAATTGAGTAGGTGAATCAGGCTACTCAGACTTAGTGTCTTCCCGTACTGGAGTTTTTCCGTAAACAGGATGGGTAACTTGGGAAGTTTTTCTCAATGATTCTAATTTTAAATCAATTAAAGCTTTCTCTAACTCTAGGTCTCGTTCTAGGGTAGAGGAAGAAGCTGCAAAGGAATGCCTTGCAGGAACATGTATCTGGGACTGACCAGGTGTAGATAACTGTTGTAACTGGACTGTTGATTTTTGTGGAGGTTGATTACCAAAATTAATTTTTACTGTGCCATCTAAGTATTGTTGTATGTAGTCTAAATCGTTTAGATTACGTTGGATAGGCACTGGAGGAATCTCAGTGGTTAAGGTCCAATCAGCAGGAAGGGTAACATCTAACCATTTGATAGAGTGAGGAACTCTAACAGTGGCGTCAGGCGTATGACTCTGGATTAACAATGTTTGACTCTTTGGACTCTTGTTTAGGGCTTGAAAATTCATATTAGTGCCTGTGACTTTATAATAAATTATATATACTAAAGCTAAGGGTAGAGTACCCGACAAGACCTCATAACCTTCAGTTTTAATATTCGAAGTGAGGGCTTTTAATATGTGTGGATCACTCAGGCTGACTGTAAAATCTGGGTAACAATCAAAGTGAATAGGTGAATAGGGCCATTAGCGAGACTGGACTCAATAATTCCTAACGTACTGTCGTTGAAATTAGTAAATCTAGCATCACGCAAACAGAGAAGGATTGAAGCTTTTAATCATAATCTGGTTAATGGCTTAACAGCAACTTGGACTAAACCAGTATGGAGAAAATTTTTTCCATCATTTTTATGTTTTCTTATGGACTCAAGATTAAGCAACTGACATGTCTCATGATTCTTACTCAGGGCATAAACTTGTTCGACTGTTTTAACATGGGTGGTTGACTTAAAACTAAATAATGACCATTTTTTCTTGTAGATGTCCTGACTGGGGACTCTTGGTATATTCCAATCTTTATAATCTAAATTATTATTATTATTATCATACTTGACTTGTTCTTCATTAACTATATCTGGGAGACAACTATTGGCTCTAGAGCTGCTAGAATTGCAAGAATTAGTTCTAAATAAGCGACTCATTTTACTCAAGGTTCTGGGGTTGGACGTCTAAAGAAGAAAGTGAACAGAAACTCCTAAGACTGACTCCATGTGATAACATGTTACCTAAAGTTCTCTCACCCTCCTGCTAATGCCACTACCGCTCAGGCCTCCCTGGGACTTACTGTTTGGAACGAGTCTTACAATATATATATATATATATATATCCCAAGCAACAATAATTACCCGTTTTAAATGAGTTGTGAAATCTGAATTAACATATAACTAGAATGTTATTATCATAGGAAAATCAAACAAAAGAATCTTATTATGTTAGAACATGAATATTGTACAACTACTAGGATTAAATGTACTATATGTGTAACGACTCGATCCTAAAATTAATAGTTAATTATTAATTTATTCTAGTAAAAGACCATTATACCCCTAGAATGTTTTATTAGATTTTAAGTTGACTTTTTAATGGGGAAGGAATTTGGGGATTTAGATGGTACCATTGCGTAGAGCTCGACGATACGAGTTCATAGACATGTGGCAAGCCCAATTCCGAGTTGTAACGAAGGAGAAAATGTCTAGAAACGAAAAGGACGTAATGGAGATTTTTAAATTTGTTAGCTACAGTAATCGGGCTGTTTTAAAAATTTCCTTTTTTCTTCTCCTTCCCCCTCCCATTGGAGAAGAGCAGCCCCTCCCCTTTGTTACTGTTCATTCGAACAGTTTTTGGGCCGCCATCTCCTCATATGGCCACCCCAAGTGACGACATGTGTACCAAAAGAACCAGCACGTTGTCCTCTACCAGCCTCACATCTCAGCCACCGCCAACCGCCGTTTGAACTGCCGGAAAAGGCAAGAAATTGTCCGATTTTTACCTAGAATCTCCATCGCTCGTTTGGGCAATTCCGACTACCAATTGCTTCGATCCAGGTATGATTTTTCAACCTCTCGAGCTGTTCTTGCTGCTAGTTGTGTTGGTTAGGAGAAAATTCTGAGTTTTGGAGGGTAAATAAGCGATTGAAAATCTATCGATTTTCGACCTCTGATTCCGGCCATTTTCGGCCAGTTTTTGGGGTAGGTCCAAGAACAAAAGTGGTTCTAAATAGGGTGTTACACCTAGGATAGGAGTTTAGGCAGGTGTTTTGGAGTATGTCTAGTGGCCGAAAATTAATCAACCAACCCACGCACTGCCCTTGCTTGTGGAGGCACGTGGGCAGCAGGGTGGGGATCACTTTGGGTCCTAGAATGATTCCTTGGTCCTCATGAGCGTGTAGGATTTCACGGATCTCAATTCGAATAATGTTTGAACCCCGAACGAATTTCGCCTAGTGTACGATTTCCGAGGTCGATAAGTTTGAGCCGTTAGATCGTGGTCATTTTCAGGTATGTTGACCTAGGTAATTCCAGGATCGTATAGGAGTCGACGGATTATAAATTGGAGTCTCGGATATTCCAAAAATGCCAATCATAGGGCTAGGTTTACAGTAACCGTCTGATCCTGCAATCGTGATCAATCCGACTGTTCGATCGAGACCAAACTCACAAGACATGTGTCCTAGGCATATTAGAACCTTTACGGACTTCTAGATTTGCGAGGGAGGATTGCGGCTCAGATAGAAGAGGGTATCTCCGGGACCTGCTAAGGGGATTGCCGCTCGAACCGAGACTTGCAATAGGGGATTGCGGCTCGGATAGAAGGGGGTATCTCCGAGTCATGCGAGGGGGGATTGCGGCTCAGATAGAAATGGTATCTCTGAGACCTGCAAGGGGGGATTGCAGCTCGAATAGAAGGGGTATCTCCGAGACCTGCGAGGGGGATTGCGGCCAGGATAGAAGCGGTATCTCCGAGGCCTGCGAGGAGTTGAATAGATGGTTATGTACAGGTTGCGGCCCGAATAGAAGCGGTATCTCCGAGGCCTGCGAGGAGTTGAATAGATGGTTATTTATAGGTTGCGGCCCAGATAAAGGCGGTATCTCCGAGGCTTGCAAGGATCCCGGTTCGGCCTGCGAGGAGGGTATTGACAGTATTAATGGAGTTGACGGATCACGAATTAGAGGTACGCCTAGGTGGAAAAAAATTTAGTTATAAGATATTCTTAAACTAAAATAAGGGATTCCAGTGCATGACATACTTATATTCAGTGCGTGACTGATATGAGTTTAGGAAAGAACTACGTATGGCTTGATCCCTCAGTAAGGGTACGTAGGCAGCCTAGTGTTACAAGGTGCAGCCACGAGGTCAGGTAGTAAAAGGTAGTCCAGTTAAGTTATTATGAAATCTAACACTATTCCGAGGATATTCTAAGATTGTGATTTGAATGTTGTTAGCAGAGTGTTTTATTTAATTTATTGAGGCCTGAGGCCAGAATGAGATGATGCTTGATTATTTGTTATAATTTGTTACATGCTAGCAGTTGGGTTGTATTTGTAAATGTTTATTGATAGGTGGAGACTTTTGGGAAATGTTCAATTTACAGGGGAGACTCTGCCGAATTTTCGGCAGAAGTCTAGCTGCTAGAAAACTGGGTTTTTAGTTAGAATGGTTGTTTGGTCATTTATGCCCGGCATTCCCCAGGTGTCAGACACGCACAAGGTTCGGCTCAGATTCCAAAGTGGAATTTGGGTCGGGTCCTTTCAATATGTATGTATTGGTGTTAAAGAATTAAATTTAATCCTAATTCAAGCTATATATTGAACATGCTTAATAAGGTGGTTATTTATAAATAAATGATCTCGACACCAACGAAGGTAGGTTCAATTCGAACTAAGGACACTCTAGCCTATTTTCATTCCAAACTCTCTTAAGCAATCACTAAGAGCACTTCTAGCTCAACAGGCTGGTCCATGCAAAAGGGGGTCCAAGGCCCTTCACATAATCTTAGCGGGCTCTGACAGTCCGAGCAAATGGTGGGGACCACTAAACCGGGCAAGTCCAAAGGCAAATCGAGCTCGAGGGCTGATACCGTCAGCACTGGTGCCAAGCTGGCTGGCATGCAAGCACCAATGGTAAAAAAATTTGAAATTCGCGTGCGCTAATGCCAGCCTTGCTTTCCACCAACGACTACAAGCCACGTGTCACATCCGGGTGTCTCTGATCATAATTTGTCCTCCAATCCAATAGTTGCCAATTTTTGTGTAAAAAAAATTGAAAAATATTCGAATAAAAGTTTAAAAAATACCAAAATCTTCTGATTTTTTTTTCTATAAATACCTATCCATATTCTTTATTTTCCACACTAAATCTTCATACATTTTCTTCTCCTTCCAATATTATTCATTTCCACACCAAATTTTGTTCACTTTCCAAATTTCATTTGTGTAAAAATACAAATGACATCTTCCATCGAAGCCGGAGGGTCGTGGACAACCACGGAAGATGTTTTGTTGTGTGAGTGTTGGGTCCAAGTTGGTCTTTGCTCGATCAGGGGCAATGAGATGAAGTTCTCTCATATGTGGAGAAAAATCATGCCGAATTTTGTGAAAGATCGGGTTCAGCTCGTAAGGAAATGGCCTTGGCTAGTAGGTGGAAAATTTTGAATAAAAAGTTAGGAAATGAAGAGATGCGTTGGCAAAAGCGAGTGACAACGTTCGAAGTGGGGAAAATCTTGGCATCGAGGTACATCATTTGTAATTGCCGTTTTATTAAATTTAATATCCTATTTTTTTGAAATTTTCTGGCATTTTCAATTTTGTTTTATTATAGATTATGCAAGCACAAATGTGGTTCAATGCCATTGGCCAAAGCAAAAAATCTTTCAACAATCACCAATGTCGGGAGGTTGTGAAAAATTGTTCGAGATTCAAAATTATTCTCATAGGTCCGATTGTTGTGTTGAATGAGACACCGCTCCACGATGCAACAACATTGGTTTCGCCGTTGGAGTCCCCGATGAATCAAGACTCACCAATCCAAGGGGAGCCAAGGCTTATTACGATAAAAGCGGCAAAGGCTAAGCGAGGGAGTAATTCCATCAATGATTGTGCAAAATTTTTGGAGCAAATTGCTCTGAACGGCACAATGAGAATTGAGAAAGACATGAAAAAAGATGCGGATGAGAAGGCAAGAGATGAAGCATTTGCAAGAGAAATGGAGTATGCACACAAACAAGATGTATAGACTAGTAGACTAGGGCATCATGAGAGGAGAGGCAGAGGGTTGGTGTGATCTTCAGTGGGCGGATTATGGGGAGAAAAAGGAGAGGAGAGATAGAGGCCAGGTGTGGACTGTAGTGATCTTCAGTGGGGTTCACAATTCTATATATATATCTCTCTCTCTCTCCCCCTCTCCCTCTCCCTCTCTCGCCGGTCCCTGGGGTAGGGTGGGGTGGGGGCCATAAAAGTATTATCTTATTGTTGGGGTCCCAAAAAGTTCAAATGGAAGTTCCGTACGTCAAAGCCTCAAGTCTTATATGAACACAAAACTCCAAACCTCATCATTAAGATTTTTTTTTTTGGATACTTCTTGCCTCCTTACATGTAAGGTGATACTCCTCCTTTCAACGAACCACAGTTTGACACATATGCAAAAATAATTCATAAAAAACAAAAACAAAAAACTTCTGCACACATGTCACATAGTTATTCGCAAGAGTGTAAGAGGTCCTACTTATATGGTAAGGAGTGAAGTATTTTCCTTTTGCTTTTGATTTAAGCAAAACAAGGAAAGAGTACAATTTATTTTGAGATGGATGCTCAACCAATTTTTTTCGAAGGTCACGAGAGGAATTTGAGGAAGCTAAGAATACTAGGATGTTCATGAAGTTGAGATACATCCAACGTAACTGACGGTTTGCCATTCGGAGTTCATATGAATTAGTTATGCCCAATTATGACTCCTCGTGCATATGTGATGTTTCCTCCTGATAGAAGGCTAAGGGTTAGTTTGGCATTACTGTGCTGTGAAAATAATCGCTGTCAAATTTGTTGTGAGAGAGAATTTCGGCGTTTGGTAAACTTTGGTTAAAAGTGTTGTTGGTACTGATTCTCACATAATCAGAAAATGATTGCCGCATAATCATTAAACGCAGCGCCTCTTCGAAATTGATTCCTGTATAATCAGAAAATGAAAGCACCTCATTAGCTGATTTTCCTTATAGCTTTCTCTCACAGTAATTTTTAACAATAAGTGATTTTCTCATAGTTTACCAAACGGGCTGGACTTTCCAAATTTAAAAAAAAATCACTTATCAGCCCAAATAAGCAATGTCAAACGGGCACTAAATGCATAAAATGTTATATAAGGGTGACATGGTGTCATGCTCTCCACCACCCCTGCTGCTTACACCATTGTGGCACTAAGCGAACATCCTTATGACATTGGAGGTAGTCATAGGGGCAGACATAAGATTGTTGAAGGACAATCTATGTCTTCGAGGGAAAGGAATTCTTGAGGACAGTACTAGCACGCGAGACCATTCGTATTGCGCATCGTTGTGAAGAATGAGGTCAACGTATGATATTCTCTATGCCATTGGCAAACGAGGCATTTGACAATACTCGATGGACTTGGCTTGGGTTCGGCCTTGTCTAATATAAAAGGAAAATATTCAGATGTTAGTATGCATGAGTTGCGACCCCATGCAACGCATAGATGATTATGTGGGACATATGGAATACATATGTCACCAAGGCTTGGGCGACATGCGAGTGTGATAGCTTGCGTGTATAGCTTGAGGATGTGGGCTATCTTGATTGCTAACAGACAAACCGACAGAAGTGTGGGTAAGCTGATGGTGTGTTGGATCGCTATGTCTTGACTTGGACATGAGCGAACCACGAGTTTGGCATGCGACGCGGTCGATGCAGTTGACGTGTCTTATGCAACGCTTGATGTATGGGCGTCAAGGGTTCGTTGCATGATGCAGGGTTATTGTATTGTCACAAGGTAGTGTGACTCGTTGTCTAGTTATGGCATACGGTGCCCATGGGAGACGACACTTGATGATGAACCTCTCGTGGAGTTGTAGAGTCATGAATATCCTGAAGATGGGAGAAGGCTGATTAGGATCCCAAGGGATCTTAAGCTACACAGATTATACTTTGAACAAACAAAATATGTGTTTTGCTTCCGCCGCGCCGTGCCGCTCGCTGATTCCGTGACACTTTGCATGCCTCCAAGTCCAAACACGGTTTGCAAAGCTATATATGTTCAAAAGAGTGTGGGGGTTGTGCTACAGTACTATATTTTACTTTAAGAGTGAAATCCCAATGCGTTGACCACAGAAAACAATAGAAGACCTGCCCACAAAAAAAAAAACAAGCTAGGGTGGATGTCAACGCAATCTTCTCAAGTCAACATTTAGCCGTTATTCCTCTCCTCAATTCAAGGATTTCACCTTCCAGTTTTTGTATTTATACTATTACTAATTTGGTTTCCTTGTATATCTGATTTGTTCCTATGTAAGTCCCTTCTAGGGTTTTCTACTCTTGTATAAATTCATCTCTTGTATTACTTTTACAATTAATCAAATATACAAAGTTTATTGTGGAAAATAACTTTTGAACCACTCTCTCTCTCTCTCTCTCTCTCTCTCTCATCAAAAGTTGGAGTTGGGCATTAGATGATCGACATGCATTTGAAAAGGCTGAGCATATGATGCGAATTTGAAATAAATTTCTTGACCCTTTTATTATGTCACATTGTGAATCATATGATGTGAGTTATAGTTTTCCATATATAATATAATAATATGATATGTAATATGAACATGTTTATTTGATAGAGATTGTTGGGCTGATTCAAAATGCAATTATCGGTTTAAATTTGTTTTGACTAAGAAAAAGTCAAAACGGTTTAAAATTCAAATCAGACCAAGATCTACCTTTCGCACTCAAGTTTGAATCCATTATCTCACTATTTTTTGGTAAGAAATGAAAGAAAATACTCACTATAGGCACTTGAAAATCATCTTTAACCATCATGATCCATCACATATCTCAATTATTTCACACAAAAATCACATATTTTCTTTCGCAAGTCAAGTCAGTACCCTACTTGCAAAGTTCATGGATGACATGTAAGCCGGCATCTTTGCCTAGCTTCTACTAATTAATTTCTTAAATGTATTCTTTCATCATGCTTCAACACATGATCGATCATATGAACATTCTTCACTTCTCTATATCTATAGCTAACAAATTAAATTTAGGCAGGCATCTCAACAAACACACACAGATAAAGACATTTGAATATCCAGAAGAGTGGAGCCTATGATTTATTGAATATCAGAATGAGCAGTAACTACATGTTGCATTTAGGTCCGTAGGCTCCTCTCCAAATGGTAATCTTAGAATGTGCTGTCAACATTTCACAGATTGCAGACGAGAGAGAGAGCTGACCCACCCACTGATTGCTTTTGCTCTTCTTTCTCGATAACTGCGTGAATCAGTAAAAGAACCGCTTTTTACCTCAACCAGTTACCGCGTCTTGTCGATATAATAGGCTAGTAGATTCTTCTATCGCACATGAGTTGCAGAGTTTAACAGAGGTAACGTATGTTGGTTAATTATACAGTGTTTTCTTATGTGAGTGGATATAGCGCGCGCAAAGGAAGCCATAGCTTCAGTTCAAATTGTCACGGACAGGAGCGACTGTATAAAAGAAGTCAAGCAAGCAGCCAAGGGAAAGACCAAAAAAACAAGAAGAACGGAAAAGTCAACGCGTTCAGGCCAAAAAGAATAGACAGAAAGATTGGTGATGATATCTCTAAATCCATTTGGGAATAATTTGTTTTTCTAAAATTTGGTTGGGAAAAAGTCACATTCGGTCTCAAAATTCAATTTTGGGTCCGGTGCGTGGGATGGGATGATCATTTAACAGAAAATTAGTTGAATTTAGAACATCCTAGTGTAGTGGTTTGGAGTATTTACTCTTCAGGTAAGGTTCTGGGTTCGAGTCTTAGCATCAGTGTTGTGTGTGTGAGTTTAATATGCTATCGGCCCTTTCAATAGAAAAAGACTTCAACAAAAAAAAAAAAAAAAAAAAGCATAACGGTTGTTTCGAACAAAAGAAAAAGGAAAGAATCTACCATATTCTTCCCTAAGTTATCTTTTGGGAAAAATCTAGACAATATTCAAACATTCAATGAAGAAAAAAAAAAAGAGAGAGAATAACATTAATTCAACAATTTCAAAACAACGTGTTCTTTGGTTTGCCAAGAACCAACGCCACCAGCGTACTATACGACTTAAATAGGGATATACATTAGCCACCCATATATAGTTAGACTTAGAGGGAGGGGTGCCAATTTTTGATACTACCCGTTACACGACTTGAAACCAGCATGGGAAATTAGCGGGTCAACCCGATATTAGTGACGGATCCATAATTTTTTCAGGAGAGAGGCAATTTTAAAAGGCTACCTGAATTATTTGAAGGAGGATTTGAACTACTAGAATTATTCAAATGAAGATTTAGATACTTTCTCTTAAATTACCGTTTCATTGTTTAGTTCCTCTGTTGGGCGTTAGACCCGTTTCTTCACCAAAAACAGTACCGTTCCATAATTGTATAATTGAAATAAATAAGGGTCTTAGGTCTTCCATAATTAGTCTACTAAAATTCAAATTAAATCATCATTTAATTTTACGAAAATCAATATCACTTAATCTAATCGAAATGCATATCAAAGTATCAATTCAATAAACAAATCAAAATGCATACCTCAAGTTGTACGTTGCGCAGTCTCTTCGAGTTTGTTATTGATTAAACAAATATATAGAGAGCCAAATCAGCAAAAAAAGAACTATAAAATATATTATAAAAAAGAAAAGAACAGAAAAACTGAAGATTAAAAATAAAAATAAAAAACCCTAGAAGAAAACAGAACCATTAAAAAAGAAAAAAAAATTTAAAAAAAAGAAAATTTTAATTTAAAAAAAAAAAAGCAAAGTGGCGTGAGTTCACCTTATGGGTCTACATAAAGCAAAGAGAAATCTTCTAGTTTCAAAATTCAACTCAAGGATTAAATCCTCTATGCGGCTGAACTTGAAATGCTATTGTACGAAATTTGCTTTTGATTGCAGGTTTTTGTGGCGTGGCGTGGCGTGGAGTAAAGACTAAGGCTTCTTTTTTGTTTTTGTTTTTCAGGCTTGGTTCAAAGCGACGTCGTTTTAGCTAGGATTTTTTTTATTATTTAAAAAAATTAAGCTCTAATACTTAGTAGCTTCTCCTTTCTTCTCTCCTCAATCACTTCGACTATCTTTGACTCTTCCTCTCCTCTCTCTGGTTGCTCGATTTCTTGTGTGTTTGATTTTATTTTTCACCTAATCTTCTATCTCTCATTTTTATCATTAAGTCTAACTCTTGTAATATAATGTTGGGTTATGTATTAATCTGTTGGGTTGGGTTATGTTTGAATAATGTTGTTTTTGTTGTGTTAAGTCTAATTGTATTCAGGATTTTCATCACACATTATATACACGTATATTTCATCATATGCATATCTTATGCTTAGTATATTTTGAATTTTATTTAGTCAATGCATTCATTGATAATGTGCTTAATATCTATGAACGTTTCACTTCAAAATTCCGTGTTTTTGAAGCAAATATCTGTCTTTTTTGTCGATTTTATTCAATACCTAAAACGACATCAATATATCCGTAAATTGAAGGCCCGATAATATCTGTATCACCAATATTTTCATCCTTGATTATTACTTTTTTTATTTTTTTATTTTTTCATTAAGAGGAGTGCAGTGTGACTATTTTGAAGTGCCAACAATTGCTTCTTATAATTACATACCTACATAGTCGGGTCTAGCCTAGGGCATTGACTTGTAGACCAACAACAACAACCCCCCTACACCACACACACCCCCCCCCCCCCCCCCCCCCCCCCCAACAACATAGTTGGGTCTAGCCTAGGGCATTGACTTGGTCGGCAGGCCACTAATGCCATGTATAGTTCCTCCTTAACGTGTTGAACTTGGAGCAATGCTAATTTATCAGTGAAGACAATGAAGTGTAAATTCATATAATCATTCAACGTAAGGAATGGTTCATTGTGAAAGTTTGACTTTTGTCAAATTGTTGTTTCTATATAATATGTAATGTACCCGAGGCCCTTTTCATTCATTTCACATTGAGAGACTGAAAAATTGAAAGCTGGCATATTTTTACTTTAACATGTACCATCTTCTGGCTTTGTACCTGATCTCATGTGTTGTTCCTCTTTCCTTAGCACAAGACTTCAATTTGCCATTCAAAGCTGTGAATCTTGGGAATTGGCTTGTTACAGAGGGTTGGATGAAACCTTCTCTCTATGATGGCATTCCCAACAATGACCTTTTGGTATAGTTTCATTTTGCTTAGAGCTACTGCATTCATCACAAATAAGCATTTTTTTTTGTTTTTTGGGTGTGATTTTGTTTTACAGTTTTGCTTTTCTCTACTAAAACCACAAATAATAGGAACTATTCCCTACCGAAAAAATGTAGTTCAAAGTTTTTTATTTTGAAATCATTTGCAGGATGGAACACAAGTTCAATTCAAGTCCACAAAGCTGCAGAAGTATATTGCAGCAGAAAATGGGGGTGGCAGTGGTTCCGTTGTTGTTGTCAACCGCGATTCGGCCTCTGGTTGGGAAACTTTCAGGGTATGCTCTTCAAGCCAACATTAATGCAGCACTACCAAAAGCCAGATAAAAATTGAACATCATTATTTACCAAAAACTAAATAAGTAAATTTAACTCCATAGGTTTTTTTTTCTTGTGTAATGCAGTTGTGGAGAATTGATGAATCATCTTTCAATTTGAGAGTGTTCAACAAGCAGTTTGTGGGATTGCCAAACCAAGACCAGGGAACCGGGCTAATTGCAGTTTCAGATTCACCTGGAAACACCGAAACATTTCGGATTGTAAGGAATGATGGTGATCAAAATAGAGTTCGCATTCAAGCATCCAATGGTTTATTTCTGCAGGTGATTGTTTCTTCTGGTAGCATTGAGCATCAAAGTTCAATTTATTTGTCACATATATACATATGAAAGGGAAAAGTGACCAAGAAGTCCCTCTCATGAAAATCATACTTTTCGTTGTAATTAGGCAACATCAGAGACACAATTGACTGCAGATTATGGAGGCTCAGGTTGGGAAGATGATAATCCATCTGTCTTCATAATGACAATATTAAGTGACAAGACCTTAAGAGGTGAATACCAAATCACAAATGGTTATGGTCCAGATAAGGCTCCTCAAGTCCTGCAGGTAAGATTCATATGATTTTCAACAAGAAAAAACAAAACAATATTGGTTTCATGGAGTAAATCAGAAGTAATCAAATTGAATTTATGTTTAACAGGATCACTGGAACAGTTACATCACCGAAGACGATTTCAGGTTCTTACGATCGAACGGCTTGAATGCGGTGAGGATCCCAGTTGGATGGTGGATTGCAAAAGATCCAACACCACCTAAGCCTTTTGTTGGAGGCTCCTTGCAAGCCCTGGACAATGCTTTCACATGGGCACAGTAAGAGTAGTTGCAAGTTGCAACTTGTTATAAAGTTATATTACACATAAAACAGAGAGAGAAAAATTACTTCAAATTGGTATTATTGCTGTTTCACTCTCTCTGAACACAACATGTATGCAGAAACAATGGGCTGAAGGTAATTGTAGATCTTCATGCAGTTGAAGGGTCCCAAAACGCCAATGACCACAGTGCAACAAGAGATGGCTCCCAGGAATGGGGAGATTCCAACATACAAGACACTGTGGCAGTCATAGATTTCTTAGCATCAAGGTTTAATACTTAACGAACATTCAATTCTTTACTAAACAAATATAAGATTAACCTCACTCGCTTATGTTTATGGAATTTATTTATTTTACTAACCACTCATAGGGGGCGGGGTGCCGGCTTAGGGTGCGCTTAGTCTTCATCACATAACAATCAATTTAATTCCCTGCTTTATTACAAGCCCACACTACAAGACCTGGCTTATAGAATTACGTAGAACTGATACCAACTTAACAACTAATCTGACACTTTTTTTCTGAGCAGATATGCTAATCATCCAGCTCTTGCAGCAGTTGAGTTAATGAATGAGCCTATGGCACCTGGTGTCAATCTAGACAGCCTAAAAAATTATTACAAAGCTGGTTATGAAGCTGTACGGAAGCACACTTCAAGCGCTTATGTGATCTTATCAAACAGATTGGGACCTGCAGATGCAAAGGAGCTTCTCTCATTTGCCGGAGGCCTCGATCGCGTAGCCATAGACGTGCATTTCTATAGCCTATACTCGGACATGTTCAACAGCTTCAGTGTGCAACAAAATGTGGATTTCATCTACAACCAACGAGCTTCTGATCTCGATGCTGTGACCACTTCCAATGGACCCCTCACTTTTGTTGGTAAGTCAATACTCACTATTAAATTAAGAACTAGTAAATAATGAATTCATCTTGGGCATCACTGGCATTATTTTTATTTCATTGTTAAATGAATGCTAGCTACCTTCCCCCTCTTACCTTCTTACAAAAAATACGTTGCAAATTCATTAAATATTTGTTGGTAAGTCACCACTCACTATTAATCCTTACACCGTTATGGGAAATAAAAATACCTATTTTAGATTTGTAGTCTATAGACAAAGATTTCAAATGACAGATAAAAGGTACGATGCATAAAAAATTAAGAAAGGGATAAGATCTCCTTGTATAATGCCTCTAATGACATGTAAGCCTCTTCATGAACATTTTCTCACTAACATTAATCTTAAGAAATTTGTACTCATTGTGATTTTCATATCATTCAAATTAAAACATGTTATATCAGTGCATGGTAGGTTTTGATGAGAATATATTGTACAGGAGAATGGGTTGCAGAATGGGCGATAAATGGAGCGTCAATACAAGACTACCAGAGATTTGCAAAAGCCCAAATAGATGTTTATGGGCGTGCCACTTTTGGATGGGCATATTGGGCTTACAAGTGTCAATACGATCACTGGGGTCTTAGGTGGATGATCGAGAATAACTACATAAAACTCAATTAGATTAGTCATATTCGAATTGTAACATAAACAAGGGAGTTGTTATTGGCACTCTAAAGGGATGAGCGCGAGATGACTTTTTAGAATCCCAATAACAGTTTCCTATAAAAATAAACAAACACATAAGCTTGTAACTATGCTTGATGTGCTCTTAAGTGCTAAAGGTCAAGCATCTTGTACTAGAACTCCAAATAAATGCCCTTTTTGGCTAAAAACCTACTTCCCTTTAAAGTTAAGCAGTTTAAGGTGTTTGGTAAAATTAAAATATCTGAATTATTTTAAAAATAGTGGCCTTTTGACAACAGTTTTTAAAAGCAGGCTCTTGGACACCACCTCCACTTTCCCATCCAACTTCACCGCTTGCACCACCACATTCACTACCTCCACAACCACTGCCACCACCACCACCACCAACCACCACCTCCTCCAAAACCTCCACATCCACCACCACCTCCACAACCAACACCACCACCACCACCACCACCACCACCATCCCCACTACCACCACTACCACAACAACCAACTCCACCTTCATCACCACCACCATCTTCACTCCATCACTACCAACTCCACCTTCATCACCACCACCACCTTCACTCCATCACTACCACTACCACCCACATGATTAGTACATAACACTTTTAACATCCTATCTATTTTAGTCATTATTTGCAGTTACAATAATTTTATATTAAAATTTACCAAACGGTTTTGACACTGCTTTTTGTACTAACAACACTTTAAAAATATTATTTATCAAACATGGAGCTGCTTTACTTTACAGCTAATTATTTTCAAAGCACAGTAGAATCAACTTTTTTTTAAAGTGACAGCAATCCCAAACTGGGCCTTAGTAAACAACTTCAATAAGAATTCGAAATCTAATTCTTCTCAATTCAACTCATCCTCAATTCAATTCAATTAGTAAACATGACGTTAATGAGGGTTTGGATCCTAACCAGAAATATTAAGAATGGCTATTATTATTGTAAAACCCAAAAAAAAAAAAGGAAAAAAAAAAGAATAAAAGAAAAATATAAACGTGCAGAACCACCGTGCTCTGCAAAGCAAAGGAGATCTGGAGAAGCCGCTAGGCCCCCTATTCATAGACCTTCACTACAAACCAACCCACAAAATGGCTACACAAAAGAAATAGAGGAATTCGTGAAACCCACTTACTCAGTGTGCAGGTAAGGGCTCGCCTTTTTGTTTTGGTATCTTATTTCTAATTTCTAAGCCCCATTTCTGGTAATTTCGTTTGTTTGTTTTCTAGAGTCTGAGAATATGTTTTTCAATACTCTATACCGTTTTGAGCTATGCCAGCCTCTGTTTTTTGCGTCAGTTGCTAAGTGCTCACTTGCTGTTTGATGCAATGTGAGAATGCGGTTTTGGGTCACTAATGTTTGTGTGTATATAAATGCGTAGGTGTGGTGCCTGAGCGAGTTCAACCATTGGAGAGGAAAATTCATTACAGTTTTGCTTCTCAGTTCCTGCAATTCATAGGTAAGTTCCTCTTCCAGTTTTTCTGTCTGTAATTCTCTCTCATGATTGCTTTGATTGAATATCTATTTTTATCTTCTGGGTTTTGATGGGGTTTTAATAAAGTTTGGTGCTTTTGCCAAACCTTTTGTTAATCCTTTTAATTTATCTGATATGACTGTGCCCTGTTGTATGCGTATTTAGATTTCTTATTTGACGATGTATGAGCTGAAATGGGATGTGCCGCCATATGGTACATTCATGCCGCAACTAAGTTGTGGGGTGATTTGAATTTGTAGAAGGTTTTGCAACACGCATAGATTTTTACGTACAGACCGTGAAGAATGAAAATTTTTTGAACGCCCAAGAGGTAAGGTGTTGTTGGCCCAAGTACTTATTTCATCATAGTACCATGTAACTTTTGTGTTGTATAGCCACTCTATTGCACCGATACGCTAGTTTTTTGGGGTATGCGCATATCGGATATGGCATCGATACAGACCCGATACGTATGTGATAGGCCACTTGGTGTATTGTAGACTTTTATGACCTGTTGACTTTGCGATACGGCTCTGATATGTCGTCGATACAGTCACGATACGGCTCCGATAGGTCGTCGATACGGCTCCGATAGGTCGTCGATACGGCACCGATACGTCAGGGGTAAAAACGAAAATATTTGGAAAATTTGGGGGTGATTTTGAAGGTTATTAAATATTTGGGGTTAAAATGTAAAGTAAAAACTTAGAATTTCAAAGACTGCCTATGTCGAGAGGCTAGGTCTTTTGGTCATTCAGACGCCAAACAAAACAGAAGAAGGAAGAAGGAAGAAGGAAAGAATAACTCACCAGCGCCGTCGCACCATCGCCGTCGCCACTCAGATTCATTTGGCTGGGGTTTCTTACGCAGCTCAAGGTTTCCTTCTTCTTTCTTTTAATAAGCTGCTGTGGTTATATGGGTTGGGTATATAATTTAATAAGTTGTTGTGTGGTTGGAATTGTTGTTGATTTGGGTTCTTCTTTCTTTTAATAAGCTGCTGTTGTTATATGGGTGGGTACATTATAATTTAATAAGTTGTTGTGTGGTTGGAATTGTTGTTGATTTGGGTATATAATTTAATTAGTTTGTGAAGTTAGAATTTTTGTTAATTAGATAATAGCTGCCTAGGAATTTTTGTTTTGAAGCTAATGATTGCTTAGTATGCTATAATTTGTTATGAATGGATTTGGATGCTCTGAGAAAGGTGGTTTCTGAATTATTTTAACCACAATAAGGGAGGGCTTGTTTAGCCACAAGAAATTGCAAACCATAGTGCAAGCTTCCAACTTTTGCACTTGTTGTTTTCTATTTGATCTGTAAGCAAGTAAAGATGAATGGTTTCGCACAGATCATGAACAAAACAATTCTCGGATAAATTGGTTCTCAAGTAAAATTCTAATTTTGTGAAACAGGTACTTTGGGGTGTGGCAAGTCCGGACTTTTTACTCCCCATTTTCACTTATTCAGAACTAAAACCAGCTAAATTAACATGATGCGTCTAATAGTTTAGCTACTTCCCAACTCTGAGACAATATTTGTTGGTATTGCAGATGCTTCGGCAGAGGGTTTGAGGAATGACCTTGAGCTAGTGAGATCTTCCTCTGGAAAGCATATTAAACATTTGAGACCATCAGCTTGATATTATTCAATATTTAAATGTAGAATCTTGTTTGGACCTTTTTTTTATAGCCAATCTTGTTTGGACTTTGCAACTTATAACTTATTAGTGCTTGAATGTTTATCTGTGACAAATATGAATCTTCCTGTCATGGACTATGGAATGCTCTTGTATATCAAATTGTGTTTTTCATCATTCATGCACTGTTTCTGTCCAAGACGGTTTATTATATGGATAACTTCTTACATTGTACTCAATAGAGTGCCTCTAGCTATTTCCATCAGCATGCTAGAATGTCGCTGGCTTTCCAGTGTACTTCTCAGCATGCTAGATTTGATGATTGTGTTATCAGACTCCCTGATTAATCATTGGGCTTGCATGCAGTTACAACTAAATAAAAATCTGATCTGAAAATTGGGGACTGAAGAATTAAGCACACTAGGGTTGTTTCAGCAAACCAATTATCAATGAAGCTCGCAGGGTTGAAATCAATCGAGGACGCGCACGAGGAGTCAGTATGGGCGGTGACATGGGTCCCGTCAACCGAGACCCGACCTGCTTTGTTGTTAACCGGATCACTGGACGAGACTGTGAGGCTGTGGCAGCCAGACGAGCTAGTCAACCGGGGCAAAATGACCGGCCACTGCCTCGGTGTCGCTTCTGTGGCAGCTCACCCCTCTGGCCATATTGCCGCCTCGGCTTCACTCGACAGCTTTGTTAGGGTTTTCGATGTCGACTCCAACAACACCATCGCTAGTCTCGAAGCCCCGCCCTCTGAAGTCTGGCAATTACGCTTCAATCCTCAGGTACCTTTGCAATTTTCAAATTTTTCTTAGATATTTATTTTGGGGTCCTTTTTGAGCTTGTTAATTAATTTACTGTTTTGTTGCAAGTTTAATATGTGGTGTTGCTTTACTTGTTTATATATCTATGCATACAAGTTTGTTTGATATCTTTTTGGCTTGAGTAATTTTTCTAAAACTAGCCATGGGATTTGAATTACAGATCTGGTTGAGATGTTACTTTCTGAAAGTTGTATTTTCCTTGTTGCCTTACTAGTAATATCAGACATGCCAAAAGTTGGTATTATGTTAGTTCTTAATTGTTAAAGTGATGTTTCAAGTGGACCAAATTTGAATAAATGGAATGCTTCAAGTGAACATTGATACTCAGTATCTAAAATTCAAGACGGTGTCTGTTGAATCTCTCTTATTTTGTATCTGATACTTTGGTCCCTTCGGGGACATCTGATCTCTGACTGATATGTGTTTCAAACTAGAACCATTTGAAGTTTTGAAGCCACCCCTTTGGTTATATTCAAGTTGATGCTGACTTTTGGCACTTGATCAGGGTACCATGCTAGCTGTGGCGGGTGGGGGAAGTGCATCAGTCAAAATTTGGGACACCACCACATGGAATCTGTTTGCCACATTGTCAATTCCTCGCCCAGAAGGAACCAAGCCCACGGATAAAAGCAGCAGCAAGAAGTTTGTGCTATCAGTTGCCTGGAGTCCTGATGGTAGACGCATAGCTTGTGGCTCGATGGATGGAACTGTTTCTGTTTTTGACGCGGATCGTGGCAAGTTCCTGCACCATCTGGAAGGCCACTTCATGCCCGTGAGGTCTCTTGTGTTTTCTCCAGTTGAGCCACGGTTACTTTTCACGGGCTCAGATGACACCCATGTGCACATGTATGATGCTGAGGGGAAAACATTGGTTGGGGCCATGTCAGGACATGCGAGCTGGGTTCTGAGTGTGGATGTGAGCACAGATGGGGCGGCTCTTGCAACGGGCTCAAGTGATAGAACTGTGAGGCTGTGGGATATCAACATGAGGGGAGCTGTGCAGACAATGAGCAACCACACTGACCAAGTTTGGGGAGTGGCCTTTCGACCAGGAGGAATGCCTGGTAGACTTGCTAGTGTGTCAGATGACAAGAGCATATCGTTATATGACTACTCTTGAAGTGGGTGGCTCGACCACACTGACCAAGTTTGGGGAGTGGCCTTTCGACCAGGAGGAATGCTTGGTAGACTTGCTAGTGTGTCAGATGACGAGCATATCGTTAACTCTTGAAGTGGGTGGCTCGGGGAGAAACGAGAACATGGATAATTTATGTTCGTTGAATGTAACTCACTGCCTTTGGTGTTCTGTGCCTGATTGTTCCTATGAAATTGGTTTGTTTGAGACCTTATTCTGATACCTAAACAAGTGTTGTCTAGGAAATGCACACCTTTTTGTCGGATCATTTACCAATGAATTGGGGAACCCTTTACAACCAAAAAAAAAAAAAAGAAAAGCACACCAAAGAATTTGGGAACTCTTAGAAATGACTTGGCTAAAAATGTGTATTCTAGGCTCCCAACTTTGACCAGTATTTGGCATGTGTAGTGGTCAATTTTCCAGTTGAGCCATTCAATGATCCTTTCTTTTGAAATTGAATATAATTGTATGATGTTTCTTTTAGATCGGTTGTGGATCGGGGTTGCTTCTTTGGTCTTTGCTCGATAAATCAAAATAAACCAAACAGATTTCACTCCCCTCATGTTTTTTCTTTTCTTTTTTCGCCTTTACGTTTGATGTTGGAGCAAAATTTCAGTGAAGATAGCCTTTACGTCTGTTTAACAGCAAAATCACGGATGTTTTTAACATCGTATCCATCCACAATCCAACATTCCAAACTAGATTGACAGCATTGCCAAAAACTTCGTGACTTCACTTGACACAACCCACTGGAAACTCATTCCATCTATGCAGACGCAGAGTGAATAGTAAGATTCATCCTCAATTCTATATTTCTCCCAGTAGCAAGCAAAATAGCAACCAAGCAATTGAGAAAGAAATAGGAGTCTCTCTGATTATTATAATAGTTCTTATCATATTCAAACTCAGAAGGCTTTGTGCCAAAAATCAGGGTTGGTGCAAAGAAAACAAACCAGAAAAGGATTTGTGCCAATAATTAGGGCTTCATGCCAACTAAAAGTTCACTCAAAATCAACACAATTAGGCTTTGTGCCAATAATTAGAGGTCTCCCAATATTTCTAAGCAAGTTAAGGGAGTTTGCTCATCACTACAAGTTGAATGATGCGTAAATAATACGTCCAACCTATGAATACATACATGGTCTCTAAGTCAAACTTACTTTTCCTAATCATGAATTGAGACAAGTTTGTGTTATAGAGCTACAAAATTTCGATTCCTTCTCATCACTTGACCTTTAGTCGATTTAGAACTTTATTCCATATATCCTAATGATGACATGACATAGTTTTGGACTAACAAGAGGCATATGCCTCTGCTATTAGAGATAAGCTTCAAGTCTAGGAAATTGGCTTGTTAAACAGGCATCAGCGAAACCATCTCTTCATATAGACAACAACTCTTGTCAGAATTTTAGGATATGCATCCTATATGTGAAGGAACATTCCAACCAAAAGAAAGATCACTTCAATATTTTTTTCAGTTATAAGATTGTTGAAGCATAAAAATTCTGGTCCTCCAACAAGTAGTCTTGTAATCAATGTTGAGAAGTAGGACACCGTCTTCACTTGCCATCAATGAGGGAGGAAGGGTTACTTGCAAGAAAATACGTTGACGCTCAAGTCTGTAAGAGTTCAAAAAGATTGGAGTAGAGTTTAGAATAATATTGCCCTCTTTTCCTCCTTTGGGCAGTGGCGGAGTCAGGATTTCACAATAGAGGGGGCCCTTCACACTTCACAATTTAAAAAAATATATATTTAGAATATGAGTACTAAAGCGCTAACCTATTAATAAGTTGTTTGGGTCTAAAAAGAATTCGCATGCTAGCCCACTTCTCACAAAGGCCCACAAAACAGAAAAGACGGAGGACTGGGCTTTGATTCAAAAAAATAGAGAAACCCCAAAACAAAATCAGAAGGCCCATGTCTTTTACAAAATTGCAGAGTTGTAAAAACGTCAAGATTAAATAGCAATCAACCACTGAAGCAGATCAATAAAAAATTGAAAAAAAAATTGGATTGGGCCCAGCTTCTGGCTCCACTGATCTCAAAACCCATAGTGCAAAGTCAGTAGATCTTTTTGGAAAGCATATTCTAAGAACCAACGTGACTATCCGACTTAGAAAAGTCAACAATTTCAACTATCACAAGAGAGTTGATTGGGAATTAAATGAAAGCAGGTCATTAACAGAAAGACTTCTCTGAAACTCTGGGGCTAAAAGATCAGAATTCTTTTGTATACAATTCTGCGTCAGGGCAGGTGATCTTTCCAAGAAATAAACAAACTACAATCTCAAAGAAATAAGTGGGAAGCAGGGAGTTGTTCAAATAGACAAATCAAAACTAACCATCACAGCTCTAAACTCTTACAAGGAGCTGTTAAATTGGAAGAAGGGTTATGATTTCTTTCAAGAAAAATAAGGAAGTGATTGCCTTAGGAACTGACTATTGAGGGCTTATCTGCTAGAATTGATAAAACCCATTTTTCTTTGCATTTAAAAATGAGAGATCTTTTGAGAACTTTTGCCGCCCATTATTAAAAGAATTAGAGACCCTACTCCAAAACATTTCTTATAAATATAAGAGAGGGTGAACAGAGCAAAGAGGATTCAAATCAAACAACCAAAAAAATCAACCAAAGACAAAAACTCAAAATGATCACTTGATCTCTAAGAATCTTCAAACAAACTGAAGCAACCAAAAGCTCATTTGAGCCACAAAAGAAGCTGGCTATAGATCAGAACTTCCTGTTCAGACTTAGAGAAATAAGTCATTTAAAACGAGATTCCTCTCGTTACAAATTTGGTTCAGCAAAAGCCAAAACAAGCAGAGTCTGAGTTTTTACAAATATGAAAACCTCAACAAATTTATGGAGAGTCCTGATCAGGCAGAACAGGTACCACAGTGCAGTTCCAGTTCAAAGAATCCTTAAGTCCAGACACTTCTGCCCCTTTCAGACTGAAGAGGCCCCAATTATGTCAGTTCAAAAAGCTTCCAAGGCTTGAAATAGATTAAAGCTCTGCCAAACTCGAACGTTGGTATTGATTTACAGCTGAAGCTCAGCAGTTGAAGTTGTTGACAGCTCAGTCTAGTACATGCTTACCCAATCCAGCCCGGATCAGAAGTTTCTATCTAGGCAAAAATGGAAGTCCAGCCTTCTTTTGTCTTTCTAGAGTTGATTTTTTCCTTTTGAGTTTTGTAAAAGGCACTTCCGCCTAAAAACAGTTTACTATCTTATCATTTATTCTGGCCAGAATTACCAGTTTTGTACTGTGAAAAATTGTGAAGTCCTCACCAGTCTGAGGCAAGAAAAGAACTTACTTGGAAGATATTCTTCACCCAAATTCACAGTCGCATGTCTAGAAATCAGTAACTTGGGGAGCAAGTTATCCATTTTTAAGAAGTCTGTTAGAGTTTTTATTACTAGCAGTGGCACGCTCGCACACTAAAGAAAGTTGACTTGTTGACCAGTCAATGGTTTTCAAGGCAATGGGGAACTTTACCCTTCCATCACAGGAGCAAACACAAAACGGGTGAACATAAGTTAATACGATACTAACTACTTAGTTTAGCCCACTTCATAATATCATTTCATATTGATTAATCAATTCATTACAATCATAATTGTCATGAATATTAATCTCATCATCTACACTATTAAAGACTAGAGTTAATAATTTATATTCAAACATAGAGAAGAAATACAAAAAAATTTCATAAATCCCAATAAAAAGGAAGGGAACAAAAATTCACAAAGCTTAAGTTAAACAAAGAGGAAAGATGGAGAAAACAAGAAGAAAAAAAATTAGGAGTTTTAAGTGCAAATATCATAACTTAACCTAGAAGATTAAGGGAGAGTAAAAGAGTGATTAAGAATTTTTATGGTTAATTTGTAGACAAAAAACCTAATATATTATTTATTTTAGGGTAAATATATCAAAAATAATCTAATGTGTTATAATATTACATATCATTATAATATATATATATATATATATATATATATAAATTGGGGTAAAGAGATTTTTGGTGGGGGAGTGGTTGGGGGGCTGGAACCACTCTTGTCCCTTCATGGATCCGCACAAAAGTCTTGTGCTCCAAGTTCTATGTTCTTGGTTTTCTACATGATCCACAGTCACTCCACCATGGGATGTAGGCTTTGGCATGTGGCATGAAACATGTAGAACATGTTTGTCTTGGTAGTCCTTGCCATCAATCTTGTAATTCCATGATTTCATTGTTGTGTGATCATGGATAGAAAATAAAACATGTTTCTTGATTGTAGCTCCACTTCCCCAAATTTAAGGTATGAGTGGATTAATTTCTTGAGGAGTAATTTTTGCTCCCAGAAATATCCATTCATTTTACACCATAGGCGGGTGGGGGTTGTTAATATTTTAACAATCTTTTTCTACTTAAAATACATGCAAAAGCAAAAACACAAAAACAAAAGCTCCAATCATGTGGCCAGATGAAGAGAAACTTGGAACAAATTGATCACGAGAACTATAATGAGATTATGAGCAGTAGAACAGTATTGCTTGCAAGGGTAGGGTGGATCCCAAACAAAATCAATACGTTACGTGACAGAGTCAGAAATTTAAGTAAGAAGGGGCACCTTTAAAAATTCAAAAACTTTCTTTTAAGTAAGAGGGGGCAGTAGAACAGTATTATACGTATGTGTAATAAACTTTAGCTATCAATGCCTTGCTTGTGACCAAATCCCTGAAGCATGCAGGAGGAGGAAGCATGTAGAAATTGAATGCATAAATAGTCAACGAAGGCAAGCCCCAGTGGTCCTATCCATAAAAGAAGATTAAAGAAGGAATTATATAGTTCTCTAATGCGAACGTCTGTAGCATTTTTAATGTCGGGATATGTTGTTTTCTTTATTTTTTTGCTAACTAATCAACTCAAGAACTTTCACATCATTCATTGTATATCAGTGCATGGGAAGTATAAACACATGTTCCACCACTTCTATTACTCTATCCAACCAATTCATTAGCAGCTGCCTTTGTTTGGTTTTCCATTGTACACTTGTCTTTGTTTTGGGCTTCCAAGGTACAACTGCCTTTATTTAATGTATGTTGTGAGTTATCTAAACATGTAGTTGGTTGCAAGAAAACTGTTTAAAACATCACATCTGCATATTGAATTTAAGTGATTTTTTGTAGAGATGATTTTTGAATGAATATCTATACAATAGACAGTTTAATTTAGTAAAATATAATGTGGAGTGGGCTCTATAAAGGTATCCTTTAAATAAGTTTATTTGAGGAATCCCTTAATAAAAACGCTATATATATATATATATGTAATAACCCAAAACAAAAATTCTTATTTAATTAGTAATTTATTTGGAGAAAAGACAATTTTGCTCTTGGAATATTTTATTAAGAAAAAGTTAACTTTTTGACCGGAAAGGAATTTGACTATTCTACAGACACCGTTGCGTAGAGCACGGTGAAATGAGTTCATAGACACGTAGTGGGCCCGAATCGGAGTTGTAACGAGAGAGTTATGGTCAAAAGAATCTCAGTGGCACAATCGTAAATATTTTGAAGTTGGATTTTATAAAACCAGCTCACTCTCTCTCTCCTCTCGCGCGACCTCTCCCTCTCTCTCCCGCGTCCGTTGTCTTCTTCAGCTTGTAACTCCGGCCATCGGCCACGGCTGTGGACGGGGCCGGTACCAAAACGACCGGGACGACGTCCTCTTCCAGCCCTAGCCAGCTCCCGCCGCCAGCCGTCGCGGATTCGCCGAAATTTGGAGAAGAAGCGGCCGACGTCGTCCGAACTTCACAGCCGCCGATCTCCCTCCTCCGGCCGCCATTTCCGTAGACCCAGGTATGGATTTTGAACCTCTCGAGCTGTTCTAGCTGCCTGTTGGGTAGGAATTGATCGATTCTCAGTGTAGCTATTGGATTTTTGAGCTTGAAGTTTCGGCTGATTTTCGGCCACCGTGATCGGCCACTTCCGGTCAGTTTTTGGGGTAGGTCCAAGAACAAAAGTGGTTCCAAATATGGTGTTTTACCTAGGGTAGGAGTTTGGAGCCGTGGTTTTAAGTTTTTCCAGCGAGGTGTAATCGCTTTGGACACCCATCGCTGCCGGCGCGTGCTGCGGCACTTGGGTGAGGGTAGTGCAGTGGGACTGTGTCTTGTTGCGATCCTTAGGTTGTCACGAGTGCGTGGGATTTCACGGATCTCAATTTGGATACCGTTTGACCCTCGAACGAATTTTTCATATTGTGTGATTTTCGGGTTCAATACTGCTGAACCGTTGGATCGCACTCAATTTCAGATATGTTGTGCTAGATAATTTCAGAATCGTGTAGGATTCGACGGATTGTGAATCGGAGTCCTGGATACTCCGAAATCGCGAACCCTGGGGCTAGGGTTTAGAAATTTTACGATTACACGATCGTGGTCAATCCGATCGTCAGTTTCAGACCAGACTTGCAGGACATGGTTATTTAAATGTGAGGAACCTATAGGAACTCTCAGATTAGTAATTGAAGGTCGTGGACCCCACGAGGTTCCGTATCGACCAATATGGAAGTTTATCGCTTAGTGAAGTCTCGAGTCTTTTCAGTTAGCTCTAAACATCAGATGCCTAAGTGGGCAGAAAAATGACTTTAAAGTTAATGCACGCACTTCTAGGAGCAGGGGGTCATGGTTTTACTTAAAAACTTATACCGAGCAGTTTTATTAATTAAATATTCATGATGGTTTACCCAGGCACCCGGGACCAGGCAGACCCGCAGGAGAGACCTTCAGAAGGTCTAGTTAGCTCGGACCAGGAGTGAATGGACTTTTCTTTTATAAATGATTTTATGCAAATAAATTTCCTTATTTGATCTTGAATAAGTTTTATTGATTGTGATTATTCCTAGTATGCTTTGTTGAAGTTAAATATCTTTATTTTTGTGCTGTTTAGTTGAATATGCTAGAGAGTTATAGAAAGCAGAGTTTGAGATTTATATCAGATAAAATGGCAGCATAGTTCCAGATTTAACAAAAACTCAGTTATTTATCAGATTTTCCAGGAATTTTATATTTTCTCAGAAATTTTATATTTTTCGAAACCACCGTGGGTACCCAGTTACAGAAACAGTTTATTTTCAGTACATGTTACCTTCAGATATGACGATATCCACAGACATTCAGTTTGCTATCAGTTTGTCAGTGCACTTGACATTTACCTCACGAGTTTCGGGGACGCCCGGACCGTGAGAGCCAGGATTGCGAATCAGGCTGACTACGGTCCCTTGAATCCTGCCAGTTTGCGGATCAGGCTGACTACGGTCTCCTGAATCCTGTCAGTTTGCGGCTCGGGTTGACTTTGTGTCACCGAGACCTGCCAGGGGAATTGACGGATATCAGGAATTGACGGAATTAAAAAGGGTACACCTAAGTGGTAGTGTTAAATTGATTACAGTGCTTTTATGCGAGTTTTATGGATCTTGAATATGATTTGCATATATGTATATAAATATATGAATGCCTTGATTTTAATATGCTTCAAATGTAGTTTAGATATTCAGTCTTACTTAACTACTTTTACAGTGGGGGTTAGTATATTCTAATGCTATTTTCTGAACCATTATTTTCTTCTACTCACATTTTTCGAATGTTTTGCGCCCCCAGGCTGTAGCGTGCACATGAAATCCACCACCTGGCCACTTTGTCTTCAGCGCCTTCTTGTTACAAAAAGTGTTGTTTTGTAAAAAGATTAACTCATCTGTAAACTATTAGAATTGCTCTGATATAATGCCCTAGATTGAGGATGGAACTATTGGCATGTATATTGAAGTACTGGCAGTTGGTTGTATAGTTATACATGCTCGTTTTGACAGGTGAAAATTTTGGGATTGAGCAAATTACAAGGGAGACTCTGCTGAATTTTCGGTAGGAGTCAAGGTCAAAATACAGTTCGAAGGGCAAATAGGTCTATTGTGCCCGACATTCATCAAGTGTCAGACACGCACAGGGTCCGACTCGAATTCCAAAACGGAATTTGGATCGGGTCCTGTCAATATATATATATATATATATAAGAATTTCAAACTCACATAATTAAAAGGTACAACAAATTCATTTCATTATATACATTCTTAATCAATAGAGGTGTCAAACGGGCCTTGCTGGCCCGACCCATTTGAAGTCGGTCCATTTAATAAAGGGTCGTGCCTTACTTGCCCATTTATGAAAATCATCAATCTTGACACAAGTCCAAGGCCCTAGCCCATATGGGCTTGGGCTGTGCTCATACCGGGCCACTAAAAGGGCCGAGATGGGCCCACGCCAAATTTGACTTACGTATTGCATTTTTTTGTTGTTGTAATTTTTTCAAAAACTTCATTTAAATCTTTTATCTTTTTTACAATTATGTATATGCAAACAAGATTTATGATTTGTTGAAAAAAGAGGCCAATAACTTTATATAGTACATTTAAATAAAAAATGACTGGATTATTGTTTGAATTTTAAAATTTGACACTTGAAAATTAAAATCATTATTTTATCTAGAAAGAAAACATTAAATTTTAAGACATATTATTACAGAAAAGAAATACACTTGAATTTAAGAACTAAGTGGGCTTTAAACGAGACGACTCATTGGGTTTTAGCCTGGCACGGCCTGCAACGTTCTACGGCCTGGCCCAGTCCATTGGGCCTAATTAGCTTGTCTCAGTCTGCCCAAAGAAACAGGTCATGTCGTTCTTGGCCTTACTTAACCGGGCTATGCTTAGGTGAATCCGGTTCGTTTGACATCTCTACTAATTAAGCAGCAAAAGTAACATGAAAAATTGTAATCAAGCAACAAAAGCTCTGATCCCTTTGTGAATTTTGGAATGATGGTTTAAGAGAAATCTCTTCTGAGGAAGTCGTATGCCCCTTGCTGCCTTGCCCTGATGAATTGAAAACAACAAAAAAAGGAACATTTGAGAGAAGAGGAAGCATAGGTTAACACAAATAAACAATTAAAAGAAAGAAAGAGATATGGGGGAGTTTTTGTAAGGGTAAAATATGGTATTTTAAAATAGAATAAGGGTAAGTTAGTCATAAAAATTTGCAATAAATGCTTTCCCAGGTGGGGGGAAAAAATTCCCAATCTGAGCAAAAGGGTATGAAATTCCCTTCTACATGGGAAGTCCATACCCATAAGTCTAGAATTGCATTCCTAAGAGTGCATTTACCACAGTGGAGTGAAGTTAGAGAACTTTAGAGAAAAAGGTTCCCTTTTCTCTATAGAATTTATTTCCTTCCCATCTTCCTCTTCTGAACTTTTGGCTGTGCCGCCACCCTTCAGGGTGGCTTCTCTACCACCTCTCATATGGTCTCTCCCCACCCTTTGGTGTGGCTCCTTTGCCACCCTCTGGTGTGGCTTTTACTTCCCTTTTCTGTCGTTTATTTTGGTGTGCTTTTTCTACTCTTTTTTTCTTGCTATTGGCCCAAATCTCCTCAATCTCTTCTCTCCTACTCCTCTACAGCCATTTCACCTATCTCCCTCTTTTCCTCTCATCCACCCACCTCCCTTCAACCCATTTTCTCTTCCCCTCCCATGAACTCTTTAACCCTAAACCCCTTCCTTTTCCATAGGATTTTCTTGGTTGTCTCCTGGTTTGTTGTTGTTGTTCATCTCCTACAACCCATCCTCAGATCTAAGTTTTTGCTCTGGAGGAGTGGGCTTTGTAGTTTTATGGTTAATTTAGACCAATCGATAGATCGTTTGAGCTTGATGCATGGTGGTGGCTTGCTTCCTCGAATCCACACTCTTCATATCTCCTTTGTTAGTTCTCATGGGACCTTCCTCTATTGACGGCGACGGCAGATCAGGTGGTAGCAGTGGCTACTTAGTTCTTGGGTGTGATTTTAGGGTTTGTGTGTTTCTTAGGGTTTTTGTTGTGTTGAGCCTAAATTATGTGTATTATGGTTGGAGATTCATAGGAGGTCTACCAATTCTCCTACCAATCCCAACTAATTATGTAATAGTTAGAGTAAAGGACATCTTTGATAAAAGACATATTATGTTATCAATGGGCAAGAAATGTTGTTTTATACATTAAATCATCCTATATTATCTTTCAATATGTAGATCAACCATAGTCCAAGGAATACACAAGTGGATATGAGAGTTATGTAATGATATTACATACATGGAGACTTGTCATCGTCCCTAAATCCTGAATATGTTCCTGGCCATAGGAATATTGATTGGGCGTCAATATTCCGCAAAGACCAGTATACACAATATCGTCTCTATATGTAGGGAATGGCAAAGTCTCAAGTCATTAAGTATCGAGACACATCGATATGTATGTAGGTGCTTATAGAAGAACAAGTACACTGAACACGATCCAACACATGAGTTATAACATGGAAGTCTTTACTCACATGTTAAGCTAGAACTCATAAATTGCAATGGTGCAAACTAATCCTTAGACCTGAGGCATCATAGATGTTTTGTGGCTATGTTGTTAATCTTTGAGGGCACTATACGGTCATGCTGAATTAGACATAGCTTAAAGGTGCTCATCAGGATTCTCAATAGAGTCATGGAAGCAAATGAATGTACGACAATGAATCTCTACTCTAAGTAAATGAGAGAGAATACTCTAAGATATGATTGGTCCCAATCTTTGCACAGAGTAGTGGATATGACTTGAAAGAAGAAGTCTTCAGATCTTATTAGGATAATCATATAAAAGGAATGATTCACATTAGGATATTAACAATCAGATTCCATGATATAATAATGTGAACAAAGATTATTGACATAAGAGAAGGATTCAATTGCACGGTCATTCCAATTTGAATAGGTTTTTTCACAACGTCTCATTTAGCTCGGATAACCGTGACTTACTGCTAGGCGACAACCATGGTTTGTAGATGTCCTAAAAGGTTTCAATTAACCTTTATTAATAGTAAGAATTTAATTGTAGAATTTAATTCGTATATCATCTCTGAGGAGTTGAGTCAACCCACTACCTTGCTAAAGGGAACCTACGGATATACACACCTAAAGAATGTGATTAGAGGTACAAATGAGGAGACACAAGTCAATGGTTGATAATCAAATGTCAAAGTCAACGATCAAAAGTCAACATGTTGACCGGAGCAATTGACCAAAGTCAAATAGTTCGACCCGGTCAATTAAGTAAGACTATAATTATAATTTAATAGTTAAATTATAATTAAAAGATTAATTATGAAATTAATATTGACATATAGAAATATTGGATTGGGCTTTTAAATATGATTTAAAAGGAAATGGACAAAATAGCCCAAAAGGCTATTGGGCTCAAGGGATAAGTGACATAAGATGACATGACCCATGGGCCAAATGGAGCACCAATACCCACCCAATAAGTTAAGTGTTGTCCTATATAAGTTAAGTGTTGGAGAAAACCTAGCTAAGGTTTTTGGTTTCCTACTTTGGTTGATGAGTGATTATCTTCGTATCTTGTCTTCCATCAATAATTGGTCCAATCAAGAAGTAGACTAGCATCCATACTTCTTGATTGCATTCATACTTCTTGATTGCATTCTCTTCTTCTCTAGGAGCATTTGGTGTGGTGAGGTAGAGGACTCCAATATTTGAGCCTTAAGGTGAAGGAGTCAAAATCAAGAGAAACAAAAGGCCTTTCCAACAAAGGTGTTCATTCTTGAGAAATCAAGAAAATGTCATCAAGGGTAAAGATCTAAGGTGAAGGAGTCAAAATCAAGAGAAACAAATGGCCATTCCAACAAATGTGTTCATTCTTGAGAAATCAAGAAAAGGTCATCAAGGGTAAAGTTCTATTCCCTTTTTCCTTTTTCTATTTGTGTTCAAAGAGACTAGGCTAAGATACTTGGTTTAAAATGAAAAAGGTTTAGCTCAACCAGTATTAAAAAAAAAAAATGAATCCGCCATTTATAATGTTTTTGTTGTATAGGTTATGGCTAAAGTTCATTTCCTAAGCATTAGATGCATGTTTCCTTCATCAGGTGTTGGACACATTTGACCAAATTGTCCTTAAACTAAAACTCAAAAATTCTTTTAAGGTTTGACTTCTACCAAAAAATTGGCAGTCTCCCCTGTAAATTGCTCGTTTCCCAATAATTTACACCTGTACAACATACAATTCTTATATTCACAAGCGTTCAGGGTGCACAATGTTAGAGCACACACAATCCAACAACAAATCTGTGTGGCCTCAGGCCTTATAAAATCCTAGGGCAATATCAAAGCCTACTGAATAATTTAATTTACAAAAATAGTATGGTTACAGTAGGATATCCTACATAAAGGAAGTGGACGAGTGGTGGGTGAGGAATGCCCAATGGTGGTACTCCGGTACTCGATTACTGCCTGTGGCCCCAAAACATTAAAAGCGTGAATGGACAAAAGAAAGTTTTGCAACTTCGAGGGTCTTTCCTGCGGGTTTGGTGGAGCCTGAGTACAAAATAACTCAACCACAAATATTTAATCAAAACCCTGACCCCCGGCCTTAAAGTGAGTGTGTGTAACTTAAGAAAGTTCCTAGGCCCATTTTCAACAGGTTTGATAGTTGGAATGGTTTGAAAAGACCTTAAATTAAAAATACGATTAAATTCTAATATTGGTCCACCTAGTCCCCCGTGGGGCCCACGACCTCCGATTAATAATCCGAAAGTTCCTGCGGATTCAACAAAGTTTACTAAACAGGTCTTGCAAGTTTGGTCCAGATCGAGTGGTTGGAGCGCTCACGATGGCACGATCGGAAGGTCATTATTTTACGTAATCTTTAAATCATTGAATCGGAGCATCTGGGACTCTGATTCTCGATCCGTGAGTTACTACACAGTCCTAGAGGTTTCTAGATCAACATATTTGGAAATGGAGTCAATCCAATGGTCCAAACATATCAAACCCGGATATCGCTTAATATGTAAAAATCTGTTCTACTATCAAACGATAACCAAATTTGAATCTAAGCATACCGTCGTGCTCGGGACAATATGGGGATCATTTTAGGACCAAAGAGGTCACCCAAACTTGGTCCACGCACCGGCAGTGCATGGGTGGCTCAAAACACCCAACAATAACTATACCTACGTGATCAGGACAACTAGTGGAACAACTTTTTTTCTTGGGCCACGGCCAAAGAGTGGCTGGAACTTGCCTGAAATTCGAGCCGAAAACTGGCCAAAACTTAGATCATAATTGAGCTTCACAACTTCAAAATCAATCATAACCAACCCATTCATCAGCTAAGTCACATTGAAAGGATGAGAAAGCATACTTTGATCGACAAATTGGGTGGTTGGAATCGTCGGAAATGAAGACGGAAAGTTTCGTAGAAAACGGGCGGGTTTTGAGCTTTTTTTGATGGCACAAGCAGCGGTTGAGGCGGAGAAAATGTGGGTCAGAGATAGGAAGCCGGGCTAGTTTTTGGTACTAGTCTTGTGGCCGGAGGTGGCCAAATGAGGAAGTTGCCAGTGAAAACAGTGGCCGGCTATGCGAGAGAGGAGAGAGATAGGGGAGGAGGAGAGAGAAAAGGGAGAGAAGCGTGAGAGAGAGAGAGAGAGAGAGAGAGAGAGAGAGACCAGGTTTTTTTTTATAAAAAAAATATGACTTCGAAATATTTGCGGATGTGTCATTGTACTTCCGTTGATCGTAACTTCGTCGTTGTAACTCTGATTTGAGCCCACTACGTGTTTACGAACTCATATTGCCACACTCTACGCAACGGTACTACTAAAATCCCCAAATTCTTTCTCGAACAAAAAGTCAACTTTAAACCCATTAAAATACTCTCGGGTTAAAATTGTCTTTTACTTGAATAATTTAATAATTGAATATTAATTTAGGAACGGGATATTACAAATTTTCTCCAATTCATTTTCTTTTATTCTCAAGGTGAACAAATTTCTAAGACCTGTTCATGTTGAATAATAGAACTAGCACTCAATTGAGATTAACTTATGTACCAGAAAATAATAAATATAAGTTTTTGTGTAAAATGAGACTTCACAATTTATAAAGTAACAAACTTTCCAAAGGTTTTAAGTCAAATATAGATGCTTTCCAATTAAATATTTTCATTTAACCAAAAGCTTCATATATAATTCAAGCTTGAGTTATTCTTTAGTTGCACAAGAACCGACAACGATATTTTTTAAACTTTTTTTTAAAATCTAAATGAATTAATTCATAAACGCATAAAACGCGTGTGCAAACCATTAAAATCTAAAATGAATGAGATTGAATTAATCTACTGTTTAGTTTGGAGTTATACTACAAATATGTTCTTCACTGTAAATGCATTTCACATCATCAATAACACTAGACTTATAAAAAGACAAACTTGTTCTAGATTCTCCACTATTCTATAGCTTCGTTGGTAACAAAGTATATTTTTTAAAAATTAAAAAATGGTATGGTTCACTGGTTATCAAACTTCTGTAATCTTGATTTTTGTGATTGCAACAATGATGATTTTGTAAGGACTTGCAAACCTAGCACCCTCCCTATCAAATTTTAAGTTCCTAGAGGAATGCAAATCAAGGTTTCATGTCAGGTGTGGAAAAGAAATAGTCGTTACAATAATTAAGGAATGGTCTATTAGTGATAGTTGTTGCATGGAGCTTATATCAATGGGTCAATCATGACATTTTGCATTAGTGAACGAAGCTCTTTCGGGTCCTCTTTCCATATTAAACAAGTCGGATGCTTTGACCAAGAGTATAGAAATTTGGAATCCATGTTTTGAGTTCTCACAAATTCTATCTCCTACAACTTCTCCTATTTCAGAAGAATAATTCATCTTTACATTAATTATGTAATTGATTTGATATTAAAAAAATATTTGAGAATAAATGAAATCAAAGTTTTGAGACGGATGCCTTAAATTCTATATACTTATTCTCTTTTTACTACATATCTTGTTTACAACGTTCCTCACTCCTCGACCTCATCGGTAAATTTATTAATTAGTGTTACACATATGTTTTAATGGAGGAAATCACTTTCATATTTATCTTCAATTTAGTTACAAAAGCCAAGGCTCTCCAACAAAGAAATAATTCTAGATCATATTAAAATATTGTGATTTTTAGTTCTTAGAGGTTATAGGAAACACTATATCATATATTATGAATTATATTATTTTTTACTTATAACTATAATATATTTCTACTTATAACTATGTTATCCTGCAAATGGTGGTGATGTGGGCCATAGTAGTTGTTGGTGCGAAGTTTGTCTGCTTAAGTTTTGCTTTTTTAGTATGTTTGTTTCAGTGCCCTTTTGGGCTTTAGTTTGTATTATTGAAGTTTATCCAATGAAAATCTTCTTTGATTAAAAAAAAAAGGGGATAAAAATATGAGTTTTGAGTAAAATGAGGCTTCACAATTTATAAAGTAACACAAATTATGTAGGTTCTCAATAAAATATAGAGGTTTTACAGTTAAATATTTTCGTTTATCCAATGTCTTGATACATAATTAAAACTTGAATTTTCCTTTTGTCATACCACTAATAAGAGTGCGTCAAACACCCTGATCCGTCTGAAAATCAAGCATAATCCTTGTATGAGGTTCTAACAATGAACAGTTCAAATAATGAGTTTACATTGTGGCATTGTTCCAAACGATTGGTTAGCGCCATATTATTTTATCAATTAGTTAAGCAATTCAGTGCTACTCTATATGTGCGCACGCGCGTGTGTGTGTCTATATATATATATATATATATATATAAGCTATCTTACGTAAATATGAAATAATAATTACCCATTATTTTTCTCAAATTCATTTTCTTTTATTCTCAGGGTGAACAAATTTCTATGACTTGTTCAAGTTGAATAATAGAACTAGCACTCAATTGCGATTAGCTTATGTACCAGATAACAATAAATTTAAGTTTTTGTATAAAATAAGACTTCACAATTTACAAAGTAACAAAATTTCCAATGATATTTAGTCAAATATGGATGCTTTCCAATTAAATATTTTCATTTAAGCAATAGCTTTATGTATAATTCAAGCTTGAGTTACTCTTTAGTTGCACAAGATGACAACGATAATTTTTAACTTTAAAAAAAATCAAAATTAATTAATTCATAAATCGATAAAACGCATGTGCAAACCATTAATATCTAAAATGAATGAGATTGAATTAATCTACCTTTTAGTTTGGAGTTATCCTACTAAATATGTTCTTCATTGTAAAGGCGTTTCAAATCATCAATAACACTAGACTTATAAAAAGGCAAACTTGTTATAGATTCTCCACCATTCTATAGCTTCATTGGCAACAAAGTACATTTTTAGAAAAAATAAAATAAAAATGGCAAGTTTCACCTGTTATCAAACTTCTGCAATCTTGATTTTCGTGATTGCAACAATGATGACTTTGCCAGGACTTGCAACCCTAGCACCCGCCCCATCAAATTTTAAGTTCCTAGAGGAATGCCAAACCAGGCTTCATGACGGGTGTGGAAAAGAAATAGTCGTTACAATAATTAAAGAATGGTGTATTAGTGATAGTTGTTGCGCTAAGCTTGTATTAATGGGTCAATCATGCCACATTGCATTAGTAAACGAAGCTCTATCGGGCCCTCTTGCCAAATTAAACAAGTCGGTTGCTTTGACCAAGAGTGCAGAAATTTGGACTCAATGTTTCAATAAAAGCAAGGGTTTACTAGTGAAAACACGTTTCACACCAAAAAACACGGGAAAATACCATTTTGTCAAAGAGTTCCCGTCTCCTCTTTAAAATTTCATTTTTTATTATATCTTTTTTAAGTGCCTCATAAGTGAAGAAGCTGCACTGAGATCAGGCGCTAAGAGTTCTCACAATATCTCTGTCCTGCCACTTCTTCTTCAGAAGAAGAATAACTTAGTCTCTCAATTAATTGTGTAATTGATTTGATATTGAAAAATACTTGAGAATAAACGAAATTAAAGTTTTGAGATGAAGGCCATAAATTTGATATAATTATTCTCTTTTTACTAGATATCTTGTTTACAACGTTCCTCACTCCTCCACCTCATTGCCTAAATTTATTGTTTAGTGTTACACGTATGTTTTAGCGGATGAAATCACTTTCATATTTATCTTCAATTTAGTTACAAAAGCCAAGGCTCTCCAACAAATAAATACTTCTAGATCAAATTTAAATATTGTGATTTTTAGTTCTTAGAGGTTATAAGAAACACTATATCATATATTATGAATTATACTATTTTTTGAATAACTTAAACAAGATATATTTCTACTTATAACTATAATATCCTACAAATGGAGGTGATGTGGGCTATAGTAGTTGTTGGTGTGAAGTTTGTCCGCTTTAGTTTTGGTTTTTTAGTATGTTCGTTTCAGTGCCCTTTTGGGCTTAGTTTGTATTATTGAAGTTTATCTAATGAAAGTTTTCTTTGATTAAAAAAAAAAGGGGAGGGATAAAAATATGAGTTTTGAGTAAAATGAGGCTTCACAATTTATAAAGTAACACAAATTCTGTAGGTTCTCAATAAAATATAGAGGTTTTATAGTTAAATATTTTTCGTTTATCCAATATCTTGACATATAATTAAAACTTGAATTTTCCTTTTGTTGTACCACTAATAAGAGTGCGTCAAACACCCTAATCCGTCTGAAAATCAAGCATAATCCTTGTATGAGGTTCTAAAAATGAACAGTTCAAATCATGAGTTTACATTGTGGCGTTGTTCCAAACGATTGGTTAGCGCCATATTATTTTACCAATTCGTTTAGCGATTCAATGCTACTCCATATGTGCGCGTGCGCGTGTGTCTATATATATAAGTTATCTTACATAAATATGAAATAATAATTAGCCATTACTTTTCTCAAATTCATTTTCTTTTATTCTCAGGGTGAACAAATTTCTATGACTTGTTCAAGTTGAATAATAGAACTAGCACTCAATTGCGATTAGCTTATGTACCAGAAAACAATAAATTTAAGTTTTTGTGTAAAATAAGACTTCACAATTTACAAAGTAACAAAATTTCCAATGGTATTTAGTCAAATATAGATGCTTTCCAATTAAATATTTTCATTTAAGCAATAGCTTTATGTATAATTCAAGCTTGAGTTACTCTTTAGTTGCACAAGAATCGACAACGATAATTTAACTTTTTAAAAAAAATTATAAATTAATTAATTCATAAATCGATAAAACGCATGTGCAAATCATTAATATCTAAATTGAATGACATTGAATTAATCTACCGTTTAGTTTGGAGTTATCCTACTAAATATGTTCTTCATTGTAAAGGCGTTTCACATCATCATTAACACTAGACTTATAAAAAGAAAAACTTGTTATAGATTCTCCACCATTCTATAGCTTCATTGGTAACAAAGTACATTTTTAGAAAAAAGAAAAAACATGGCAAGTTTCACCTGTTATCAAACTTCTGCAATCTTGATTTTCGTGATTGCGACAATGATGACTTTGCCAGGACTTGCAACCCTAGCACCCGCCCCATCAAATTTTAAGTTCCTAGAGGAATGCCAAACCAGGCTTCATGGCGGGTGTGGAAAAGAAATAGTCGTTACAATAATTAAGGAATGGTGTATTAGTGATAGTTGTTGCGCTGAGCTTGTATTAATGGGTCAATCATGCCACATTGCATTAGTGAATGAAGCTCTGTTGGGCCCTCTTGCCAAATTAAACAAGTCGGTTGCTTTGACCAAGAGTGCAGAAATTTGGACTCAATGTTTCAATAAAAGCAAGGGTTTACTAGTGAAAACACGTTTCACACCAAAAAACATGGGAAAACACCCTTTTGTCAAAGAGTTCCCGTCTCCTCTTTAAAATTTCATTTTTTTAATATCTTTTTTAAGTGCCTCAGAAGTGAAGAAGCTGCACTGAGATCAGGCGCTAAGAGGTTCTCACAATATATCTCTCCTGCCACTTCTTTTGAAGAAGAATAACTTAGTCTCTCAATTAATTGTGTAATTGATTTTCCTACGTTGTGAGCTTACAGAATGAACAATGATGATGCCTCGACGTGGTGGTCTCGATCTCAGATATCAAGAACCTAGGGACGCGAAACAGAAAATGTGAGTAGATAAAAAGCAAAGCTTTAAACAAAATTATATTCAACATAAATAACCCCCTCTGTTTAGAGAATAATGCCGTGTAATAAAATCATATATATATAAGAAACTTGAAATGCCTCAATTCAATAGACTCATGTCATAACAAACCATAATTAAAATTATATATTAAATGTAATCTAAATTTCTTGGAGAACATTGTAAAATAATAAACTGAAAACCTTCAAAGTAAAACCCCTTTACTTAAGCCGTTTCAAACTCATAAACTTCTCCAAAAATCATTTCTCAACGTTAAATCCTTTTCATACATAATTAAGCAGAATCCCTCTTTCTCCCGCAACCATACCCTATCGAAGGCGTATTTTGCAAAGTACCATAAGTCCATTGTCAAATATGAAATTCATGTCAAATATTCATACATGTGTAGAGTACCCTCAATACCACATGCTTAAGAACCCTCGACTTGGAAATAAATCCACACATAAACCCACACAAATACCCATATACATATACATATAAATACAAATATACACTCACCCAAAATCAACACATCATCATCATGTACCGAGGGAAACAATCCAATCAGGGATAGCAACACATTACCTAGTGATTAGGGATAAGCAATCCAACCGGGTGACAGGACCCGCCCCGGATTCCCCCTCAAAATCCGTGACAAACCTTGCTTTCCGTCTGATAACTAACCTATGACGGACCCACTTACTAAAATAGTCCCCTTCGAAACAAAGGAAAAAGGGGACCGAGACTCCTACCGAAATTTTGACAGGGTCTCCCTGGAAAATAGACTTTACCAAATTTTCCACCTGTCAAAAACAACAGAATAACAACCAACTGCCAGCACACATAATGCAGTAGCACATAGAAATTACTTCAACAAAACTCAAACAAATCAATTTGAGGCTGCACCTAGGTTAACCTAGGTTGCCTACGTACCCTTACCAAGGCATCAAGCCACACATAGTTCTCCTGAATAAAAAGGATCACACTTCGGAAAATATACAGATATTGTCCAAGTAAAACCAACAATTAAATTTAGATTCATTCTCAACTTCAATTACCAAAAGGCATATACTAAATATTTAATAAATTCATTTCTTCCCATGATTCATAACTCAAAACTATTTCCCTGTAAAAACGCACATGTACTATGCATAACTCTTAAAACTAATCGTTTACTTTGAACTCAAATTACTTTTCCAAAATCATTTCTTTCCCGCAACCATACCCTATCCAAGTTGTATATTGCAAAACAACACTGTCCAAAAATTATAACAATGATCACACATGTGCAGAGCACTCACCATGCACATGCTCAAGAAACCCCAACCAGGAAACGACATGGAAGAATCGTCAATTGACCATGTGCCTAGGGTACGAGCCGTCCAACTAGGGAACTGCCGCTCTACAGCACACACGTCGGAAAATCCAACACCACGTGTGGCCAAACCAAACCATGTCTTACTTGCGTAGACTGCCCCGCCAAGGGCCTACGGCACACCAGGCCAAAGGTGCCCGGACCTTTACCACAAGCCAAAAAATTCAACGCCTCGTGCGGTAAAGTGATAGTAACCAAGTGAGCCCACACGCTAGAAAATCCAACGCCACGTGCGGGTTACGTAACGAGGGAAGGTACATATTATAGTGCACATCATACCGGGGGAAAACAATCGAACACGAGGATTGTTTGACTAGCCGGCAGGATTTCAACTTTCTACCCTGTGTCTAGGGATGAGCTGTCCAATCGGAGGACTACTGCTCTATAACACACACACACCGAAAAATCCAATGCCACCTGTGGCCAAACCACATTTCCTATGCGCGCCGATTGCTCAGCCAAGGGCCTACGGCACACTCGACCAAAGGTGCCCGGACCTTTACCGCACGCCGAAAAATCCAATGCCACGTGTGATATAGTACTAATAACCAAGTGAGCCCACACGCCAGAAAATCTAACGCCACGTGTGGGTAAAGTATCCAATATCCAAGGGAGCCCACACGACGGAAAATCCAACGCCACATGTGGGTATGGTAACTAGGGAAGGTACACATGATGGTGAGATTCTAAACCCATATATATATAATATAAAAATAATGTACCCTCTCTTAATTCAATTTCCCCAAATTCTCAATACTCCAATGTACCCAAATATTTATTTATAGTATAGAAAATAAACTCTCACAAGCATAAATTCCATAAAGACCCAAAATATTCATAGTCTCAATAATCAAAATAATCTGAAGTATATAAATATGCAAGACAATCCATTAAACACTTTCATAATCAAACCCCTCAATTAAAATAATAAAATAATCTCATAATCCCAACATAATCAAAATAACTCAAATAACAATCAAGAGGATTGGTAGACCTCCTATGCGCCTCATGATAACATAATACGCATAAGGCTTTGGATTGGTAGACCTCCTATGTGCATAGGATGGCTCGATGGATGGAAAGCTCTTCAGATCTCCTTTGTCAGTTCTCATGGACCTTCCTCTACTTGTTGTGACGGCAGACCAGGTGGCAGCGGCGGCTACTTAGTTCTTGGGTGTGATTTTAAGGTTTGTGTGTTTCTTAGGGTTTTTGTTGTGTTGGCCTTAAATTTTGTGTATTATGGTTGTGCTTCTAGTTTGTTTGGTTGTGTTTTTGTTTTATTATTTTGTTTGTTGTATTGGGCTTGTTTGTAATTTCTAAGGTAATGAAATCTTCATTCCTTTGACCCAAAAAAAAAAAAAAGAGTACACTTACCAAACATGAAAATGCAATTTCATACCTATCCCAAGCTTCTAAACCTTGAACCAAACAGATCCTAAATTATTATTTATTAGCTAGAATGGAAGGGACAGTATATCCAATAACTCCTCCTACCCCCTTGACAGGGGAAGACCTTACCAATTACTTGGACAAGTCAATGGAGTGTAGTTGAGTTTGCCAAACAAGTCATTGATTAAAAGACCTTACCAATTACATAATGTATATATGTAGCTGAGTTCATTCATTAAAAGATTGATATTAATATATGGCATATTACTTTAATCATTGGCATCTTTTGGTTTTTTCCCTGATGTCATGTTTTGTTTCTCTTTCCCTAGAACAAAACTTCAAGTTGCCATATTTTTTATGCCCAAAATCGGGGTTCAACTTAGGTGGAAGAAGTGTGAAGTCTTCGGTGGGGCAATAGAGTTGTGGACCTTCAGCAAGGAGAGATCCTGTAGAAGAAATGGAGAAGAAGCAATCGTCAAGGTTCGGAAACCGGTATGGTACCTGCCGATGGCTCTCCGATGCTTAAGTTCAAGAGTGTGGGATGTGTAGTAATTTTGGCAGGATAATAGTAAGGGAGAAAAGTAGTTACCCTTTTTACCTGGGCACTATTTCTTTTTATTTTATTTTATAGAGAAGTGAAAGTGAGAGTTTGCACAAAGTTTCGATGTGGGATTTTGTGCAAATCCCTTCGGCGTCCATGGTTCTAGGTTTTGTAACTGAGAGCTTCGGCAATAACCTTCAGCAGGTAATTGCTACATTGGAGGAAGATGTCTTTGTTAGCTGTGAAAATTGGGTCACTGGTACCTAAGCTTTCTCAGAAGTGTACTACCTTCGGCAGGTTGTGGGTTCATCCGCGTGCTGGTCCTCCAGTGTTAAATATGTTCGGTTGATTATGGTATAAACACAATTGAAAGCTGTGAATGTTGGGAATTGGCTTGCTATCAATTCTCATGGAATTTACTTATTACTACTCACAATCCGATAAATGATATAGAATAAAATTTCATCAATCCATAAGCTAATGAGAAGCTAAGCTTGATAGGCTGATGCAAAACTTTCTTTAATATACAAGGGATAGTCTAAATTACAGGCTGATACCAAACTTTAATATATAACCCTATATATATATATATATATATATATATATATATAGAAAGCCTAAAGAGCCACTAAAAAGCCAGTTACGATGCCAAGGCGTAAGTACAGTCCAAGTGCCTATGTGATTGTATCAAACAGATTGGGAGATCCTCCCATTCGCCCAAAATCTCTATGGCATTGTCATAGACGTGCATTACTACAACCGATATGAACCCAAGTTCAACAGCTTCAGTGCGCAACAAAACATCAATTACATCTACAACCAACGAGCTTCTAGTCCCTGAACTTACTCGATTTTCATTTTGGTCATTGAATTCACAAAATGATTGCTGTAGTCCCTCAACGTCATTTTTGTTAGCAACGTTACTCATGCCATTAGATTTTGTTAAATTAAGAGGTAAAATTGTCACTTCAAATTTAAGCCCCGTCACCCATACCATCCAGCACTCTCACCACCAAGGTCTAAAATATCGAGAGTTTCGGAAATATCGGTGGTCCAAAAACACGGATATATCGATGGAAATATCGACAAAATATCGATATCGATAAAAATTGAATAAAAATCAAGGAAATTGTGAGAAAAACTTGGAAATTTTTATTAAAACTTTAGAGGATGTTTATTTAGTCAATTGTCTATTATTTTATCACAAAAAACTGGAATAAAATGCATGGCATGGTGGGTTAGAGTGATTTAAGTTGATTATGTAGCGATCTGACAAACACCGTGTCTTTAGAAAATATGTAGTAATTAGTGAAAGAAAATTAAACACACCACAATTTTTTAGTTATATTAATTTACTACAATATATTGCATATGATAAGATATATGAGCTTGACAAAATATATATATATATATATATATGAGTAACTTACTACCACATAGAAAGAATTCCTATTAAAGTTAAAACTTAGTATCACATATAATGAACAATATTAAAACTCAATAGTGAATAATAATACAACTCCGTAATATATAACCACACACAAAAAAAAAAAAAAAAAACCCTCCATAATAAAATAATAAATAAAATTAAACATATGCCTAAATTTATCATTAGGGATTTTTTTTTAATAAATAGAAATTTATCCTAGATAATATTAGCTTGCATAAATTTTTAAGGCCATATAAATATTACACGTCGTAACATTAAACATATGCCTAAATTAAACATAATAAAATAATATTAGGGATTTTTTTTTTTCTAAATGGAAATTTATCCTAAGATAATATTAGCTTGTAAAACGTTTAAGACCATATAAATATTACACGTCGTAACATTGTTAACAAATTGATTTGCAGCCTGGTGGATAAGGCCCAGTAGATGGATGCAATTGAGAGAGCGAATCCCTAATATCGGCATTTAAGACTGTGCTCACCACCACTTTGTACCCAAATCCACCATTTCCACCACCACAAGAACAAAAGAACAAGGTTTTTTTTATCGCAAATGGTCCCTAACGTAAATGAAATTATCACATTTTGTGCTTAATTTTTTTTGTGACATTAATGGTCTTTGAGGTTACTCTCTATCAATCAAATTGGTCCTTACCATTAGCTTTTGTCAAATTTTTTCATAGCATGGCACGTGTGGAGCCCACACATCCAATTATATAAGAAAAAGGATATCATAAAAGTTAAAATCCATTAAAAATTTAAGAAAAAGGAGATTAACACTAAAATAAATAAAAAAGTGAAATCATCCCTCCCCTCCCTTCTCTCTCTCTCTCTCTCTCTCTCTCTCTCTCTCTCTCTCTCCCTATGCCTTCTTTCTCTATGTTCTCTCTCCAGAGCCACAACACGACCCACTCTCTTTCTCTCTCTCTTCCAAGAAAGAATCAAGAAAAGAAGATGGCAGCAAATACAAAATTGGTCACACGCAATGAGTTGAGTGAGAGCAGAAGAAAGGGCTCTTAAACTGTCAATGTTTTCTCTAAAAATAAAAATAAAATTAAAACTTGGGTATGTTGAATATCAAAGCTTCGAATACTGTAGTGTAGACAACTTGTGAAATTTGACTTGTTATTGAATGAAATCAGAGGCCTAGTTTAAAAAGGCTAACATAAACAAACTGAATAGAAAAACAAGGAAAACAATATCCCACGTCTAACAGTCCTAGACTTATGGGATTCTCCAAAAGAATAGATCACATGCTAACTAAGTCCCTGACAAATAGGGATTATTAACAAAATAAAACAACGGCTAAATATCTAACAAGGCATGGAGATTTTGGGGTTTGAGTAGGTCATGGAAGAGAGAGAGAGATGGCTGCAAATTTTTTTATTTTTTATTTTAAATTGAAGTTTTAATTTCCTTTATCTAAATTTTTTTTTTATGGATTTTAATTTTTATGGTACCTTTTATTCAAAATCCACTTGACTTTATATAATTGGATGTGTGGACTCCATATATTTGCCATGTCAGCACTTTAACAGAAAAATTGACGGAAGCTAATGGTAGGGAAAAATTTGATGTATAGAGAGTAACCTCAAGGACCATTAATGTCACAAAAAATAAAATAAAATAAAATAAGGACGAAAGGTGATAATTTCGCTAACCTGAAGCACCATTTGCAATAAAAAGTCAAAGAATTGTTCACCCATTTGATATTTGTTCCTGTGATGGTAGGGTAAAGTTCCCCATTGTCTCGAAAACCTATTGACTGGTCAACGAGTCAACTTTCTTTTGTGCACGAGCGTGCCACTGCTAGCAATGAAAATCCTAGCAGACTTCTTAGAGATAGATAACTTGCGCCCCAAGTTACTGATTTCTAAACAAGCGATTGTAAATTTGGGTGAGGAATATCTCCCAAGTAAGTTCTTTTCTTGCCTTAGACTGGTGAGGACTTCACAATTTTTCACAGTACAAAACTGGTAGTTCTGACTAGAATAAATGATAAGAAAGTGAACTATTTTAGCCAGAATTGCCTTTTACAAAGCTCAAAAAAGAAAGACCAACTCTAAAAAGACAAAAAAAAACTCTTGGACTTCAGTTTCTGCCTGGATAAATGCTTGTAATCCGGGCTGGACTAGGTATATCTGTAATGACCCAAACCTAAAATTCATTTTTGATCAATAAATCATTTTGAGAAAAGACAAGTTTGCCCTTGGAATATTTTATTAAGGAAAAGTTGACTTTTTGACTGGAAAGGAATTTGACCATTCTACAGACACCGTTGCGTAGAGCACGGTGAAATGAGTTCATAGACATGTAGTGGGGTCGAATCGAAGTTGTAACGAGAGAGTTATGGTCAAAAGAAACTCAGTGGCAAAATCGTAAATTTTTCGAAGTTGCTTTTTAGAAAAACCAGATTTTTCTTCTTCTTCTCTCTCTCTCTCTCTCTCTCTCTCGCTCTCTCTCCCATGCGCGACCCCTCCTCTCCCTTCCATACAGCAGCAACGATTTTACCGTCGCCACCACTTGCTCCGGCCACCGTTTGGGGTGGTACCAGTCCCAAAAGGACTGCCAGCTCCTCCTCCTTCCATCCCGCTCCATCCTCGACACCGGCAGCTGCCACAGTCGCCGGAATTTGCAGAAATCCGATGGTTTTTCTAGAAAATTCAAACTGTTCGTTCTCCCTCAATTCTTCTCCAAATTTGTCGAGTAAGGCACCAGGGGCCAGGCAGACCCGCAGGAGGGACCTTCAGGAGGTCTAGCTAGCTCAGACCAGGCGCAAGTGGACTTTCTTTTATAAATGCTTTTATGCAAATAAAATCCATTATTTGATCTTGAATAAAGTTTATTGATTATGATTGTTCCTAGCATGTTTTGTTGAATTTAAATATCTTTATTTATATGTTGCCTAGTTAAATTGTTAAAGAGTTATAGAAAGCAGAGTTTGAGCTTTCTATCAGATAAAATGGCAGCAGAGTTCTAGATTGAATAAAGATTCAGTTATTCATCAGATCTTTCAGAAATATTATTATATTTATATATTATATTTTCTCAGAAGCTTTATATTTTCTTAAACCACCGTGGGTACCCAGTACAGAAACAGTTTGCTTTTAGTATCTGTTGCCTTCAGATATGATGATGTCTACAGACATCCAGTTTACCTTCAGTTTTGTCAGTGCACTTGACATTTGCCTCACGAGTTTCGGGGACGCCGGGACCGTGAGAGCCAGGATTGCGGATCAGACTGACTACGGTCCCCTGAATCCTGCCAGTTTGCAGCTCGAGTTGACTTTGTGTCACCGAGACCTGCCAGGGAAATTGACGGATATCAGTAATTGACGGAATTAAAGGGGTACACCTAGATGGTAGTTTTAAATTGATTACAGTGCTTTTATACGAGTTTTATTGATCTTGAATATGATTTGCATATACGTATATAAATATGTGAATGGATTGATTTTAGTATAACTCACATACAGATTAAATATTCAGTTTTACATAACTGTTTTTACAGTGGGGGTTAGTATATTCTTGTGCTATTTTCTAAACCTTTATTTTTTATCCACTCACATTTTTGACTGTTTTGCGCCCCCAGGCTGTAGACGTGCATAGAAAATCCACCACCGGGCCATTTTTCCGTCTTCCACGCCGTTCCCTCGTTATAGAAGTTTTGTTTTGTAAAGAAATTAATTCATCTCTAATTGCTCTGATATATTGTCCTAGATTGAGAACGGAACTGTTGGCATGTATATTTAAGTATTGGCGGTTGGTTGTATAAATATACATGCTTGTTTTGACATGTGTAAATTTGGGATTGAATAAATTATAGGGGAGACTTTGCCGAATTTTCGGTAGGAGTCAATGCTAAATTTAAAATAAGTTTTAATTAGAAGGGAAATTAGGTCAATTGTGCCTGACATTCGCCAAGTGTCGGACACGCACAGGGTTCGACTCGAATTCCAAAGCGGAATTTGGATCGGGTCCTATCAATTTGGTATCAGAGCAAGGTTTCACTTCCTATAGACTTTGCACCTTGTGCATTCTCGTTTTTTTTAAAATCCGTGTCTCGTGACAGTACAGATGGGCCCTAAGTGTGGTGGTGTCCTTAGAGGGACTAGACAGTCGTCGCGACAAAGGGGATAGGATCCCCAGCTCGGGCAGGAGCTACACCGGTACCTGAACCGGTAGAGTAGTCTATTGTTAAAGGCTCGTCGGGAGCCGTTCCGGCTGTGCCAACTATGCAGGGAAATCCTAACTTCCAGTAGACCTTGGAGTTGTTGGCTCAGGCTTTAGCCAGGACTGAGCAGCCCAGAGATCCCTCCGTGAGATATGCGAATCAAGTAAAGAGGATTGGGGGACCACTGATTCTGTTGGTGACGGTACCCCAACAGGATGGAGCAGATCATGGAGGTCATGGCTGTTCCACAGAACAGTAGGGTTACTCTGGCCACCTTCCTTTTGATCAGAAATGCCATACTTTGGTGGGACTCGGTTAAGAGAAGATACCGGGATCCTTTAACTAGTACGTGGCAAATATTTTAGAGCCGCATTTGATAGTCAGTACTATCCACAAGCCTACCAAAATGTGAGGATGCAAGAGTTCTTACAGCTGGACAAGGGATAATGATAGTATCAGAGTACAAGAAAAAGTTTCATTTGTCTAAGTATTGTCTTCCACTGGTGGAGAATGAAAGCAAGAAGTGCCAACTTTTCACGATGGAGTTAAAGGCCTCTATCCCGATATTGTGATCAGTCAGCGGTTGACTAACTTCGGTGATGTGGTGATGTCTGCCTCATTGATTTAAAGCAGCCAGATGATGGTCAGACCACGGGGTGAACTCTGTAGGCAGCAATTTGATATAGGTGGTCCTAGTGAGGGATCATCGGATCATCCAAGAGAGGCAGTTACAGTTTTGGATCATCAAGTGGCCGCAATTATGGAGGCTACTGACCTGGATTCAGTTCCAGCGGAGGTTCCAACCAAAGTAGCATGGTCTGGAAACCGCTCTTGGGTTAGTGCAGCTAGAGGTACTAGAAGACAGTTGTTGTCAGGATCTGGCAGGAGGAGTCGCCCCCAACGTGCCAGGTGTGGTAGGTACCATTCTGGGCCTTGCCAGTAGGGCACTACTGGAGGATATTACTGTGGACAGTTTGGACATTTTCGAAAGGATTGCCTGCTGTTCATTCAAAATAGAGAGATCATAGCTACATCGACTCCAGGGACAGGTATGCAGGGTAGATCACATGAGATACCAGAGTCTATAAAGGCTTTGTCCAGCGGTGGAGCCCAGACTAGTGTAGTCAGTCGAGGCAGCAGTCAGCCAAGGGGGCGTGGTGGACGTTCCAGGGCCATAAGCAGAGTGTATAACATGTCCCAGCAGGAAGCACATGCATCGCCTGACGTACTTACAGATTTACTTCCCTTCGGCATGGTTGACTTGGATGTCATTTTAGGATTGGATTGGTTGGCCAGACATCGTGCCTCAGTTGACTGCCCAGGAAAGAGTGCTCAGGATACATAGCACATGTAATTGATACCAGAGATAATGAGCTGAGATTGGAAGATATTCCAGTAGTACAGGAATTTCAAGATGTCTTCCCTGAGGATCTTCTTGGATTACCTTCTCATCAGGAAATCGAGTTCATTCTTGAGCTCACTCCAGGAACGGAGCCTATTTCTCGGGCACCGTACAGAATGGCACCAGCAAAGTAGAGGGAGTTAAAGACTCAGTTGCAGGAGCTGGTAGATAAGGGTTTTGTTCGACCTAGTTTTTCTCCTTGGGGTGCTCCAGTGTTATTTGTTAAGAAGAAGGATGTCACCATAAGGCTATGCATTGATTTTCGACAGCTGAACAAGATTACAGCGTNGGAATAGATATCTATTGCCTCATATTGATGAATTGTTTAAGCAGCTGAAGGATGCCAAGGTATTTTCTAAAAGTGAACTGAGGCCTGGATATCATCAGTTACGAGGTAGAAACGAGTATGTGCCTAAAACAGCGTTTCAAAAAAGGTATGGGCAATATGAATTCCTGGTGATGCTATGCGGGTTAATGAATGTGCCAGCTGCCTTTTTGGACCCCCTTGAACAGAGTGTTTCGGCGTTACTGAGATCGCTTCGTGATTGTGTGCATAGATGACACTCTGGTGTATTCTAAGAGACAGAAAACACATATGAAGTATTTAAACGTTGTGTTGAGGACGCTGAGAAGGAGGCAACTTTATGCCAAGTTCAGCAAGTGTCAACTCTGGTTTGACAAAGTTAGTTCTTGAGGCATGTGAGCTCTGCAGAGGGCATTTTGTTGATCCTCAAAAGATCGAAGCCATAGTAATTTGGCTACGGCCAACCCGTATTACTGAGATACGGAGTTTTCTAAAGTTAGCCGGGTATTACCGTCACTTTGTGGAAGGATTCTCCACCATAGCGGCACCTCTCACCTCTTTGATAAGGAAAGGAGTTAAATTTGCGTGGTCAGATTAGTGTGAAGAGGGTTTCGTCGAACTCAAGATCAGGCTGACCACTGCTCCGGTTTTAGCACTTCCGGATGTTAATGGGAACTTCGTGATCTACAGTGACGCATTGCAACAAGGACTTGGGTGTGTGCTAATGCAGCATGGTATCCTGTTCATGATTTGGAACTGGCCGCAGTAGTTTTACTTAAAGATTTGGCGGCATGATATTTATGAGGAAACATGCCAGATCTTTACCGATCACAAAGGTTTACAATATTTATTCACCCAGAAAAAAATTAGAGTTGATAAAAGATTATGACTGTACCATCGAGCATCACCAAGGAAGAGCTAATGTTGTTACAAATACACTCAGCATGAAATCCTCAGATCAGTAGCTTATCTTCGAGAGAGATATTGACCAGTGATGATAGAACTGAGGAAGCTCAGCGTTGGGCTAAATACGGATAATCAGGAAGCACTGTTAGCCACTCTCTAGGTAAGACCAGTGCTAGTAGAACAAATACTCACAGCTTAATCCTAGGATCCTTTAAATGGCACGCTGCGAGTAGAGGTGACAAAAGACGACAGAACGTATTGTTCTGTAAGAAAGGATGAAGCGTTAAGGGTAGGTAACAGGTTATATGTCCCTAATAATGAAATTTTAAAAATGGTGATTCTTGAGGAGGCCCATGAGTCAGTGTTTGCGATGCACCCTGAAACAGCAGAGTATGTCAAAAGGTGCTTAATTTGTCAGCAAGTGTTAGCTGAGCGACAGAAACCATCAGGGTTATTGCAACCACTTCCGATTCCTGAATGGAAGTGGGAGTAACTTACAATAGATTTTGTGTTCAAACTTCCCTGAACATAGAGTAAGCAGGATGAAGTGTGGGTAATTATGGATCGACTCAACAAGTCTACTTATTTTCTGCCAGTGAGAGCCAAGTATAGTTTAAATCAATTGGCTAAGATTTTCATAGATGAGATATGAGACTTTATGGAGTACCAGTATCCATTGTTTCAGATCGAGACCCACAGTTTACTTCCCGTTTTGAACTAAGTTAAAGGAAGCTTTTGGAATCCAATTGCAGTTTAGTACTGCCTTTCACCCCCAGACAGATGGTCAGTCTGGGAGAACGATTCAGACTTTGGAAGGTATGCTGAGGGCTTGTGTACTGCAGTTTCGAGGTGAGTGGGATGAGAAGTTACCACTTATGGAGATTGCCTACAATGACAGTTGTCAGAGGAACCGATCTTGCTCGGGATCGCAAATCCCAAGTCTGTCTATAATGAGCAGATCTAATTATATTAGTGTCTATAATTGATTGTCCCCATTTGATGCCTTGTATGGGAAATAGTATAGAACACCTTTGTATGGGGATGAAGTGGGTGAGCATGGGTTAGTGGTGTCTGAACATTTAGTAGAGAATAAAGAAACATATTGGATTGAGCAGTGAAGGACTCAAAGTGGCCCAAGATTGACAAAAGAGTTATGCAGATAATAGAAGAAAGATCTTCATTTTGAAGGTAGTAACTGGGTATTCTTAAACTTATCACCTTAGAAAGGTGTAGTGAGATTTGGAAAAGCGGGGGAAACTAAGTCCTCGCTATATCGGACCTAATGAGATTATAGAGCGTGTGGGCCCAGAAACTTACAGGCTTACTTTGCCTGCAGATCTATCACGATGGCTTGATGTTTTCCATATTCCCATGCTCCGAAGATATATTTCCGATCCGTCTCATGTGTTAGAAGAATAACCAGTAGAATTGGAGGCTGATTTCACTTATAGGGAGCAACCATTTCAGATTTTGGATTGGAAGTGTTTAGCTTTCAGCGAAAAAGGCTACATGGCAACCCGAGTAGTAGATGCGGGAGGAGTCCTTTCCCCTCTTCGAGTGACAGGTGTGTAAATTTCGAGGACGAAATTTTAATAAGGGGGGTAGGTTGTAATGACCCAAACCTAAAATTCATTTTTGACCAATAATTTATTTTGAGAAAAGACAAGTTTGCCCTTGGAATATTTTATTAAGGAAAAGTTGACTTTTTGACCGGAAAGGAATTTGACCATTCTACAGACACCGTTGCATAGAACACGGTGAAATGAGTTCATAGACACGTAGTGGGGTCGAATCGGAGTTGTAACGAGAGAGTTATGGTCAAAAGAAACTCAGTGGCAAAATCGTAAATTTTTCGAAGTTGGTTTTTAGAAAAACAAGAATTTTCTTCTCTCTCTCTCTCTCTCTCTCTCTTTCTCCCGTGCGCGATCCCTCCCCTCCCTTCCATACAGCAGCAACGATTTTACCGTCGCCACCACTTGCCCCGCCCACCGTTTGGGGTGGTACCAGTCCCAAAAGGACCGCCAGCTCCTCCTCCTTCCATCCCGCTCCATCCCCGACACCGGCAGCTCCCACGGTCGCCGGAATTTGCAGAAATCCGGTGGTTTTTCCCGAAAATTCAAACCGTTCGTTCTCCCTCAGTTCTTCTCTAAATTTGTCGAGTAAGGCACCTGGGGACAGGCAGACCCGCAGGAGGGACCTTCAGGAGGTCTAGCTGGCTCGGACCAGGCGTGAGTGGACTTTCTTTTATAAATGCTTTTATGCAAATAAAATCCATTATTTGATCTTGAATAAAGTTTATTGATTATGATTGTTCCTAGCATGTTTTGTTGAATTTAAATATCTTTATTTATATGTTGCCTAGTTAAATTGTTAAAGAGTTATAGAAAGCAGAGTTTGAGCTTTCTATCAGATAAAATGGTAGCAGAGTTCTAGATTGAATAAAGATTCAGTTATTCATCAGATCTTTCAGAAATATTATTATATTTATATATTATATTTTCTCAGAAGCTTTATATTTTCTTAAACCACCGTGGGTACCCAGTACAGAAACAGTTTGCTTTCAGTATCTGTTGCCTTCAGATATGATGATGTCTACAGACATCCAGTTTACCTTCAGTTTTGTCAGTGCACTTGACATTTGCCTCACGAGTTTCGGGGACGCCGGGACCGTGAGAGCCAAGATTGCGGATCAGGCTGACTACGGTCCCCTGAATCCTGCCAGTTTGCGGCTCGAGTTGACTTTGTGTCACCGAGACCTGCCAGGGGAATTGACGGATATCAGTAATTGACGGAATTAAAGGGGTACACCTAGGTGGTAGTTTTAAATTGATTACAGTGCTTTTATACGAGTTTTATTGATCTTGAATATGATTTGCATATACGTATATAAATATGTGAATGGATTGATTTTAGTATAACTCACATACAGATTAAATATTCAGTTTTACATAACTGTTTTTACAGTGGGGGTTAGTATATTCTTGTGCTATTTTCTAAACCTTTATTTTTTATCCACTCACATTTTTGACTGTTTTGCGCCCCCAGGCTGTAGACGTGCATAGAAAAGCCACCACCGGGCCATTTTTCCGTCTTCCACGCCGTTCCCTCGTTATAGAAGTTTTGTTTTGTAAAGAAATTAATTCATCTCTAAACTCTTCGTAATTGCTCTGATATATTGTCCTAGATTGAGAACGGAACTGTTGGCATGTATATTTAAGTACTGGCGGTTGGTTGTATAGATATACATGCTTGTTTTGACAGGTGTAAATTTGGGATTGAACAAATTACAGGGGAGACTCTGCCGAATTTTCGGTAGGAGTCAATGCTAAATTTAAAATAAGTTTTAATTAGAAGGGCAATTAGGTCAATTGTGCCTGACATTCGCCAAGTGTCGAACACGCACAGGGTTCGACTCGAATTCCAAAGCGGAATTTGGATCAGGTCCTGTCAATATCTGTGCTAGACTAGACTATCAACATCTTCAATTATCAAGTTTCAGCTGTAAGTCGGTACCAACGTTCGAGTTTGGCAGAGCTTTAATCTATTTGAAGCCCCGGAAGACTTTTTGGACTAGCAAAATTGGGATCTCTTCAGTCCGGAAGGGGCAGAAGTGGCTAGACTTGAGGATCACTGAGCTGGAACTGCACTGTGGTACCTGTTCTGCTTGATTATGGCTCTCTATAAATTTGTTGAGGTTTTTATATTTGATAAAAACCTGTACTCTGCTTAATTTGGCTTAAGCTGAACCAAATTTGTAACAAGATAAATCTTGCTTTGGATGACTATTTCTCTGAAACTGAACTGGAGTTAGAGATTCTAATTTGTAGCTGACTTGTTTCTTGTGGCTCAATGAGCTATTAGTTGCTTCACTGTTTTGAAGGTTTTTGAGATCAAGTGATCATTTTAAGTTTATGTTTTTGATTAATTTTTTGGCTGTCTCTTGATTTGTTCACCTCCTCTCATACTTATAAAAAATGCTGGAGTGGGGTTTTCTAATCTTTTAATAATGGGCGGCAAAATTTTTGAAAAGATCTTTTTCTTTTAAATGCAAAGAAAAAGGGAAGTTATCTGTTCTTGTAGAGAAGAACCATCTATAATCAGTTTTCATGGAGTTCTTTTCCTTGCTTTTCTGAAAGAAAGACCAACTCCTCTTCATTCTCTATTTGTTCTTGGAAAATAGAAAGAACACAATCTGACGTGATGGTCAGTTTGTTCTTCTTGTTTGAACAACTCCCTTGCTTCCCACTTATCTCCTGTAATTTGCTTATCTCTTGGAAAAGATCACCTGCTCTGATGTAGAATTGTATAAAAAAGGATTCTGATCTTTTGGCCGCAGAGTTTTAGAGAAGTCTTTCTGTTAATGACATGCTTTCATTAATTACCAATAAACGCTCTTGTGATAGTTGAAATTGTTGACTTTTTAAAGTCAGGTAGTCATGTGGGTTCTGAGAATAGACTTTCCAAAAAAATCTGTTGATCTTGTACTCTGGGTTTTGAGATCAATGGTGAGTATTTAGATGCTCGGCCCAATCCAATTCTTTAATTGATCTGCTCTAGTGGTCAATTGCCATTTAATTTGGCATTTTTTTACAACTCTGCCATTTCGTAAAAGACGTGGGCCTCTGATGTGGTTTTGGGCTCTCTCTCTTTTTTTAATCAAAGCCCAGTCCTCTGTTCTTTTCTGTTTTGTGGGCCTTTCTTTTCCTAGATGGGCGTGCACATGGATTTCTTTTTGGCCCAAACAATGCCTCCTTAAGTCTAAATTGTTTTTAAACGGTTTCGGACTTAATGATTGGCCAATCAATGATGCGCGTCATTTCTTGACGTTGCACTAGCGCACGTCTGCCTATTCAACTAGACTTCGTGGGGAAGAGGGTATTTTTAATGGTTATTTTAATATGGGTAATTTCTTCACTTCCCACGATCTCTCTTCGAACTCTTTATGAGATTTTTTCATAACCTTGTTCTTGTTCATCCAAAACCTGTCTCTGTTTCAACTTCCATTTCCCTTCGGAAACCTCTGATCTTTCGCTTGTTCTTTCAATTTTCCTTGTCTTTGTTAGAAACGAAAAATGCCTTCCCCAAAAACTCATGCCAAGAGCTCTTCTTCTTCGCATGATGGGGTTGATCGACATGAAATCGAGGTTCGTAGCAAACTTCACCCATATGCGCAGAAGAATTTGGATGAAAACATCCTTCATCTATTTAAAAACACCCTTGTTCTGGGTCCTCACTGGTTTGGCTCTGTGCAGGAAGAAATGGCAGATTTGTTCAAGGAAGATGCTGAGGCTCCTCTGTGTTTTCAAAGTTCTATGCATCTGGCTTCTCATACTTCGGTCAGTAAGAACTTAAGTCGTTCGTATCCTTCGAGTGAAGTGAGGAACAGTGCAGTGAGGTGGTCTGATTGGATTGACAGGCTTTTCCCGAGGCATGGAGCTTACTGGAAGAAGGCTGGAATTTAGGACGCAATTCTTCTGTCTAAGCACTGTGTCAATAGAGATGAGAATCTGTTGGCTGCTGCTCTGTGCTTCTGGAATTTTGCCAGCAACACTTTTGACTTCCGTCTGGGCCCCATGACTCCGACTCTGCTGGACCTGGCTCAAATATTTGGGTTCAGGATGCGAGGCCTGCTGATGCTGTTGGTGACTACCATAGAGGGACGAATCGAGAGATTAGCCAAGCCTTTCACCATTCCTGCTACCACGATCATCATTCCTTCTATACTGGTTGAACATGTTTGTTTTCCCCAACCGTTCCTCAACAGTTCTGTTGGAATACAAGCATTTGGCAGAAGCTCTACACAACCATGCTGATGTGGGGCTTGGCCCCACAGTTCTGGCTCATTTGTATAAGAACATTCACAACGCCACTTTGGAGAATCCACTGAATATCTTTGCTCCTGGCGCATTCTGGATGATCCAGATCTTGTTGCAGGTTTATTTCCCAGAACTGAGGTTTCTGGACATTGTTCTGCCTGAAGACTAGGTGATGGCGGTCCCCTTGATGTCAGTAGAGGTGCCTAAGCGCTCCATTGAAGAATACCTGATGTTTTTTAGGCATTGCACCAAGAGGTATGTTGCTCAATGGCGAGTGGTACTTAGAAGAACATACCCTTGGTTCCAGCCTGGATACAGACTTTTTGAGAAGGAGCCGGAAGGAGAAGAAGCAAAAGAAAAAAGTTTCTAAGTGTGACGCTGCCCCAGGATATGCCTTTCGGTGGAGGCAAGCCTCCTAATTACCATTTGGGAGCAGAAGTCTATCATTCCAACTTATGTGCCAGACAGCTTGGCTGTCCCTAGCTCATTCCTCTCAAATCCTACAGAAGCTGTAATCGTGCTACCTCATGGAGGGATTCAGATGATCGAGACGTGCATAAGGACTGCATGTGCTCGAGGAACAAGATTAATAATAGTGTGGACGCCCTCTATCCATCCTGGGAGCCTAATTCTTATAGTTCTGGTGAGTTTGATGCATGGTGGAAGGCTCGGTTTGCTAGTCTGTCAGATGCTAGCACTGCTGTGAAGATACTGTTTGAAACTTCAGAGGCTGGGACTGCCCTGGCAGAACTTGAAGCCAAAAAATTCATAGTGCAGATGGTCAAGGGCATAAATGCTCAAGTGATTGAAGGTAAAATTGCTAGTTTCGCTCCTTTGTTTTGGATTTTTGTATTCTGAGATATGTCTTAACTCCGTTTTGTTTGTTTGTCTTAGATCATTCGATGACAAGCAACCTTGGGAGACAAACTGTCCAAGCTGGGGAAATAGTTGGTAAGTTTCTGAATTCCGCCCTTAGGCTTGTTTCTTGCTGGATTGTCTACTAACCATTTCCTCTTCTATGTAGTTACTTCTATTATTGTTGCTGGAGACCTGGAGCTCCCTTTTGGTGACTAGGAGGATGATTATGAGACTTTGGTAGAACCAAGTGCTGAGGCAACTCCTTTTGCCAGAGAGAACAAAAGAAAAGAAGTCACTCAAGCTCGGGACAGTGCTGTCTAGCCTGATCCCCTAGGTAAAATTTTGGTATCCAATTGTGTCAATCCCTTTTGATCAGCTCTGTACTCATTTCTAACTTCCTTCCTTTGTGCAGTCGAAAGCTCCCCTCTTTCTTCCAAGACAAAAAACTGAGAAAGAGGGCTGTTAGTAAGTCTGAAAGGACAGAAGAGCCTGCAGCAGTTCCCACTGAGACCACAGAGACTGATGAAGAGCTGCGATAGGCTTTTGAAGCCATAGAACAGGAGAAGGAGGACTTGAAAGGAGACAAAGAAAAGACAACAGATGGAGAAGAAGAGGTGAGATTATAGCAAAAGATTCCTTCTTTTTAGCACAATTTTGGCATTTGTATTGCATCCCCTTTAACTTGAGTTCTGTCTTTCTACAGGAAGAAATTACCGCTGAAGTAATAGTAGAGAGTATTGAACTGGCCAAGAAATAGCAAGAGGCCCAAAGAACAGAGCCTACCAGTTCAGAATTAGCTCTCTTTGATGATGTAGAGGCACAACACTCTACTGTTGTGCCAGTATTTGAGGTAGTTCCTATTCTTTCTTAATTTTGTCTGGTTTCCACAGTCCTACCTACCTCTATCTTTTAGGTAGAGGAGGACAGAACTGCTGGGACTTTAGCTGTGGTGACCAGTCCTCTCAAGCCTCCTATTGGGGCTGTAAGTATCATTGTGTCTTTAGCTCTTCTCCTATTCAATTTTTAGCATGGAATTCACTTAAATCATTTCTTTACAGATACCTATCCATTACATCCCTAGTTCACCAGCTACAGCCTCATTTGCTTATCCAGAACTAGCAGAATTTGAAGCCATGGATCTGGATGCTCAGCTGGACAGGCTAGAGAAGCTCAGCTCTACTCCTGGCAAGGCCAAATCTAAAGTAGTGGATGAGGCAGTGGACAGAGTAAAAATATGGCAGTCAACATAGCTGGACTTGGATGAGAATAGAGAAGCCGTTGACCGGCTGATGAAGGATTTGGATCTGCTGCATAGGGAGAACATGGCTCCCAGACCTATCCTTGAGCTCAGTTTAGGCCTAGCAAGAGATGTGCTTAATCTCCACACTTGCTATGAAGATCTTAAGCCCTCATTCGATGCTTCTAAATTTTGCAAGGCTACTCATGAAGCCAACTTGGCCGATTATGCGAAACAGAAAGCAAAACTAGACCAGATGGTTGTAGGTTATAAGAAGGCCAAGACCGCTACTAACAAGCTGGAAAGACAAATTAAAGAACTTCAAAAGCAGCTGGCTGGGTTGAGGGAGAGACAGAACAAACTTGGGGCTGGACTGACCACGAAGGCCAAGGCCATTTTCCTTGTGCAGAACATGGTTGCAGCTTATAGGCCAGCATTGGAGATTGCAGAGGCCTCTCTTCATCAAAGAATGCTTTTTCTGAAAGAGATCTCCACCAAGAAAACCGGATTACAAAAGACTCTTAGGAAACTAGGGCTTTAAATTTTAGATTTTGAATGTAATAAAACTTAGTCATGGAAAATGACTATATTTAATATAAATCCTATTTTTGGGTGGAACTTTTGCATTTTCAATCTCTTCTAATTTAAATGAAAATAAAAGAACGCATGGAACAAAACACACTTAAAAGCACAACTCTGAACAAAATTCAAACAATAATTCTATCTTGTTCCTTCTCTATTCCAGGATCTGTTTGCACAGCCTTTGAATCCCACATAGTTGGATAGAATTTCTTCAGCCATTTGCCATTGATTGGTGCAGCATGAATATCTCCATCTTGATCCTGTAATCTTTATGCTCACAATCCAAGGACTTGCTTGATTATGAAAGGACCTTCCCATATAGGTGACCACTTTCCATAACCAGCTATGTGTGTTCCGATGGGCAAAACTGCTTTCCAGACTATTTCTCCTTCTTCAAAACTCTTGTTTTTAACTCTTTTGTTGTAGGCCCTTGATACAGCCTATTTCCTTGCTAAGAGTTTGTTTAGGGTATCAATTATGCTGGCATCCAAACCTTCTAGTTCTAGCAGCATTGCTTGAGAGTAGTCTTCTTCAATCAGATTGTGTTGTTGAGCAATTCTGAGATATTGGACTGCTATTTCCATAGGCAAAATTGCATCATGACCATAGGTTAGAGCATATGGGGTTATGCCAGTTGCCTCTCTCTTTGAAGTTCTATATGCCCAGAGAGTTTCTAATAATTTCTCATCCCACTGCTTTGGATTTTTCTCAAGCATTTTCCTGATAATATTGATTATCACCTTGTTACTTGATTCTGCCTGTCCATTAGCTTGAGTATAATAAGGAGTGGATTGAAGTAGTTTGAACTTGAATGCTTTTGCCATATCTAGCATTTCCCCATATATGAAAGAAGATCCCCTGTCAGTTGTGACTGACTCTGGTATACAAAACCTTTGTATAATCTGCTCTTCAATGAAGGTGATGATCTCTTGAGATGTGGTAGATTTAACAGGTTTGGCTTCCACCCATTTGGTGAAATAGTCTGTAGCTACAATGTTGTTTGCTATCGGCTGGATAGATTTTGCTAATGAGATCCATTGCCCATCCTCTGAATGGCCATGGCTTTACCACTGGATTCATGGGAACTGAGGGAGCCTATTGGATTGGACCATGCCTCTGGCAAGCCTCACATCCTTTGGAATATTCAATACAGTCTTTCATCATAGTTGGCCAGAAGTAGCCATACCTTCTGATTAACCAGCACATCTTTCCTCCTCCTTGATGAGCCCCACAGATGCCTTCATGGGTTTCTCCCATGACCTTCATGTACTCTTTCTTTCCTAAGCACCTCAAAAGTAACTCATCTTTGCTCTTTCTGACCAAATCTCCATTCCACATGAGGTAGTTTAAGGCTATGATTCTAATCCTTTTTTCAGAGGGAAGGGTTGGATACTGAAGATAATTAATTGTAGGCAGTCTCCAATCTTCTTCAGTCATTATGGCAGCATTGACATCTATCTCCACTCCTCTGGTTAGGACGGATGGTAGGCTTTTCTTTCCTACCTTGATGATTCTTTGCACACAGTCTTTCGGCATTTGTACCCATGTTGCTATCTGAGCCATTTCATTAGCTGCAAAGTTTTCTTATCTTAGCATATGTTCCCAAGTAGCTTCCCTGAATTCTGCTAAGAGATTTCTGGCTGCTACTAGATAAACAGCTAGAGAAGGATTTAGACACTTGTATTCCCCAGCAATCTGTTTTAACACAAGCATAGAATCTCCCAAAATTTTGACAGACTAGATTCCTAATTCTACCAGCACTTCAAGGCCAATGATTAAATCTTCATATTCAGCCCTGTTGTTGGTGCATTGGAAATCTAGCTGGAAAGAATAACAGTGTCTGATCCCCAATGAGGTGAACTGAATATATGGGATTGTTAAGGCAAGTATGAGCTCTAGTCAATAGATCTGCATTTGCTATATCCAAGGAATCTATGTTTTCAATCTCTTCCCCTGGATGATCTGCTAGAAAATCTGCTACAGCTTGACCTTTAACAGCTTTCTGAGGAACATATCTGAAAGCAAACTCTGTCAAAGCCAGAGTCCATTTGCCAATTCTACCTCTCAACATTGGCCTTGTTAACATGTATTTGATTAGGTCTGTCTTGGCAATGATGTAGATGGTGAATGGGAGCATATAGTGTCTGAGTTTTACAGCAGTGAATTATAAGTCTAGACAAAGCCTTTCAATTGCAGAATATTTCCTTTCTACTTCTGTCAGAGTTCTGCTTAGATAATAGACTGCATGTTCCTTCCCTTCCTTGTTATCTTGAATTAGTAGACTCCCAATGGATACTTCTAATGCAAAAACATATAACTTGAGTGGTCTGCCTCTCTTTGGCGGGGACAAAACTGGTGGATTCGAGAGGTAGTGTTTGATTTCCTCAAAAGCCTGTTGGTGTTGTTCCTCCCATTTAAATGTCTGTTCTTGCTTCAACCTTAATAAGGAGGAGAAATGCTGGATTTTTCCTGCATAATTGGATATGAATCTTCTTAGAAAGTTGATCTTTCCTATGAGACTATGCAATTCTTTCTTGTTCGAGGTGCTAGGGCTTCTATGATGGATTTTTCCTTATTTTTATCAATCTCGACACCTCTTTGGTGGACCAAGAAACCTAAGAAATTTCCTGCTTGAACTCCAAAAACGCATTTCTTGGGATTCATTTTCAACTTGTGTTGTCTCATTCTTAGGAATGCCTTTTTCAGATTTGATACATGATCTCCCTTTTCTGTGGACTTAATCACCACGTCATCTATATACACTTCTAGAGAATGACCTATCATGTCATGGAAATCAAAATTCATTGCTCTTTGATAAGTGGCTCCTGCATTTCTCAAGCCAAAAGGCATTACAGTGTATTCAAAAGCACCTATATGTCCTGGACACACTAAGGCTGTCTTATGGATATCTTCTTCTGCCACCATAATCTGGTTATATCCTGCATTGTCGTCCATGAAAGATAGCATTTGGTTATGAGCAGCTTCATCCACTAGCATGTCTACCATAGGCATTGGATATTCGTCTTTGGGAGATGCTTCATTTAGATTTCTATAATCCACACAGATCCTAACTGCCCATATTTTTTTTCTTTCAGAACTGGCACAATATTGGCTAGCCAATCAGCATAAATGGCCGGTCTGATGAATCCTGCCTTGACCAGTCTTTCTATTTCTTCTTTAACTTTCAGTTCTGTTTCCATAGACATTCTTCTTCTGGCCTGCTTGACTAGAAAGTAGCTTTCTTTGATTGGCAACTTGTGTTCTACCAATTTTCTGCCCAACCCAGGCATCTCATGATAATGTCAAGCAAAAGAGTCTCTAAAATCATGCAAAAGCGCAATGATTTCACTCTTGAGTGGTTCTTTCAATAATGCACTAATGAAAGTGAGTATTGGATTCTCTTCTATCCTTAAGTTTATGTCCTGTAATGGGTCTTCCACTTCTGGTAAAGAGTCATCTAGTGCTGCTGGTGCAAAATCTAGTACTTCCCCCTGTAAACTTTCTTCTTGTTCTTCAATGCTCTCATGGGTGAATTTTGCCATATTGATGGCTGGATTTTGCATAGAGAGCCTCCTTTCTTCCCAATATATCAACAATCTTTTTGTAATGGATCATATTGTTGCATAGAGAGCCTCCTTTCTTCCCAATATATCAACAATCTTTTTGTAATGGATCATATTGTTGTAGCTCGATCCTTTTCTTGTTGATTGGGACTAAACATCAGAGTTCTGGATGTTCAGAACAAAAGGTCTATTCCAGTCCTCTAGAGAACTGGCTAGACCATTTTCAATGAGTCTCTGGGCCGTGACATCGTGGGGGCGGCCGTTCTGGTTGACTCCAGAGAAGGTGAAAGGACCAAGATCATCATGATAATACCTGCCTTAAAACACATGGCAGAAGGTAGAAATGGTCGTGGATCGGCCTATACTATTTCCATGAAACTCTCTTCATGCCAGAGGGCCAACTGTTGGTGTAGGGTGAAAGGAACACATAGACTCTGGTGGATCCAGTCTCTGCCAAGTAGTTCGTTGTAGGTAGTAGAAGTGGTCTCTTCCACAAAAAATGCAATCTTCAGCTTCTTGGTTCCTACTATAACATCCATATCCAGTATTCCATGAGTCTTAGTGATATCCCCAGCAAAGTTGGTGATCGTCAAGCGTGTTGGAATTAGATCCTTCTCTGTTCTGCCCATCTTGATCAGCAACCTGTGAGGCAGAAGATTAATGGTTGTACCTCCATCTATCATCACTTTAGGAATAGGAACACCCCCAAAGTTTGCTGTTATGAACAAAGGTCTGAGGTGATTGGCCATTTCCTTTGTGGGTTTGGAGAAACAGAGCTGTTCTGTAGCTAATTTCATGGCAGTTCTACCTGTTTTGGCAGTAGGTGTTTGCTGTTCTAGTGCCTCCTCTACTTCTGCCAATCTGCACTCAAAACTTTCCTCGGAGAGTACGTCTCCTTTCAAAGTGCTTTCTTGTCCTTATGCCACTCTGAACTTTTCTGGCAGAATAAACATCATATTAATGCTTAGATTACCTTGTAGCAAGCTTTCTAATTCTGCACCGAAAGCCTCAGTTTCTTCTTCCAGTTCTCCATCATACTCCATCTGCTCTTCCCTATATTCCTCTGTCCAGTCTTCTTGATCTCCTGTTTCGAGGAGTCCAATCTGGTCGTCTATAGATAGTTCATAGTCCAACTGCTCTTTTTCATATTCTTTAGTCCAATCTTCTTGTCCTTCTACTGGAATAGGTTCGGATTTACCTTGTGATTGTGAAGGTTTAAACTGATTGACTGAGGATGAGGCAAGATGGATGAAAGGTCTACCTAGAGATTCTATATGTGTCAGCTCTTGTGGCTAACATGTTGTTTGTTCTGCCTGAGGAGGTACTTCAGGATTTTTTCCAATTCTTGCAGAACTGGTCTCTGGGAGTACCTGTGTGTTATCCCTGTTCTTAAGGAAGGTGTAGTGTTGCCTTTGAACTCTCCTTTTCTGTGTTCTAGTTAGTTCCAGAGCTGGTCTACCGCTCTTTCCAACAGAATACCACCTGCCTTCTATGATAATTGCCATGGGCCTGTCATTTTTAGGCATTTTAATTGGTATTTCCTTCTTTGGCTGCTCTGTCATTCTTCTGTTGTGTTAGGCAGACCTCAGATAGTCCTTCTGCCTAACTCTGTTTCTAGGTGGAGTCGGAACTGGGCCCTGTTGGTATGATGTTCCAATCTTGTCAAAAACACTAGGTGTAGGCTGATTTTACCTATCCAGAGTCACTTCTAACTCACTTTCACACTTGCACTTGCTGCACAGAACTACCCCGACCAAAATAGTTGCCTTTGGCCTTTGATTAGCTTCTCTCGTGGCACTTCTGCCTATGCCAGGGCTAGCTTCTGCTGTTAGTTTGCCTCTCCTTTGTTCTGGCCAATTTAAGTTGACCATGTTGACTTGAGGTTGGAGAAAAGGATCTGTTGTTACTGAGGGAGGTTTCTCCGCTAGTTTTAGCCTTCCTGTTGTTATTCCTTCTTGTATGACATCCCTGAAAACAACACAATTGTTGGTGGAATGGTTCCAAGAGTTGTGCCATCTGTAATACTGTCTGCCCTTGAGTTCTTCTGGCTTGGGCAACCTGTAGGTGTCTCTATTGCTTTCTGTAACAGCGTCTCATCAAACAAGGCATCCACCTTGGTTAGGTCGAAGGAATAGACCTTGTTCTGTATTGGTTTGTTTAGGACAAACCCTTCTGTGAATGGTGGTGGTTTCTGGTCCTTTGGTGGCTTTGTCAGAGCCTTGCAGCTGATGGGATGTTTTAATTTTGCCATTTCTGCCACTGTAATTTCTCTTTCTTCCAAGCCTTCTGTGTCTTCTTCTGATTCTACCTCAACCAAATGTACTGAAGAAGATGGGTTTGTAATATGTTTCTTTGGAAGAGTTCCTCTTTTGTTGTTCTTCCTTGAGCAGCTCATCGTATTTCGATGCTTTGTCTACGAGTTCTGCCAGATCTCCAAACAGCATCCCATCAAACCTCTTCCTCCGAGAGATTTTAAGGGCTGTTTGAGCCATTTGAATGAAGTGTCTTTCTTTCATGGGGATTCGGTATTTCATTTTGAGCTTTCTAAACCTAGTTATGAAGTCTTGAGCAGGCTCATCTTCACTCTGTTTGAGGACAGCAAGATCACATATGCTGACTTCTTGCTGGATCCTGAAGTAGTAGTCATGGAAGACATTTTCCATCTGTTCCCAGGTTTGAACAGAATTGGTTGGTAAGTTAGTATACCAGGTGAAAGCTTGCCTGGAGAGAGAGTTTCCAAAAAGCCTTTGCTTTAACAGATGGTTATTTTCTATGACTATGCACTGGACAGAAAATCTGCCTATGTGCTCAACTGATGAAGCATGGGTGTCTTCTCCGTTGAACAAAGTGAAGTTTGGTACCTTGAAACCTGGGGATAGAGGTATTTGATCAATATAGGCTGGATATGGCTTTCTGTATGTGGGCCTTTCTCCTATTCTGGCCTCAGGTTCCATCATCTCTCTTATCATTCTCTGAAGTGCCCCCATGTCATTCAAAGCATTGACATGATGCAGATTTCGCCCCTGTTCTAGCTGGTTGTGTTCAATCCTTTGCTCCATCCTGTATGGTCTGTGTAGGGCTTCCTCCCTGTGTTCTTCTTCTTCTTCGAAATCTAGATGGTTCCTCCAGTTTGCCCCTAGTATGTTCCTGTCAAGGGGTTAACTCCCCATTTGCCTCTCCTGCCTCTTGCTAGTGGAAGGAATGGACTGAGGTCCATCCTTCTAGGTCTATAGGGCAATATAGCTGGTTGCTCAGGCAGAAGTGCCAAGGGTTGATCACGTGGGGCCACTGGTTGTGGAATAGGTAGAGGTTCTGGCTGATTCTGGGGGGCCTGAACTAGTGCAGGGCCTTCGGGACGAACTGGAGCCTCATGTTCTTGGATAGGAAGGGTTCATCCCCTCTATCCAGCTTGGATTTCTCCATGTCCTGGTATTCCAACTATCTGTGCGATGAAAGGGTTCTCTTGGTATGGCCATGCCAGTCCTTGTGGAGGTCCATATGGGAGGTCTCGCTGCTGGACCACAACATCTGGGTTTGGATTTCTGGCAATAGCAGCCTCACGGTCTTTCCTAAACTGCGTATTGACTTGCCATTACATCATGGCAGTCATTTTGTTCAAAGTATCCTGGCTCTTTTGTGCTGTGGCCTCTTGCCGGAACACAACCTCCTATATCTGGTTTAACCTTTTGGATCCAGATCTGCAACGTTTACTCCTAGTATTGCCCTGGGCTAATTGCCTAGCATCACTTTCTTATGACTCAAGTCCTTCTCGGAGAGCTGCTTTTTCTCTTTCCATGGCACAGCGTGTATTCTGGCTAAAATTTCCAATATTCATATACTAGAGGATTTTTCTAGGAATATGTATACTGAGAGGTCCTATTGGGCGTGCCAAATTGTTCACCCATTTGATATTTGTTCATATGATGGTAGGGTAAAGTTCCCCATTGTCTCGAAAACCTAATGACTGGTCAATGAGTCAACCTTCTTTTGTGCGCGAGCGTGCCACTGCTAGCAATGAAAATCCTAGTAGACTTCTTAGAGATAGATAACTTGCGCCCCAAATTACTGATTTCTAAACAAGCGATTGTGAATTTGGGTGACGAATATCTCCCAAGTAAGTTCTTTTCTTGTCTCAGACTGGTGAGGACTTCACAATTTTTCATAGTACAAAACTGGTAGTTCTGACCAGAATAAATGATAAAAAAAGTGAACGTTTTTAGGCAGAACTACCTTTTACAAAGCTCAAAAAAGAAAGACCAACTCTAAAAAGACAAAAAAAAACTCTTGGACTTCAGTTTTTGCCTGGATAAATGCTTCTGATCCGGGTTGGACTTGGTATATCTGTGCTGGACTGGACTATCAACATCTTCAACTGTCAAGTTTCAGCTATAAATTGATACCAACGTTTGAGTTTGGCAGAGCTTCAATCTATTTCAAGCCCCGGAAGGCTTTTTGGACTGGCAGAATTGGGACCTCTTCAGTCCGGAAGGGGTAGAAGTGGCTGGACTTGAGGATTACTGAGCTAGAACTACACTGTGGTACCTTAACTGCTTGATCATGGCTCTCTATAAATTTGTTGAGGTTTTCATATTTGATAAAAACCTGTACTTTGCTTAATTTGGCTTAAGCTGAACCAAATTTGTAACGAGATAAATCTCGCTTTGAATGACTATTTCTCTGAAACTGAACTGGAGTTAGAGATTCTAATTTGTAGCTGACTTGTTTCTTGTGGCTCAACGAGTTATTAGTTGCTTCACTGTTTTGAAGGTTTTTGAGATCAAGTGATCATTTTGAGTTTATGTTTTTGATTGATTTTTTGGCTGTCTCTTGATCTATTCACCTCTTCTCATATTTATAAAAAAAAAATGCTAGAGTGGGATTTTCTAATCTTTTAATAATGGGCGGCAAAATTTTCCAAAAGATCTTTTTATTTTAAATGCAAAGAAAAATGTAAGTTATCTATTCTGGCAGAGAAGAACCATCAATAATCAGTTTTTATGGAGGTCTTTTCCTTGCTTTTCTGAAAGAAAGACCAACTCCTCTTCGTTCTCTGTTTGTTCTTGGAAAATAGAAAGAACACAATCTGACGTGATGGTCAATTTGCTTTTTTTGTTTGAACAATTTCCTTGCTTCCCACTTATCTCATGAGATCGTAATTTGCTTATCTCTCTCTTTTTTGAATCAAAGCCCGGTCCTCTGTTCTTTTTCTGTTTAGTGGGCCTTTCTTTGCCTAAATAGGCTTCCGCGTGGATTTCTTTTTTGCCCAAACAAGAACAAAGAACAAAACTTGCATTCGTTTGAATTTTTTTATTTACACAATCAAACATCCAAGTTCAGCCCCACTACTTTTTTTCAAAACCTTAAAATTCAACTATACCTTTCATAGTAAATTTAAAAAAAATTATTTCAGCATAAACCTAACCCCAAATTCGAAGAGCCACCTCCCATGGCTTCTCTCTCCTTTCTCCTTCCCCACCCACCATCCAATCTCTTCAATCTTGACGAGATCAACAACAACAAAAAAAAAAAAGAGAAAGCAATACGATAAATTTAAAATACGGAAAAAGAAATTTACATCTTTCCGTTGGAACAAAGATAAAGAAAAAAAATTAAATAAAAGATCATATTTACATTCTGTAAATGCAAATGGGATATAAATATGATTTTTACATCCCAAATTTACAACATTGCATTGGAGTTGTTCTTAGCACGGAAGCAGTTGAACAACTTATTCACCAACCCCTCAGAATTCATTTAAAATCCCTCGCTGTTGTAGTGTAGTGTGCTGTTGCTCTGTTTCTAACAATGTCGGCTACCTCGAGTTCCCTCATGTCTCTCGCTCCCGCTCAGTCTCTGAGTCAACCCAGAAGAGTAAAACTCGTTCAGTCTCCGACCTCTCTTTCAGTTTCTCTCCCAATTTCTCGTATGCTTTGCCTTAAATCAAATCACCAACGGAATCTCTTCGCATGTTGTTCTCTAAATGTACAAGACAGCGCCGGCCAAGACACACCCATTGAAAAGAGTATTGTTTTTCTCAGACATCCTTGTATTCGATTTGCTTGCTTCCTTTGTTCTCACAAAACAAATGTTTGATTCTGAAAATTTTGATTTGGGACTTCACAGGATACCCAGCATTTCCTACAGTTATGGATATTAATCAGATACGTGAAATCTTGCCCCACCGGTTAGTGTTTAGCTCATTTACTTGTGGGTTTGTGATTGTTTTTTTCTTCTTAATTTTAATTTTAATTTTTCTGTTGTTGATGTGTTTAGTGATTACTTTTGGTTGTGGGATCGTGTGACAGGTTTCCATTTCTTTTAGTGGATAGAGTGATTGAGTACAATCCAGGGGTTTCAGCTGTTGCTATAAAGAATGTGACTATAAATGATAACTTTTTCCCTGGGCACTTCCCAGAGAGGCCTATTATGCCTGGAGTTCTCATGATTGAGGTACACTACTTATTCTCATACTGTCATAAGGTTTTTATGCATTTTGGTAATAGACATTTGCAACCATTCTTTTGGGAAAAGAAAAAAAACTAATGTCACAAGTTATAACAACTCCCACTTGGTGTTTGTCTCAAATTTGTAAATGTCTTTGCATTTCTAGCGGTCTTTCGTTTGCCGGTTGTGGATATCTATGTTAATTTCTTGAATTGGATTTCATTGGTGTACGTGTGTGGTGTCTGACTTATTCTGACTTGGGACATTGTAGTTAGCAGATGAGAGAATTATATACAGGGAGAGTGAAATAGAGATGCGCACTTTTAAGGGCTCTGCGAATTTAGACTATTGATTGATATAGGAAGCTTAGCAAGGGTTTATGTAGGGCTTTCAATGCTTTAAAATACCAAGATGTAAGCTTTTTTAGAATCTAACATTCTCTCAGCATGGTTGTTTGTGAATTTGATGTAAGGAATGATGCTTTTTTGTCAAAGCTAGATTTTGCATCAACTAGCCATTGTCCTATAATTATAATATATTTGCACTTAATATAAGCTCTGAAATTTACAATGCTGTATTGCCAATTGAAATTGTTTTTCAATTTAAAATGGTGCCAATCCAATAATGCAAACTTCAATGTTTTTCCAATGAGCAAATGTTTTATGCTCGTAAAAGGATTGATTTTGCATCAACATAGATATGAGATGAAACTTTCCTGAATGATTAATTGATGTGCTTTTGTGACTTCTGGCTGCATAAGAAAGAATTAATTTGAAGGAGTTAGCAGGGAAGAAGGGAGCAGGGACAAATGTTTCTAGTTCAACCTATAGGATACACATCGGGACTGGTTTAAAAGAGAAGTTGACATTAATTCTCATGCACAGGAGTGAATTTGCTAGTGCAATTAGCTTTTTACCTTTAGAGAAAAGCACTGATCATTTAATGGTTCACTGTCCAGTGGCTTTAAATGGATGGAGAAAGCTTTTAGGGAGGAGGGGTTGAGTTTGGTTATCCGATGAGGTTGTTATACTTTATTAATTGAGAGGTTCAAGGGCTTTGGTGTGAGAAGAGGGCAGAAATTCTATGGGGCTGTAGTATGTTGGCAGTTATCTGGGTAATTTTGATAGAAAGACATAGAACGATTTCTGAATTATGCAACGATTTGGGTCTGGAAGAATTGTGGGAAAGAGTTAGATTTTGGTCATCTCTATGGGCATCTGTTTCGTCTGAGTTTAGAGGTATAATACTCTTAGAGATAGGTTGGCAGCTGTAAGTTTGCAAGCCGAGAAAGTAGTGTTGTTTAGTATTTAGCTGTTTTGTTCGTGTTCTGCTGTGGACTACTTGTCCACCTTCAGTCTGTATTTGTATTTTTTTTTTTTTACTGAGAATTTATTTCTTAAAAAATGATAATGCAAGAGTTCTCATATACAAAACAATGTTTTAAAGTATATTTTATTACATATATATTGTACATGAATAATAAACCAAGTTCAACAAATATATAAAGTTCCTGGTAGGTTGGGTTGGGGGAATATGGGTAATATGCTGAGAAAGGATTGAACAATCAAAGAAAAAAAACAAAACAAAATAGATTAAAGAAAAGAAGAAGAGAAAGAGAGAGCCACCAGCTCTTAAGGTAGAATGCAGCTCAGTGAAAATGTATCAAGAGGTCATTCATTGTGTCTAGGTATCTGTAAACCTATCCATAGATTCACTTGCCTTATTTTTGTGAAGTCCATAAATTGGCCATCGTTGTATGGTTGCATGCGTGGGTGGGTATATGTATTCAAAACTCTTTCGGAGGACAGCTAAATAAAGTGCAAATTGAGTTGCCTGCAGAAGAAGATTCATGTTATTGAACTCGAGTTGTGTGGATGTTCAGCCATGCTAAGTTGGTTTAATTTTTCTTTTAGTGGAAGTTAAAGGGGTGGTCTTTTTTAAATCCAATGCAGAGGATTAATTGGAATTCTGTGAATTTTCAGTCATGATTGATTCATTTTCCCCTTCCCTGTTCATGTTTAATGAATGTAATGGATGGCCTTGAGCATATGAGCATGATGCTTATCATAAATGAGCAAGCATGTTTGAGAGAAAAAATTCCATTTAAACTAGTGCTTTGTCATTGGGCCTTGGCTCATGTGGCAGAGGTTTGGGTTGGTCTTAAATCTGAAGTTTTTCATGCTCATATTTTAGCGTCCAGAAAAGTTACCAAATGATTTTTTGTGTGAAATTATTAGTAATAGTTGTCAGGTTAGAGGGCAATTCTTGATTGCTACAGACATTTCAGAAAGAAATTCAGAGTCTGTTTTCAAGGTAAGATAAATGTTGTGTTTATGGAGTCATGGAGATTCTCCAGATATTTTGTCATGATGAAGCATTTGTTCCTTTGCTAGAGTAACTGAGCTAGTCTCCTCAATTTTGTTTCAAGAAATATTTTAGGCCATTTGACTGATATAGAGGGCTGTTTGCGAGACCCATTGGCTCAATAGTTTAGACCAAATTAGAAGTTCAGCTTCTCAAACCTCGTAGTTTTATTTCACTACTACAGTCTACATGTAACAATTTTCCGAAGAAAAAGCCCTTCAAACTTCACAGACAATTTCTGCTCTGTGAAACTTTTCCATTGGAAAAGATGCATTTGGATTCGTGAATAGATGGACTAGCAAATGGAATTTTAGTTTTGCTCATTTAGGAAGGAAATGGGTCCAACCTCCCCATGATTTGATTGGCAATGCCCTATTTGCTGCATTCTATTCTGGGTACCATGGGATGGGACTCGGGCTGTGGGGTTTTGTGTTGTGTAGGATACATTTGACTTTAATCCCCTTTCCTATGACGAGGAGAAGATAAAGGCAAACTGGAACAGTATCACCAATATTTATGTTATCTATTTCCTATGGCATTGGTTATTTTGTATAGGGCCTTTCTGTCTAGTCTGTCTGCTCCAAAACAATTGTGGAACAGTAACACCAATAAGTTATCTACTCCTGTGGCATTGGTTATTTCAAGCAGTTTTAAACTTCAAATGGTGCATGCTGATCAAATCAATCAACCTTCGGTGTTTAACTGAGTTTGCTACATGTTCCTTTCCGTAGTTCTGGCAAAATGTCTTCTGAACATCCAGCCATTATGATTTCCTTTTAAGGTTTGAACTTTAAATTTTCTCAAGATAATAATAGTAGTGTTGCCATAATTCTTTTCCCTTTGTTATTTTGTTTTTGTTTTCTGGGTTAAGCCACCTCCTTTTGGCTTCTAAAAGATGCAATTTGCACTTCAGCTCCAAACTTCCAGTAAAATTATGATAATCCATAGAGAAAGCGAGAAAGATACACAGGATAGTAATAAAAATAAATAGGCATGCACAGCGCAATGGATAAAAGTTTTGTGTTTCGGTGTTATGGATTAGTTCCATTAGATGATGTCTGGGTAACCAGTAATGCAGAGGAAGACTATACACAATGAACATAGAACAATACTACAGTGCTGAACTTCACGATGATAACTATGTTGCTGAATCAGGAAAATTGAAATTAATTGAAGAACCACTCTGATTCCAGCTGATTCAAGACACATTTTCAAGTGATCGTTTGGCTTTTGAAAGCAGAAGAATCTTCTTCTTTTTGAAATGTTACTGAATTTCAATTCAGTTCAGGTCTCATGATTGGTGTCTCATGTTGACGGTTTCATTTCATCCATTTTCTAGGGCTGATATTTCTTTATACAATGTTCAAAGTTGATTAAATTTTCTTTGGTGAATTGGTTAATGTTTTGAATTTTTTACGTTAATTAACAATCCTCTTTTAGCGTCCTGCAATCCTCCTGTGAGTGCAGCAAAATTGTAAAATATTTATTTTGGAGTGCAGATGGCTAAAAGAGGAGTGTACAAATTGACTTCTTCAATCTCTTTGTTTCTTTCCTTATCAATTCTCTTTCTTATGTGGGGCTAAGACAGAATAGAAGGGATTTTTCAAAACCTCAAGGCATATAATCATCTATGCCCACTTTTGCCTCAAATTTATATTGATTGTGGTGCATGCACTTTGCTAAGTGCTGACAAAAGTGGTTTCTGGGCTCAGGCAATGGCTCAAGTGGGTGGCTTGGTGATGCTGCAACCCGAAGTGGGAGGCTCTCGTGACAGTTTCTTCTTTGCAGGAATTGATAAAGTGAGGTTTAGAAAGCCTGTGATTGCAGGAGACACTTTGGTAATGAGAATGACACTAGTTAAGTTCCAAAAACGGTTTGGAATAGCAAAGATGGAGGGTAAGGCATACGTCGGAGGTGACTTGGTCTGCGAGGGCGAGTTCTTGATGGCGAGTGGGAGTGTTTGATGTGCTGAGTATGTCTTAAGATCCATTAATATGCAATTTTTTCCCCTTTTTCTCCTTTTGTTTCTTATGTATTCTATCTTTCTTTTTTGTTTGTTGAAAGCTCTTTACTACCTTGATGTTGAGGATTTGGTTGTCAGTTTGGACTTTCTGCGTCGATAAAGATATTATGCTTGATAGTTTTGCTGAACCCATCTAATCTTGGACTTCCTTGGACATCTTGCTTTTTAGGAACCCCTTTGTCTGTTCCTTTCCTCTATGAAAATAAGCAAGTGTTAATCAAAAGGCAGAATCACAAGGGGAAGGTTTATCCCTGAATTAAGTGCATTTCAACATGCCCTTGCGACAGTAAAACTTAAACTTTAATTCTAACAAGTTGGGCTTCTTTCTTACTGTTTGCTTAGATTTCCAGGACATTTTGAATTAAGGATAGTAAGATTGGAGTCTAAGTATACAAAGAGAATACCGATTCTAAGTAGAAGCTTCAAGGAGAAGAAATCTAGGAAGAGATAAAAAGAGTTCTTAGCTTTGATTTCCTAACAAATCAATTGTGCAAGTTGAGATAGGAAGTCAATATTGTACACTTCTGACAATAAGTGCCTTAAAGCTTCAGTGCATTGTGCGACCCTCTTGCCTCTAAAGCTCCCATCAGACAGCTTTTCAAAACAACTTTTTCCAAAAGTTGCATGCTTGAGTCTTTACAAGTAACAACTTTTTTGAATGCCAAAATTTAATTCCCATTACAAATCTACCGCAAACCTTTTATTAACATTTATCAATCTCATAAGCTCAATTAAGATTCAACATCACTAAGACATCACCGCTTTCCACTTTCTCTAAGATCCAGAAGCTACCATCTAGGCTCATTCATCTGAATTTACCCTAATTAGAGTAGGGTTTTCTGGTTGAGTATGCAGATATAGCTTCTTTGTCTGGGAGCTCCAATTGATGCAAGGGGACCCCTTTTCAAGCTCCCAATGATGTGGTTGATGAGTGCAGGTGCCTTTATCCTCCACATAATATCAAAGTGGACTCATTGGTATTAGGGTTTGTGTGTCCTTTATGCAGTCATCATAACTTAGCCCTCCATTTCCATCTCTTTTTCTAAGTTGTTAGGAAACATCAATTATTACTTGTGAATATAATGGAATATCTTGTTCCACAACCACGTTTTGAGCTTTTGTGGATTTGTGGGCACACCTAAGCATGGGGGTTTTGGGGCTCACAGCTCTCTCTCTCTCTCTCTCTCTCTCTCTCTCTCTCTCTCTCTCTCTCTCAGGTGTTGAGAACTATTTTCTCATTTTGTGAAGACATGATGTGTTTTGGTAATTCACTGTAAATGCTTTTGGAAAGCATCCCCTTTCTCTCTTTTTTCTTCTTCTCTTTTGAAGATTCTCTTGAAAAGCAACTGATAAACACAATCAAAACCATAAGCACCATCAAAGACAATTGCCTAACAACACAAAAAAAAGTAGTTTTCTCCATCAAAGTCCACCCTTTCCCCATAGATTGAGCCTCAAACTTTCCTTTTAAAAAGCAAGATATTACTTTAATTCAAAGCTTAAAAACAGTAATTGATGTTCGTATAGTAAAACCAGAGAACGCTTGTAACAATTGGTAGCACTAAAATGCATTGTTTGAGGGAGAACTTTTGGCCCAAACAAAAATGGCACTGAGCTAAAGTTCCTTCTAGATTTAAATGGCACCACAAATTTTGCTCAAATGATTTTCTTTTCAAGAGTACGGCCACCTTGTATAGCGTGTACACGTATTATAATATGTATAAACGACATAATTAATATATATCTTTTAAAAAAAATAATATTAAAAAATATTTATTTATATTATAACACGTGACTGTACTAAATACTATTGTACTACACTATAATCACTCCGAGAAGAAAGGGTGACTCAAGAGAAACGTGGGGCCAATACAAATTGGATTAATATAGACATCCAGATTAGTAATGAGAACTGACGACGATGGTATAAAATTAAATCACGACAAAATAATGAATAAAAAAAGGTGGAAAGGGATTATCACTTGTATATTAAACTATAATAAAATATGTTAGAAGGTTCATCTGACAATACCACACACTTTTCCATCAACGACAATTTTGTTCACCATTTTCAACTATAGTGTGGAATTAAAGTTTCCACGCAATGAGTAAATACTAATCATGGTTAGATATTTTTTAAAAAATAAATAAATAAACCACAAAACTATGGTTCCCGAGGCAGCCAATGTGCACCAAAATAAAAAGTCAGGCCGTCATAGGGCTTGATATGGGTGTGATCGGGTTGATATAAAATTAGGTGTAATCGGCTTGATATAGCTCGAATTTGTATTGAGTTTGGACTTGTATAGGCCTGTAAATTATTGAGATCCTACCCTAGATTTCTAAAAATGAACTTATCGCCACTCCGAGACTATGTTACTTTTATATTCAAACGATAAAATTACGTGACAGTGTTACTTTTATACCCAAAAAATTTTCTTACGAATAAGCTTGCATATACGTACACACCAACACACGCTAATCCACTAATCAATGATCCGAACAAAGATTAGTGTACAACGATGTATGATTTTTATTGCACACTGTTTAAGGCTCTACTAATCCATTAAAGCAATGGTCGTAGTTGCCCAATTTTCAAGTCTCCAAAGGATCATCCTTATAAAAAAAAATATATATTTAAAATCTTAACCAAAATTGTGATCATAAATGAACATACATATATAGCGCTTGTAATAGACATTGAAATATCATCATGATAATCATATAGTTAAGTGGTTATCCATTTGACTAATTTTTGCAAAAAATCATCTTTGAATGAATAGATAAATAATTACCCAATTCAGATCATTTAACTATAATATATAGGGAGCATTTTTGCTCACCGCCCTTCTCAATACTTGATATGTGTTCATAAGCATAATTATGGTTACATAAATCAAAGTAAAAAATTAACCATTATTATGCCTATAGACACGTGTGAAGTATTTGGAAAAGTGGTTAGCATACACATTGGATTAAAGTGGTGAGCAAAAATATTTTCAATATATCGTGGGTCTCATTTTCTAGAGCTCTTTGTGTCTTTTGAGGAAAACCATCCTTGCGAAAATATCATCAAAGTCATAAATCATCTTACCATTTTATAATGATTACAAATTTTTCATTGTTTATTGACAATAATTTTTTCATGGTTAGATGATGAAATGATAGTGGACTTCGTTGATTTCTTATCAATTGATCTTGAAATAGAGACCTAACTAATAGAGGGTTTGGATGGATTCATTTTTACTGTCTTGAATACAAATATTTTAATTATTAACAATATTATTCTGTGTTTTGATCGACGGGAAGGAATTTAAACTTGTGATTTTTTTCAACATTTAAAAAGAAAAAGTATATTTAAATTAAGAGTTAGATGATAGGAATTCCTATTATTAGGGGGCAATGTTATTGAAAACAGACATAGAAGTTCCCTAACCAAAAATATAAATATATATATATATATATATAAATAAAAAAATGGCAGAAATTGATGAAAGGGAAAGAAAATTGAAGGTGGTTGGCCCACTGATGTACATTGTCCACCCACCAGTATACATTTTACTTTGTCTAGGTTCAGCTCGCAATCGATGATGTCTGTCTAGTTCAGTGTTCTTACGCACTCCATCTTCTAATAATGCAACGACAACCGGAAAGAAAAAAAATAATAAATAAAATTATTATTCCAACTGTCAAAAGCGAAGAACGTATTCTTTTTTTAATTTTTAATTTTTATAAGGATGTCATCAAATCCACTAAGGTATAGCAGAACGCACAGCATTAGAAATTACGAGAACTTACCGGAAAAAACAGAAAAATGGTCACACCTCTTGTTGCTTTTGTCCTCAAAATACAAATATCTCAAATCAAGTCGTGAAAAAGAATGATCTGGAAAAACTTCGAGGTCATTTCAAGAAATAGATGTTGAAGTAAAAAAATATTAGAAGTGATTATGAGCAGGTAGCATTTTGATGGCGAATTTTAAAAGTTGGGAAAACAATTATTTATAAATTAAATTAAATATAACACATGGCAGCATCGGGACCGTCCACCTGACCATTGGCGTACCCACATAAGATCGAAAGGGCCAGGCCCCTTCTTGTTTTTTTTCTTTTTGACATTTTTTGTTTTCTAGAATACAATCGTATTACTAGAGAGAATAGTCAAGACACGTATACAATTGATGTGTTGAATAATTGAAAAATCTTACCTCATTCTTATTCTTTTCCTCCCTCCCCTCCTATTATAATATCACTACAGTTTTCTACAGTATGATATTTTCTTTCAAATAGTCTCTAAAGTGTCTCATCTAATTTAAATTTATGGTTCTACAATTGCACCTGACATTGACGAGACGCATCATACAATCGAGATGCCGTGTCACATTGTTGTCAATCGAAGATAAATTTGAAATTGAGAAAGACAGATACCACTATATACCAAGAGGAAGCAATTATCAAAACGCATTAGTTGGTAATAAAGTGTTTGCTTGTCACTACTGCTTATTCGATTGTCCTAATTTCCTAAACAGTATAAGTAAGCTGGAAAACCAAACATTGAACAGTAATTATGGATCTTATTTTTCCATGCCCCATCAAGCTGTGATTAAAATCCAAGATGCAGACGTTGGATCTGTGATTGTTGCAGGGTTATAAAACGCACCTGTTGGTACAAAAAAAATATACCTGAAATACTTATTGAAGGAAAGACACACGTACCACCAATTAGGTTTCATCTTATGCTATCTGAGACTGATTTAATTACAAATTGAAGGAAGACCTGACAGGTAAGATACCCAAAGAGAGAATCAATGAATTATTAAATCCTAAATTAAGAAAAGTACAGAGAGAAAAAGCAAAGCTAAAGTAGGAAGGAGACAAAAAACAGGAGAGAGAAAGAGAGAGAGAGAGAGAGAGAGCATTAAGTTATGCTAACGTGGAGTTTTGTTCTACTCAATGGTCTCAATCAACGGCCCAGATTCAATCTCAGCCTTCCCCCATCTCATTTATCTTCCTTCCCCACCTTCCATTCTCACTCCCCCAATCTCTTTCTCTCTCTCTCTCTCTCTCTCTCTCTCTCTCTCTGAAAACTGCAGAAGCCATCAGAACTAGTTTAGAACAAATTAAAAAAAGATGTTGTTAGGGAAGCGTCCCCGCCCTCCGATGAGGAGGACAACAAGCATGACTGGGATCACCGTTGATCTGAACAACGTGGAAGGCGAGGAACCGACGGATGTGCATGCAGCAGCAGCAGCAGCAGCGATGGTGGTGGCCCCACAACAATGGCCTGCTGCTGCAGTTAATAATAATAATAATATTGAGAGCATGGACATGAAGAACAACAACTTTGGGTACCATGAACAGCACCGTTTCCTGGCCATGTTGTCTCCCAGAAACAACCACCGAACAACCTCGGCTGCTCATGACGTCGTTGAGACCGCTCACTTTCTCCGCACGTGCGGCCTCTGCAAACGCCACTTGGCTTCAGGCCGTGACATCTACATGTATAGGTAATTAATTAATTTACCCATTTTTGGAATTATCTATGCTCTTTAATCTTATTTCTCTTGCTGTTTTTCTTTTGTTTAATTTATGGATTTTTTTTCTTCCTTTTTATTTTCGGATTTCAAAGGTGTACTGTTAGATTTGGATGTACCAAAATTCATCTAGATACCACTACTAAATTAATTATATATATATATCAAGTTTTATACGGTGTTTCTAATTTTGTGACACAACTTCTGCTTAAATATCTTGGATATGAGACAGGAGGTGCGGAAAAACGAGATAAGATTAAGATAGATTAAGAGTTCAATCATTCATAATTAGGAAAAAATAAGTTTAGTATTAATGATGTCTTGATTTTATTTATTTTCTAATAATTGAATTATTTGTACAGGGGAGACACCGCATTTTGTAGCCTAGAATGCAGAGAGCAACAGATGAAGCAAGATGAGAGAGTAGAGAAGTGTAAGGCCGCGTCCTCAAAGAAGGACGACCGCCACGCCTCGCGATCCACCTCGACCAACTCCAAGGCTTCCGGTAAGAGCCAGACGGTGGCTGCCGCCTAATTAAACAGCAAATGATGAAGCCAGAATGTTGGAAGATTATCAAACGTCAGTTACACAATATTGCACTGCTGGTGCAACCACCTTTTTCCTCAGTTGCCCCCATTGACGTTATTTACATAATAGTACAACAGGGTGTGTTGCTAGCTACGATCGCTAGCTGATGAATGTATGATTATGTAAAGTTAATTGTAAAAAGGTCGGTGGAGTGCATTTGTTTTATGGATTCAAATGGACATTATTGGCCCAAGTTTTCTTATATATATATATATATATATATATATGGTTCTAACCTTCGAACCTTAGCTTCTTAGATTATATTTTGCTTTATAAGACTAAAATGATGTGTAGATGCCAAACATTATCAGAAGCGTTTTTAATTGTCGGAAATTTCTTTTTATAAGCACTTTCAAACATATCCTAGAGTTTCAATCAGTAGCTAAGCACTCGGAGCACTGTCTTTTAGATTGTTGCTTGGAAGATTTAGTTTCCATGAACTTGGATTTTACATCTGGTAGAAATTATTTGTCGGTTGTTTCAGTCATCGGTGTTTCTTGGTAATGAATTCCCTTTTCTAAATTCAATTCTTTGTGACCACATCATAATTCTAAACTTCTAAATCCCAAACCCTCCTCTGACCCACCTCAATTATTACCTAAATGCTGCCTAGCGCAAAACTTTTTGTCTTCCAGCCCAGAAAGTGCCGTTCATGAAAATGAAATTTCAATGGTCCTCTATATTTTTAGACCTTTCTAGGCTTCTACATTCACATTCATCCACACACGTATATACTATAAATACATACATATGTATAATAATTCTCTAAAATGGTCCGTCAACAAACGTGATATTTGCATACGTCTTTCTCCGAATCTATTGTCCACTAATCAGAATCGTTCATTTCTTTGCCAAAAATAAAAATAAATAAATCATATAAAATCAAATAAAAAGAACTTTAATTATTTTATCATCATCGTCGTCGTCTTTTATAATATATTTAGTTTTCGGATGGCCAAGAAAAGGATGTCTATACTTGAAATTTCCAATATTTACAAATTTCCACACTTGACTACACCACGCATATACATTGAATTTGAAAAAATGTAATTGGTTAAAGCTTAATCAAGTATGCCAAAACAAAAAAGGAAAAAAGTCCTCTAGGGTTGGCACTGCTTTTTCTTTGGATTGTGCCAAAGGCCTCAATCCATATTAACCTATTGGTATATGGTACTTGCAAAATCTAGCGACAGGTCTTGTATTTTCCCCAAAAACCAAAACAAAAACAAACAGACTGCGAATGGCGGTCATCTTGGTGTCGTACAAAGTCTCACTTTCATAATTTTATTCTTTCTTTTTCTTTTTAAACCCCTAAAATAAAAAAATAAAAATTAGCATTACATTATAAATTATAATTTCGTGAAAAGAAATAATTGGGGGAATCTGTGGCAGCGTCAGCTTAGAATGGACGTCTCCTAAATAAAATTGAAAGAGATTCATTTGGAGTTTTATGTTGATTGACATGGGTTGGTATGTTGCTGTGGGACCCTCGACATTCACATAAAGCTCCCATCCTTTTGTCACACTGGGACCACCCACTTGGAGCTCAATGCTGATCTACCTCAGCCTCGATTATAATTTGTAACTGGTAATTTCTAAAGTTATGATTGGAATGTGGTGAAGGTGGGGAATCTTGATATTTTATTAGGAAATTCATTTGGGAGAATCATATGCATATTCCTAGTAAATTTAATCTAATGAAGAGGATTTAACCTGGGGTTTAATTTAATCACGGTTCATGCATACATTTTATTACAGAACATGTATAAAATTAATATGATTTGAATGGTTTTCAGGTTGGATATTTTAGCATATGTGGTGCAAATGAAATATTTCTTTATTTATTCTTCTTTTAATAGGTTTGTGGTAAACTGTCTAAATTGAATCTAATTTTATAATTACGAAGATTTTTACATGTTGAATTGGATCTCTAAATTCAAAAAGTAAAATAATTGAATTTATGGACTTCTTCGTGAAAATCCAATCTAATTTAAAGTAACAATCTCCGATCAAAATAATCATAATTTGACCAAATAAGAAACTATTCTTTTTCCCCAAAAGTCTCAAAAAATTTCTTGTTAGGGTTTATAGCTTATTTTAATCTTAACCCTGAAAATTTTCTCAAACTTTGATGACTCTTGTACAATGAAAAAGCACTTTGCCAACTAAATCAGGTGAAAACAACCCTTCTTGTCCCTTCTTCTTCATCTTTTTTTCTTTACAACCCCTCTTCGGTTTAAGGGGTTTCCTTTAGAACTAATCTCTTCGGCTAATAAATAGGGCATCTCTCTCTCCCGTCATATTGTAGAGAGTGTTTCCCCAGTTTTATGCTGGGTTTTGTTTCTTCCTAGTTCTGTACTGAATTTTGTTTCTTTCCAATATTTTTGGACTAACTTTTAAGGTTCCTTCGTGTTGTGGAGGTAGAGTTGTTAGATCTGGGTAGATCTTTCATTACTAGATGTTGTGGGATCATGTGGGATGTTGGAGGTATTGTAGCTTTCTCTGGTCGGGTGGATGTCAACGGTTAGACCCTTTCACTTTTGGTGCTTATGATTCCCTGTTAATGCAGAATATTTAGAGTGTGTTCTTATTGAAAATCTCCTAGATTTACCCATATATTAATGAAATTCTGCTTCTTCTTAAAAAAAAATATTATAAAGAGAACTTGTATTGAAGAAAAATAGCAGAGTGCCGATACTTTTCCTTTGAATTTGACTATTAGACAAGAAGAAATCTTAACTATATATTGATATCACAATGGAAGACAACATAATGTAGGGCTAATAATACTCAATTATAGGGTCTACTGCTCCATCTTTGAGAACCAACAAAGTGCTTTCATCATCACCATTATTCTTTTATATATCCTTTTACATCACCATTATTTTAAAACAAATCTTGCACCCAACAACAAAGGAGAGTACATCATAGACTCCTTTCAAAATCAATTTATTATGCTCCACCATGGACTCATTCAATTTCGCTGGAACGTCCGACTGTCCAATACTTAAATCAACTGCAGAACAATGATTTTTTTTTAGTGTCTCATTTCTCTCTTATAGGTGATTGTAGACTCTAGGGGAGTATAAACAATTAGGCCCATTTTTCTTTCGGCTTGTTTTAAAATACAAGCCAAATCTTCAACATCAGAGCTCGGAAGATATGCTGTGATTTTTGTATAGGGGTCAATAGCCCTCCAAGTAGCTCATGCTTGCCCCAATAATGCAAGTTATAAAATGCTTATTCAACTTCAAAGCGTAGATTTTAAGTATATAATGTGTAGTAAATGAGTATTTTTTAAAAATATTAGGCAAATGGGAATTGGAAGGAGGTCATTGTTTTTGTTGTTTTCAAGACTAAATATAATAAGCCAGTGCTGGGGGTTTAGGTGTCAACCCATTCCCATGCTTCCTGCCGAGGATTGGAAAGCCTTTCAACTAGTGAATTTTTAAACTTCATTTGCTTCTTCTTCTTTTCTTGTTTTTTAACATCACGCTCTCTTGGATTTTATGAGTAACTTTGTTTGTAAGATCCTCTTGTTTGTATATTATATATATACGCACCAAAATCAAATTTATTTTTGTTGACAACTAGTTCAAGTGGATACTGGTGACGCCTTAAAGATTGTGACACCTGTTTGTGCAAATATCTTGTGACGTCCTACAGATTGTGACACCTATTTGCGCAAATATCTCGCTGAAGATATTCTCTTGAAGATTCTTCGACTTTAGAACTTCCTTCTCTCTCTTCCTCAATTCCTGTAAAATCAAACAAGAGTAAAAGACCACACCCATGGGGTGTTGGCCAAAGGCCCTCTGATGCCTAAGTTAGTTCAATTGAATCTCTAAGAAACAATAGCTTTAAAAAAAAGTACGGAGTTTTCTCTACGGGGAGAACCGGGTGGTCAGAGCCGTGTGTGGTGGCTAGAGCCGTGATAGAAAAATGTAGAGAGATGGGAAACGGGAAGAGAGAGAGTAGGGTTTTGGAGTTGAGTTTCAGATTACCTTGTGTGTTGAATGTAGCCAAATTGTAGGCATCCAGAGTTTTTCAAAGAATATCTTCTTATTTGGAAGGAAGATATTCTTTCCTGAAATTGTAGAGATTGAATCAATTAGGGATTTGATTGGGATCAAATCACTAATTGATGATGATATCTCCAAATTAAGATAATATCTCTATTTTTAGCTTCTGCATGGCGCTTGTGAGGCATGTAGGAGATGAAAAATATTATTCAAGTCTTCCAATTGCGTCTGAGCTTTCTTCTTTGAGTTGGGACTCCTTTTACAAATTGGGCTCCCAATTGAAGTAGACTTTTGACTTTTCTTGGAGTTGGGCTCCCAATGGGAATAGGCTTGTGATTCCTCCTTGTTCTAAGATGCCCAACCTTTATAAATACAAGGTCTCTCTTCATTCTTCTTCAAATTGCAAACTTGCTTTCTCTACTTTCTAGCTTGAGAGAGATCTTGGAGAATTTGTAACGCTTGTCAAAGAGAGGAGTCGCATGTGTACCCCATGGTAAGTCCAATTTTTTTCCTTCTTCTTTTCTTTCACTTGCGGTGATGACCAGTTGGCCTCAGCTGCTAGTTGTCATCATGATGACTTGGGGAGGTTGCTAGTATGACGCTAGCAGTGGCGGCGTAGGTTGGCAAGGGCGGCGGTGCCTGTCGACAATAGCTACTGTTGCTCCTTTCTTTTTCCTAGTGACTCGGGCCTGGCCCAATTAGGTCGATGCAGCCCGGGCTATCGTGGTGTAGCTCGAGCTGTGGATGCGGCTTGGTCTGTGTGGCTTGGGCTTACAAGCTGTCCCTTTTTTTTTCTTTTTTTTTTGTTGACTTGACATGTATTCTGATTTGCAAAAATATCTTTTCGTCTTGCAGTTGTCCAGCCATCATGTTTTATGAGGAAGGTAGCCAATAACCATGCACACAAGTGCCTTTCTACTTGTGAGGAGGCTCCAAAGTGCATAAGAAGATATTTGTGGCTTATCTGCATCGCGTCACATCTGAAGTTCAATTTTAGAAGGCATGCAGCCTATGCTTTTGCCATACCTGCCTACATGCAAGTCAAGCTGGCAGAGTCTTCGACCGACGATGTGCCTTGTGTGGATGTGAATGATCCAAATGCTAGGATTATCACATTTCGTCCATTCTATTTCTCCTTGTGCTTTATGTTTTGTCAAAGTTCTTCATGGAGGTGTTCTGTGTCATGGAGTGTGCTCCAGGTTAGTGTACTCCGAACGTCTACTGGGCAATCATGTGCTTCGAGAACCTGAGCCGCTTCTTCAAGTTAGATATGACGGTGCGAGAGTTCTTTTACTTTTTTGAAGTGATACACTACGAGAAGTATGCTCAGGTCTGCGCATGCAATGCTAAGTTGTTTGACAGATTCAGCCAAGGAGATCATGTATGGCATGCTGATATGCTAGAAGTTAGTGGAAGGTGGGAAGGCGGGGTTGGCGATGGTCTACTTGTTCCTATCAACCACTATGACGGTATGTCACATTGCTGTTTGATATGCTTTCTTTTTATTTGAATTTCTTGAAGTGTTACTGACTAACTTTTGTCTTCTACTTGCAGAGAATGATATTTGCATAAGACTGAACCTTGGGCCATACATGGTTAAGGTTGGCGAGGCTCTCAACATCCTTGCAAGGTTCTGCAAACGGCACTAGCTATTGAGCGAGTATCAGGAGAAAGCTGGTGGCCTGACCCTTGCCAAGGATGTCGAGAGATGGAAGCAGGATAGTCCAGACTCTAATAATCTGCCTGCTAAACAAGAGGAGTGTTCTACCCAACTCTCCTCAAAGAGGAAGGCTGACGTTAAGTCTCCAAGAGATGAAGCTGCGACTTCATGGGCGAGGGATGTGTCTTTGCTAAGAAAGAAGCCAAGATTCTCTTTTGTTGGGACCAAGGTTTCCTCAAAAGAGGTCTCATCTGCTGAGAATACTCAAGTAGGAACTGCTCTCTCGTCATCTACTAGAGTTAAGCATCTCGTGGTGTATATAGCAAGAAGGTTAGCGGTATGTGAAATGTTCTGGACATTTTGCTCAAGTCTCCTACTGACAAGCTCAGAAACTGTGATCTGGCCCGTAAAGAGGTTTGCTCCCAAACCAATTCCCCTGCCGATAGGCAAAGAGATGCTAATATTCCTCTCTGAAGTTCAAGTCGATTGCACTGGTCTAGGGATGAGGATCGAACTAGGAGGATTTCTTATCCGCCTAACCATTGCGATCCAGCTGTTGAGCCACGAGCAGTTAAGCGTGGAGCTGATTTGGCGTCACTGACTCCTTTGGAGGCGAGGATGGTGGGGGCTAAGAATGCAAAAGAGTTATCTACTCGGGTGAATGGTTCTTTGGAAATGCTAATGACTTATCCCAACGCTGACAAGTCCAACCCAGCAGGGGATGCAGGTGTGTCTAATCTGCTCAAGATGAACTTCCTATCAAACTCATATGCTTGTGTCAAGCTGGTTGATCATATCCACTAAGCTAGTGACCTTGACACGTTCTCAAGGGATGCACCACGGAAGCACGGGCTTACGGGTCAACAAACGTTTAAACCCAAAAAGAAAAACTGAAATCCATCAGCGACTAGAATCCACCATAAAATAGAGCAAATATCTAAATTTGATTAATAATATGATAAAACTGATTAATATAATGTCATGAGTTGGCTTAAATAGAAAACAAAGAAACCATAAAATTGTAGGAAACCATAGGTTCCAAAATATTCTTAAAACTTAACTAATAAGAAAATAATTAAAATCCTAATTAAAATCATATTAGGAAAATAATGTCATGATTGATAACTTATTCTAAAAATATAAAATACTATAGATCTTATCAAGAAATCAAGCAACCTAACAACAATACACATTCCTTCTTTTCCTAGAGTCATAATTGATGCTCAAGCATGATTTTCCATATTTAAAGCCCAATTTTCTGATTTTGAAAATTTCCCCTTTTTCAAATTTCCTTCGTAGAAACAAACCAATGATTTGTCCTACATCAGACCCATTTACTTGTAAAAAAAACTCAACCTCGAGTTCTCCTTGAATTAAACTTGGGTAGACATAGAATTTGATGTGTGAATAAACTCTTCAGTTCCTAGAATCCAAACTTGCTCATACTTGGATGGAATAATCATACAATTAATTCCATAAACAAGATTAGAATATGTCAGTTGATAATCAAACTCCTTGAATAAATGTGTTTCCTCTTCAAATTCAGATTTATTCCTACCTTCAATTTTTCCCTCCGTCTTGTGGGTTACTGGTTCATCAATTAATTCAACCTCCATTACAATTTCTTCTTCTTTGACCTCTTCCTCCATCTTTTATTCGCTCGCCATAAATTTGGGTTGATCAATTTTGTAACCATTCCTTGACAAATATATATCATATTCAAAAGGAAAGAATTTTTCCACAAGAAGTCTCTTCATCCTATTCCAAGAAGCAATAGGATTTTTACCTTGTTGCTTCATAGATTTTAGCATCTCATCCCACCAAAAAGCAACATCGCCTCTTAAACGAGACACAACAATTTTCACCATCTTATCTTCTGAATTTGATATTGTATCAAATATTTCCTCTACATCTGCAACCCATTCGAGAAACCCTTCAATGCAGTCACTTCCCATAAAGCATGGAACATCTGCAACATAGTATTGATGAGGTTGGCTTCGGGTAAATCCACCAGCGCGTTCCCCTTCAATATTTGATATTTTCCCACGACCATTGTCGATGAGGTTTGCATACCTCCCATCGTTGCTCATCACTGAGAAGGCAAATCCTGGCTCTGAATGATGACCCACTCTGATACCACTTTATGCAGCACTAAAGCATGGGTTTACAGATCGGTAAATGTCTAAACCTGAAATGATAAACTAAAATCCACCAGAAAATAGAGAAAATCTCTAAATTTGATTAATAATATGATAAAATTGATTAATACAATGCCATGAGTTGGCTTAAATAGAAAACAAAAAAAATTCTAAAATCGTAGGAAACCCTACACTAGTAAAAAAAACCCCTTGCGCGACCAAAAACTATTCGTCGCACAAAGTCACTTTGCGCGACGAAACAAAAAACGAAACAAAAAACTTCGTCGCTCAAAGTATTGCGCGACCAAATTTTGTGCGACGAAAAACAATTCGTAGCGCAAAGTCACTTCGCGCGACAAACTTTTGCGCGACGACAATACATCGTCGCTCAAAGTCTTGCGCGACCAAATTTTGCGCGACGAAAAAACATTCGTCGCGCAAAGTTACTTTGCGCGACAAACTTTTGCGCGACAACAATACATCGTCGCTCAAGTGACTTTGCGCGACGAACTTTTGCGCGACGACAATACATCGTCGCTCAAAGTCTTGCGCGATTAAATTTTGCGTGACGAAGTTATTGTTTGGTCGCGCAAAGTAACTTTGCGCGACAACAATACATCGTCGCTCAAAGTGAATTTGAGCGACGAAACAATAACTTCGTCGCGCAAAGTCCTTATAAAAATAAAAAATATATATATTTTAAAATCTTTGCATGACGTAATCCAAACATTTCGTCGCCTAAACTAATTTATTTTTGTTTTTTATTTTGTATGCATATAACACTTAAGAAATTAAACAATATATATATTTATTAAGTAGCTTTAAATTTATTATTTTAGATCGGATCGGATTTTTGTTAGAAAAATATATTATTGTTGTTCAGATTGGGTTTTTGTTAGAAAATATATATTTTAAATTGACGATCGAATTAGTTCATTGTATTCATATAGGGTCAAGGAGTGTAGCTGTAAAAAATCATCAAAATCGGAGTTAAAATAACCGTTAAATCGTGATTTGTCATTATAACCGTCGAAAAGTTTTGTCCCATTACTTGATCTCTAAATGTTTATTTTTTTCGATTTTTGGCGTATATGATCTCGAAGTATAAACAAACAAGTTTGACGGTTGGATCGTTGAAACTAGTTTTGGTGAATGCATATGCCATCAAAACAATATATTCACTAACAATTAAGAGTTTATTTATACGTTCGTTAAATATAACATAAGATTTTGTGGTATCCACTAGTGTAAATATTTTAAATTGAAGATCAAATTCAGTCATTGTATTCATATAGGGTCAAGGAGTGTAGCTGTAAAAAAATCATCAAAATCGGAGTTAAAATAACCGTTAAATCGTGATTTTTCATTAGAACCGTCGAAAAGTTTTGTCCCATTACTTGATCTCTGAATGTTTATTTTTTCCGATTTTTGGCGTATATGATCTCGAAGTATAAACAAACAAGTTTGACGGTTGGATCGTTGAAACTAGTTTTGGTGAATGCATATGCCATCAAAACAATATATTCACTAACAATTAAGAGGTTATTTATACGTTCGTTAGATATAACATAAGATTTTGTGGTATCCACTAGTGTAAATATTTTAAATTGAAGATCAAATTCAGTCATTGTATTCATATATGGTCAAGGAGTGTAGCTGTAAAAAAAATCATCAAAATCGAGTTAAAATAACCGTTAAATCGTAATTTTTCATTTATAACCATCGAAAAGTTTTGTCCCGTTACTAGATCTCTGAATGTTTGTTTTTTGCGATTTTTGGGGTATACGATCTTGAAGTATATACAAATAAGTCTGACGGTTGGATCGTTGAATGGTGTGTGTATATATATTTATTTATTAAGTAGCTTTAAATTTATTTATTTTGTACGTATAACACTTAAGAAATTGAATAGTATATATATTTATTAAGCAGCTTTAACCTTATTTATATTTTAAATTGTAAAATAAAATAATTTTAATTTTATTATTCATAACAATTATTTTTATAAATATTGTGTTACGAACCAATTTTTCGTCTCTCAAAAGTTTGCGCAATCAACAGTTTGTCGCGCAAAACTCTAAAAATTTGGACGGGTACCAAAAATGGGACGCGGGATTTTTTAAAAAAATAAAAAAATTTTAGACTTTGCGCGACCAATATTTTTTGTCGCTCAAAACTTTGCGCGACCAATATTTTTTGTTGCTCAAAACTTTGCGCGACCAATATTTTTTGTCGCTCAAAACTTTGCGCGACCAATATATTTTTTTCGTCTCGCAAAAATTTGGGCGGGTACCAAAAATGGACGCGGGAATTTTTTTAGATTTTGCGCGACCAGTATGTATTTTTCGTGGCGCAAAAATTTAAAAATTTTGGCGGGTACCAAAAATGGGGCGCGGGGATTTTTATTTTTTTAAATAATTTTTTTAGACTTTGCGAGACTAATACGTATTTTTCGTCGTGCAAAAGTTTAAAATTTTTGGCGGGTACCAAAAATCGGACGCGGGAATTTTTTTAGACTTTGCGCGACCAGTATGTATTTTTCGTCGCGCAAAAATTTAAAAATTTTGGCGGGTACTAAAAATGGGGCGCGGGGATTTTTTTTTTTAAATAATTTTTTTTGACTTTGCGCTACCAATATTCCTCTATTCGTCGCGCAAAAATTTAAAAATTTTGGCAGGTACCAAAAATGGGACGCGAGGATTTTTATTTTTTTTAAATAATTTTTTTAGACTTTGCGCGACCAATATGTTTCGTCGCGCAAACCTCTGCGCGATTAATATTCCAATATTTTTCGTCGCGCAAACCTCTGCCCGACCAACAATATTTTTCGTCGCGCAAAGTGATACGGTTTTTAAAACCGAAATAACTCCACCATTTTCTCAATGCCTTTCTCTACTCTTACCTCTCCTTTCTCTTTCCCTCTCCCCAAATCCCACCATTTCTCTCACTCACTCCTCTCACTTAATCTCTCATCTCTCTCTTCACTATCTCTCACTCTCTCTCTCACTCACTCTCTCATCTCTCTCACTCACTCTCTCATCTCTCTATCACTATCTTCTCTAATTCTCTCACTCACTTCTCCCTCTCATTCTCATTCACTCTCAATCTTGCCAAAAGGTATATTCTCTCCAAATTTTAAATTTTTTTCATTAATATGTGTTTTTGGAGTTAATTTTGAGTTTGTGTGGGTTTTGGGGTTGAGTAAAAGGGGAGGGATTGGAGTTTGGGTTGGATTTGTGGTATAACAATTTTAGGGGAGATTATGCCTTCTTTTTTTTTTCTTTTTTTTTTTTGTGGTTATTTGACCATATTTATTTTTTTTGTAGGGAATCATCGAGACTTTGACGGCTAAAGTTGAGGATTAGGAAGCTATCAAAACATATCCTCCACCACTACCACCACAATACGCTTGTATTAGGATTTTATTATTGTACTTTGTTAATTTATGTGTACATTTTGAATATTATATATATATTTATTGGATAATTTAATCACTATTTTTCATATGTAATTTTATTTTGAATATGTCAATTTAAATTAAAGTAATTAAAAAAATCATAAAATTAAATTAAATTTAAAAAGTAAAAATTAATATCAATTTAAATTAAAGTAATTTTAAAAAGAAATCATACAATTAAATTAAATTTAAAAAGTAAAAATTTGAAAAAATTCATATAAATAAATTCATATTAAAGAAATAATAAAACAAAAAGTCAAAAACCTTGCGCGACAAAATATTTCGTAGCGCAAACTATTAAATTAGTTTATTTTAAATTAAAAAAATTTAAAACAAAAAATATATCGTCGCGCAAATATTTGCGCGACGTTAGTATTCGTCGCGCAAAACTCAAAAAATTTGGGTAGGTTCCAAAAATTGGACGCGGGAATTTTTTATTTTTTTAAAATTTTTTTTAGACTTTGTGCGACCAATGTTTTTCGTCGCGCAAAGTTTTGCGCGACCAATATATTTCGTCGCGCAAACATTTGGGCGACCAATGTATTTCGTCGCACAAAGCTTTGAGCTACCAATATTTTTCGTCGCGCAAAGTCACTTTGCGCGACCAATCCAAGTCGCTTTGCACGACTAATATGTTTTCGTCGCGCAAAGTCACTTTGTGTGACCCATGAAATGTCTTCGTCGCGCAAAGTCTTTCTTCACGATCTTTGCGCGACGGATTCTGCTAGACGAAGTTTCTGTCGCGCTGAAATTTGTGCGACTACAGTGTATTTTGCGCGACGAAATTCTCTTCGTCGCGCAAAGTGTAAAATGTAGTAGTGCTAGGTTCCAAAATATTCCTAAAACTTAACTAATAAGAAAATAATTTAAATCCTAATTAAAATTATATCAGGAAAATAATATCCTAATTGATAACTTATTCTAAAAATATAAATATAAAATAGATCTTCTCAAAAAATCAAGCAACCCGAAAATTCCAATGATACGCCTTCCTTCTTTTCCTATTGCCATAATTGACGCTCAAGCATGATTTTCCATATTTGAAGCCCAATTTTCTGATTTTGAAAATTTTCCTTTTTTCAAATTTCCTTCGTAGGAACAAACCCATGATTTTTCTACATCACAAGTCTTTCCTTGGAGAAGCAAAAGGAAATGGATGTTCATTTGCTTTCAAAATGAGTAGTTTTTGCTGTTGAGACCATCCAGAGCTCGTCTGCTGTTGGCCCCTCTTCTACTCAGCTTAGCGAGTTAGAGAAGAAGAATGTTGATCTAACTGGCAAGCTCTTGGCCGAGCAAATCTATTATGAAAAGAAGATGTTTGAACTAAAGAAGAATATGCATAAGCTAAAGTGTTCCCTTGCTAAGAAGGATAGTGAACTCAACTCTTCTGCTGCCACTATGTATAGTCCAAAAAAGGCTTACTTTCGCCTTGAGATGCTTCATAGTTTTATCCCTGCGTTTGACGACTACGATGAGGTTGCTGAGCGGTCCAAGTTTGAGGTTGTCGTCGATGCATACAAGCTGGGGTACTTGGACTGCACAAGTGGTGCCACTCCTTGCAATTCCATTACAGATGCAGATCTCAAGGCGCTCTGCATTGACTTGCTTCCTTCTCGACGTGAGTAGATTAACGCTGTGGATATAGAGGAAGCTGAAAAGCAGGCGACTAATAAGACTGTAGATGAGAACAATGACACCAAGGAGAAGGGGGCCGAGGAGGGCGTGGCTGAAGAAATGGTCGCAGATGTCATGGAGCAGGCGGCTGGAGCTGCTGTAGGCATAGCTGATCAGATTGTTGTCGAAGAGGTTTCTGACAAGGGGTCTCCTGCCGGAAATTTGGAGTAGATGAAGACTCCTTTATCTTTTCAAGTTTTTTTGTAATCTGCTTTCTTGTTTGCAATAATTGGTCATGTTTGACCATCTTCTTTTGGTTGAACTTGGCTGGTTGGTAACTTTGCTATGGAAATTTCAGTTATTTCTTTAACTTCAATTTGCATCGTATCTTGTAAACTGCTTAAGCAACCTACTGGTTCCTTGATTTTACATCTCTCTTAGGATGCTCGAATATTTACCCACCACTTACTTAAAGGGTGCTCTTCTGCTTTTTCCTTCAAAACGCTACATAGTTTTATCCCTGCTTCTGCCTGAGGACGCGGCTTATGGGCGATGATCTATTTGACATGCGTCTCCCTTAGAACGCTTTATAGTTCTCGCCCAACGTCTCCTTGAAGACGCGACTTATAGGCGATGGTCTGCTTGACCTGTGTCTCCCTAAGGACGCTACATAATTTCTGCCCTACGTCTCCCTGAGGACACGGCTTATGGGCGATGGTATGCTTGACATGCGTCTCTCTGAGGACACATCATAGATAACTGCACACTTCTTTTAAACGAAAAACTGAACTTGTATTGATGCTTGCATGATTACATTGCTCTATTTGAATTGGAAATAATTGGATAAATAACCTAGAATTTCCAGTAGTTGCTTTTCCTCTTCAGAATTGGGCATGGCTCAGTCGTTTGCTAAGAACTTGAGCCGATTGGAAGAAGCTTCAAGGGTAATATCTGTAGAGGTGGCATGCATTCCATTGTCTTGAAATCTCATTCTCTTCCATGGTGTCAAGTGTATATCCCTCGGACTGGCTGATCACATAAGGGTCTTCCTAATTAGGTTTCATCTATTTCAATCCTTGTCTTCGCTTAGTAATGAAAGTCTTTCTAAGTACAAGGTCACCAAGTTGAAACTGTCTAACCTTGGCCCTTTGATGCCTAAGAGTAAAAGATAATATCAAGCAAGAGTAAAAGACCACACCAGGGGGGGTGTTGGCCTTTCGATGCCTAAATTAGTTTGATTGAATCTCTGAGTAACAATAGCTAAAAAAGGGTACGGATTTTTTTCTATGGAGAGAGGGGAAATGGCAAAAAAGAGAGAGAGAGAGAGAGAGAGAGAGAGAGAGAGAGTGAGAGTAGGGTTTTCGAGTTGAGTTTCAGATTAACTTGTGTGTTAAATGTAGCCATGTATTTATGAGGCTCTAGGTATCTAGAGTTTTTCAAAGAATATCTTCTTATTTGGAAGGAAGATATTATTTCCCTAAATTGTAGAGATTTAAGCAATTAAGGATTTGATTGGGATCAAATCACTAATTGATGATGATATCTCCAAATTAAGATAATATCCTAAATTGGTGATATTATCTTTTAAATAAAGATAATATCTCATATTTAAGATAATATCTCTATTTTTAGTATCAATTAATTTGCCAAATAAATGGGCTCAATTAATTGACCTAGGAGATATTCTTCTTGTCTACGTGTCGCCTTGTGATTGGAAGCCGAAATATTTGTTCCCATAACACTGATCCCAAGACATGACTCCAAGCTAAGAACATCTACCTTCAATGGTGTGACAAAAGCCATACCATCACCAAATTTAAATATGCTGTGATGCATGTAAAAGCAAGTGCTACGGTAAAAAAAATGTGAGGATGCGAAGAATTATCGCATAGTGAAAAGTTAACAAATTTTGTATGGACTTAAAAGGAGTTGGACTGCTCCTCTCAATGTAAATTGATATTGAGGTAAAACATGCAATAATATTCATTAGTCTTGTTTTATTTACTCAAATTTCTCAATCACAAGTGAAAAATACTTTTTATAGACACCCACATTTAAGTTCCCCATATATAAAGCTCAAAATTTAGCACATAATTCAAATTGCATCATGTGTAGTCTCCCATTGTAGGAAAGATATCTTTAACACCCAAGAGGGTGGCTAGAAGATCTTTGAATTGATTGACAAACTGAAGAAGAAAAATGAATGCTTGACTTATACAACTATGCTTGAAGGATAGTTCTACGTTGTTCATTTGATTTATTAAATTAGTTATTCATACACACAAACTTAACCAGTGAAGGTGCTCAAATCTTGTTTGAAATGTTAGGTGGGCCAAAATTTTATTATAACAATTGATGGTGTGAGATTTGATTTCTATTAATGTTTATGAAACGTTTTGAGTTTATCAATATTTAGGGCTAGTTTGGCATTGTTGTGCTGTAAAAATAATCACTGTCAGATTTGTTCTGAGATAAATCAGCTGTGAAAGAAAGCTGTTTGGTGTTCGGTAAACTTTTTGTACAAAGTGATATTGGTACAACAATTAATTTCTAAGTGTTTGGTAAATTTTTGTGTGAAAGTGCTGTGAACTTTGTATAATGACTAAAAAGGATACGAAGTTGAAATTATTTTTGTTATTTCAGTGTTTGTTGATTTTTTTTTTCAAAAAAAAAAACCAAGCTCACTTTTATTTTTGCCAAAACATTCTCACTTTCAATTATACAAATCTTTTATTAAATAATTTTGTTGAGAGATACCTTAAAACAATAACATTTAAAAAAAAGTAGAACAGACCCTCTATGCACCCCTCTCCCTCCCACTCTCACCCGACCCACCCTCCCATAGACAGATCCACCTTGATCTTAAAAATCAACACTCTAAAAAGCTCCCACACAGTCTACAATGTCAAAGCCAAGATCCAATACAAGGAGAGTATTCTGCCAGACCAGTAGAGGTTGATCTTTGCTCCCCAAAAGCTCCAGGATGGCCGCACCCTAGCTGACTATAGCATCCAAAAATAATCCACTCTCCACCTAGTGCTTTGACTTCATGGTAGATAGAGAGAGTTATGCCTCTCTTTGGCTGATTGAAGTTTAGGGATGAAAAACCCTCTATTGCTCTATCAAATTATTCAAAGATTTAAATTTGTTGTGTGCAATAATGCTTTGTCAATGAAAATGGGAGGAGTTGGAATGGGTTGCTTTATCAAAATGTTTATTGGAGGATTTAAGGAAGTTAAGAAACTAAGGTCTGAGAGGTTTTCACTTTTGAAAAGTTGTGAAATGGTCTATGTGGGAAGAAGATGAAGAATATTGGAACGTGCTAGTCCTGAAGAAAATGAGGGATATATCATGTCAATTATGAAAGTTAACAAGGATATTCTAGGCACTTCATTAGAATTCATTAAACACCACCGGTTCCGTGTTTTGCTTTGCGCGAAAGCTGAAATAAAATCAGCCCTTGATTTGCTTTCCAAAATCATGGTCATAGACAACTATTTTCTCCCATAAGTGATTATCTCGTCTTTTACCAAACAGGGTAAACTTCAAAAACTTTATCATAAATCACTTTTTAGCTCAAATAATCAATGCCAAACAGGCACTTAATAAGAAAAATAGATGTGGGATTTGATTTCTGTTAATGTCTATGAAACGTTTTGAGTTTATCAATATTTAATAAGAAAAATAGATGTTTAAATTGAATGTGACACCCTCTGGGTCAGACGCAGAGGACTCATTGATGACGTGGCACCCTTTGTGAAAGGACCTACCCATAATTCCCCCTTAGAATCTGTGACAAACACTCTACCTATCCGATGCCAGGCATGTGTCGGCCCAAACTACTAAAATACCCTTCTTGCCCTATTTCCAGAACAACTTTAGGGCTTCACTTCGACCGGAAAATCGGCATAGCTTCCCTTGAAACTGACTTAAAATCCAAAAATCTACCTGCAGGTCTGTCCTTGCAAGTGCACAAGAATGATGTAGTATAGCGTTTGACAAGTCCAAGTATCGTTCCCACGAGGATTCCAAATTAATCTAATATTTGAATAACTAAATTAAATCTAACTGATACGCAAGTGAACTTGTAGAGATTGTTGTTGTGAAAGTTTGTGAAACAAACAAGAAATAAAAACTATTGAGAATAAAAAGGTTGAATTTGAAGGTTGAAAAACAATGATGAAGGTCTAGCGTTTCAGAATCAACCACAAGCAATCCAAGTGAGATTTCAATGCATTCAACAGATTCTTTCGATTTTTTATATGATAATTCCCATATCTAACTCCTTTTCAGGCACTCAAACCGTAGTTTTCCTTAAGTGTGAGATTCTTTTCTAGTTCAGACAAAGATCATATATCCAATCCTGCAATCTATCCTGGTTAAGGCATAAATTGAACAAGTTGGATTCATTACGTTCTAGAAAATGAGAGAACCAAGCAAACCATTATTCTTCATCAAGCAATAATGTAATTCACCACACTTAATCAGAAGAAGCAAATTGAATTATATTGTTAGTTCTGCCTCAAATTTATCTTCCAATTTACTAGATGCAAAGACCTAAGGTGATCAATCAAAGAACTTAAACAAATAGCAACAATTAAAATAGTGATTAAACATTCATCTAAAAGAAACTCAGAATCCATTAAATAACATTAGAAATCATAACTATCCATGTTGGGCGTCATCCTCACCCAAGAGAATAATTTAGTTACTCATGTTCAAAGAAAACATAATTGAAAAACTAGAAAACATAAAATATAACTTGAAAAATAAAATATAACTTATGGATTGTGATGATGCTCGAGAACTTGATGATGGCAGCGGCTCTTTGGCTCTCTCCTTCAACTCCAGGATAAGAGAAACCTATTTTCTGGTCTTCTTTAAATAAGGAACAAATCCTCTTTTGACTTGGTAACTATGCTTTCCTAGTTTGGCTTCAATTGTCTTTGACGAGTTGGCATCCAAAATCCTACTAAATATAGGATCAGACCTTAGAAGATAACTCCACATCCTTATAGACGCTTCCCAAATGCAATTGACAGAAATTGGACTTCAAAAGGATTATTTTGCAAAACCCGCATAACACATTTTGCCCAAACTGTCTGTACTAAAATGGCCACTACTCTCTCCAAACACGTCCGAATCATGAACCGTAAAATTCTACAAAAATCTAACATCCTTATCTTTCCAACGATATAAGGCTCAAAATTTGGTTCGCTCTAAGGAAGTACAGTATATTCTATCAAGTTGACTTATCTGCACAGGAAATTCTGCTCCAAGGATTTCACATTATATTTCAATCCCAAAATTGCTCCTTTTGCTTCCTTTTCCATCTTTACTCTTGAAACTTGGTAAAACACAAAATTAAGTAAAAATGGGCTAATCTTACTCAAGAACATAGCAAAAATCTATGAGAAAGATAATAAAAATGTACAAATTATTGTTATATAACCTACACAACAAACATAATTATTTCCCAAACGTTTAGACCAACAAGGGAAACAACTTTTGGTCTCGGACCACGGCCAAAAAGTGACCGGAGCTAGATGAAATCATGGCCAAACCTTCGGCCCTATATGGGTATTTTGATTGACTTCCAAAACTCCAAAATCGATCCAAACCACTTATATAAACAGATAGAACACGAAGAGTAGATGAAGTTTCATACCTCGATCGACGGAAACGGTGGCCGGAGTCGCCGAAAGTGGCGTCGGAAGCTTCGAAAATCGCTGACACTTCCAGCCTTTCCAACTGAAATTCCTTGGGTTTTTGAGCTCGGAAAATGGGTGGGTTAGATAGAGGACGTCGATCCAAAACTTTTGGGACCAATTTCACCTAAAATGGTCGTCGGATGGCAACGCAATCACGTGCCAAAGTTTAGCGTCACGCGGAGCGGGAGAGAGATAGCTGCCAGCTTTTAAAATTTTGACTTTGCAAAAATTATGATTGTGCCACTGCACTTCCGTAGATCATAACTTCTTCTTTTAACTCCGAATTGAACATGCTGCCTATTTACGAACTCGTATTGTCGAGCTCTATGCAACGGTGCCGCTCCATTCCCCAAATTCCTTTCCGAACAAAAAGTGATTAAAGTACCCCTACACGCAAGAGCAAAAATATAATTTAACAATAAATAATCAATTAAACAGTGATTTTTTGAACGGGGTGTTACACTCTGGGTGGTTGGTCAGTCGCAGACTGAAATATGTCTCTCCATTTTTTAGAATCATTTGTCGATAGAATATTTAAAGGGTTAATTGTCTTTTAATGGAGCAGCACATGAGCATCTAGGCAAACCACACAAGCACTAGTGCACGTTGCCGTCGACATGATCCACACGATGTCCTTACAACCCAATCAGATGAATTTCAATGGGCATGGTCGACCTTTTTATCTTAAGAGCCTCCCTATGTGCGAATAAGAGGTTTTTGAGGCTTTTTTGGGCTTCTGGGCCTGCTCACTGCCTTAAGTAACAAGGACTTGTTTTTGGACTCTTTTTGGCATGCCCAGTTCATATTTAATATCAACAGTAAGAATATCATTTGTGTAGATATTAGGCATAATTACAAGCCAAGCAGCCTTGCTAATCTTAGTTGGTGTTATCATCAATAGATAATATTTTTTTTTTTATACCAGCAATATTGGGATAGGGAAAATTGAACCTAGTACCTGAATAAATGATCTAAACCACTTGAGTTACAAGCCTCTCTCTCAGTACATAATAACTTTGGTTTTCTTCCATCTATTTATTTTTACAGTGCGTTTGGATGAGGGAAATAAACTTGGGATATTGACAAAAGTCAGAATTTCTAAATTGGCGTTAACCAATTCCCGTGTTTGGATAAAAGAAATAAAAATTTAGAAATTTCGCGTGGGAAAGAACATGGAATTTGAAGGTCATAAATACCAACTTTAAATTCTAACTAAAAGTCATCATTTCTAAAATTTCAAGAAAGATTCAGTTTTAAAAAAAAGATAACTTAACAAATAAAAGTTAAATTCCGTATTTTAAATCTGTCACCCGAAAAAGCAACTTTACAAATTCTAAAACATTAATTTCCGTCATTTTAAATTCAGTCATTTATGAATTCTTTTGTACTTTTAAATTCACTCATCCAAATGCACTGTTAGTGAATGAATATATTTGGCTTTGTGGTTAATTCAATTATTCCCACCACTCAATTGGGGCCTGACGGGTCTTGATGTATATATTGGGCATACATTTTAAGGTCCAATATTTGTTTGGGCTAATATTGGATCATCCCCACCAAATAACACCCTGGCCTATTGGTCTTTGATCTCTTCCACTTGAGAGTTATAGAGGGTATATTATTGTATATTGATGCTTTATTTATGTCATATCAAGATTATTTGAGATTGTTTGCTATCAAAATAACGAGATAATATCAACAACATATCGAGATGATATCTTTATAATAGTGTTATTTCAGAATACCAATAGTAACAAAACTAACTGTAGTCATTTGTAACTCAACTTTGGCATACCAATAGTCATATGCACTTGATCAATTTGTTGGGATACAATTATATTAAAATTAAAATTAAAGCAAAACCCTAGGGGAGAGCACATTATGATCCCAATTTTCAATGCACATACATATTCAAGTTGAAAAACATCTGTTTGGGGATGGTGAAAATTCACCAAACCCAGGGTCGAGAGCTGCTGGAATGTTGCGGCTGGGTGGTCTGCAAATTGGGCTGAAGGGTTTGCAGTTGGCCACTTAAGAGAGCTCGGAGGTCTAAGCCTAAGCCATCGATTCAAGCCCAGGATTTCCGAGAGAATTATATACACGTGACGAAAGCCTCACAAAGAAAGAAATCAAGGAGTTTGATAATAACTCTGAATGTTCCAAAGCAAGGAAGAATCAAGCATGTCAGAATATTTCAATCAATGCAATCCCACGGATTTAGGGGCTTCGAAAGGAAAGATTTTCAAAAGAGTTGACATTTGGCCATTCAATGGCCAGCCCATGGGCCAACAGATGCCCTATATAAACTTCACCAAATGAAGACATCAGACACACATCATCAGACACACAAACCTATTTTTCGTCTCACACTTGTCTTTTCTTAGACTTAGGATTTTACTTTTCAAGCACCTAGTGTAGTGAGTTCTTCCTTTTTCTAGTGAAAGTTTATATTTTTCTTGTCATTTAAATTCTTGTTCAATTTATATTTTCTTGTCATTTAAATTCAAATTTATTTAAATTGCTTTATTTTTCATTGTCATCGCACTTTTATTAAGTTTAATTTCAAGTTTATTGTTTTTATCGTTCTTATTGCTTTTATTTCATTCTTGCTTTATTTATTACTTTGATTTATTTTATCGTACTTTAATTCTTGTCTTTACATTTAAATGCACATTTAGCTTAATTGCACGTTTTTCACTTAAAGCCTAAAAATCACAAAACATCCGTACGAAACCTAACCATCCTCGAGCCCGAAGAAGTGAAAGAACCTAGGCCAAAAGGAGGTTCCTTGCTTGGCCGATCAACCGTTTGATTAGAAGTTAGAAGCGCAACACATCCATCTATTCACATTCCATTCAAGCCTAAATTCAGACTTGGTGGTGGCACGCCCCGCACTCAAAAGAAGAAGGACCAAAAATTCCTTCTGTCGGCCGCCTCAGTCGAAAAGAGGGAAACATCTTCCAATCTATAAGAAAATATAACTGAACCAATTCCCACCTCACCAAGTGCATGAATCAATTTTGGATGCAGAAAAGGTTCTCCAATTGAAATGGTGTTCATTCAATGATTGGCCTGTAGCCATCAAACATTAACCACATAGAATGGTCACCACATAGACTTGAAGACAGAGACATAAAAATAGGCCTTTCCATGGGGGCTCTTTAGGCCTCTTAAGGCCATCTCTAATCCATGAGGCTAAACTCAAAATATCTCAAATTTTAGCCCAAAACCTTTTCCAACCCAAGAAAATGAAAGGGCCAAAATTTGGGAAAATCCAAACTTGTACCCAAATAGCAATCCAAGTATTGCATGGACACAAAACTATTCAGTGGAGCCCACCTACAACTGGGAAATCCCATGTGCATCAAAAAATAGATTGGGGCCCGCGCTACTGCCTTTGTGTGCTGGCCTAACGCATCTTGAATAATGTTGTCAACCATGAGCCATACTTTCGCCAGAAAAATGATGGGCTAGGTCGACAAGGGCTATCCCCTGAGCAAAATTTAATTGCTGTCTTTCGTATGCTCGCATGGGGATGCTCAACTAACGCGACCGACAAGCACTATAGATTGGGTGAAAGCACATCTCTTGAATCACTCTGTAAGTTTTGTTACCCTGTTGAAGCCGTGTATGGACAATGGTACCTCAGGTCTCCAAATCCAGCTAACCTTTACAAGCTATTGAACCAAGCAAGCCTTTGATGCTTCCCAGGCATGTTAGGAAGTCTTGACTGTATGCACTGGGAATAGAAGAACTGCCCATCTTCTTGGATAGGCCAGTTTACCGGTCACAAAAAAAAAAAAAAACCACTATTGTGCTAGAGGTCGTGGCCTCGTATGACACATGGATATGGCATGCCTTTTTTGGAGCTGTTAGATCCAACAATGATATCAACATTTTAGTTCATTCTCCATTGTTCAATGATGTGGTACATGGAGTGGCTCCTCATGTTGAATATATTGTCAATGGAAATCAATACCATTTGGGCCACTATTTGGCAGATGGGATCTACCCCCATTGGGCTACTTTGGTGAAAACCATCTCTTCTCCTGATAACCAAAGAAGAGGCTTTTTGCACAAATGCAAGAAGCATACAGGAAGGATGTTGAAAGAGCATTTGGAATACTACAGGCTCGATGGGCTATTGTTCGGGGCCCTGCATGTATGTGGTGCAAGGATAACCTCCACTCAATCATAATGACGTGTATAATTTTGCACAACATGATTATGGAGGATGAGTACGAATATGTTGAAGAGAAATCTGATGATGAGGATATGTGTCCACAACGACCTAGGCGGGCCAGAGCAAGACAATATGAGCTAGAGCCAAGCATTACATACGAGTACCACCAAGATAGGCAGACTCTCTCTGATTACATGATTCGTCATAATGGACTTATATCTCCACATATGCATCAGAGTCTCCGACATGATTTGATTGATCACCTTTGGAGGAGCTTTGGAGATGGTGAATGAGGTCAACAATTGTTTCAATCCTCTTTTTGTGTTTCAATTATATTGTGTGTGTGTGTGTTTTTTTTTTTTAATGTTGTGTGTTTTCTTTTGGAATAAAATTATATTTGTGGAATTTCAATTTTTTTTAGGTCAAATTGTTCAAAAAATTAAATTATGACGTTATTTAAAAGGAAAATGTTAGGCTTACCACATTTTTCATACCACATTGTGTACCACCTCTCTAATAGAGGTGGGCCCCATTATATTGGTGGGCTCCACCTTTATTTAGAGAGATGGTACACAATGTGGTATAAAAATGTGATGAGCCTAGCATTACTCTATTTAAAAAGATTAAATGAAGAAAAGTTTTCCATTTAAAAAAAAAAAAAAAAAAGACTTAAACCATTCTTAAACAATTTAATAAAGTTGCGGACTTAAAATTTGAGTCCAAAGGGTTGGGAAAAAAAACGATTTGAGTCCGGGCAAAACCCAAATAGTTACTTTTTGGAGGGAGAAAATTCCCCTCATGAGTTGGAGAAGGCCTAAGAAATCAGCTAGCTACTAAGAGCTTGGTGTGGCAAGAAATTCTTAGCAAAAAAAGACACCATACTGACAGTGGCGGATCTATGCACCTCCCTTCGTCGGAACAAATCATTATAGGTCCTTCAAATTGCCCATTTGTTCAACTGGTAGTGGTGCACTCCACGTGTTTGACAAAATGACTTAACGAAAGTTTGTTGCGCTGTGCAGTGCACGGCAAATTTTTTATTTTATTTTTTTTGAAGTCTTGGACCAGGAGAAAAAAGAAGAAGGAGAAAACTGGACTGCAATTCATGGGTTTTAAACAACGTGCTTAAGCTTGCATTTTGTGGGCTTTAAAAAGTCTTTAAACATATTTTATTTTCTTATTTAAACAAGAATTACAAAAGAATTTTAAAAAGAAGGAAATCAATTGGTTCTATTGATGAGTTTTTTCCCTTCTTCACCAAAAGTAAGTATGTTCTTTTACGTTTTTTTTTTTCCTTTTTGACCAAAAGCCAATTCGTCTCGTCTTCTTCTTTCTTTCTTTTTTTTCCTTTTTTGTAATCTACTTCTTATAGGGGTCCGTAGCCCTCCAATTGGCTCATGGTTGCCCAATAATGCAAATAATGCTTATTCAACTTAAAAGCGTAAATTTTAAGTATATAATGTGTGGTAAATTAGTATTTTTAAAAAGATTAGGCAAATGGGAATTGAAAGTAGTTCATTGTTTTTGTTGCTTTCAAGACTAAATATAATAAGCCAGTGCTGGGTTTTAGGTGTCAACCCATTCCCATGCTTCCTGCGAAAGCCTTTCCACTAGTGAATTTTTAAACTTCATTTGCTTCTTCTTCTTTTTTTTCTTTTTTTTAACATGACAGCTCTCTTGGATTTTATGAGTGACTTTGTTTGTAAGATCCTCCCAACAATTTTGTTTCTATATTATATATATACGCACCAAAATCAATTTTATTTTTTATGGACAACTAGTTCAAGTGGGTACTGGTGACACCTTAAAGATTGTGACACCAGACATGACTCCAAGCTAAGAACATCTATCTCCAATGGTGTGACAAAATCAATATTGCCACCAAATTTAAATATGCTTTGATGCATGTAAGAGTAAGCGCAATGGTAAAAACATGTGGGCATGTAAAGAATTGTCTTACATCGTAAAGTTAAGAAATTATGTAAAGGTTTGACGCAGCACGTGATAGCAAGAATGATGAAGAATACAAAAGAAAACAATAAACCTTCAATCCTTGCTTATTCTCTATATGAGAATAACCAAGAACAAAGGGGTTCTATGCCTTGTTGATTCCAGCGGAATACAAAGTTGATAGGAAAATAGAGAGAATTCTCTAAGTCTAATATTCAACGTCAAAAACTGTCTTACAATTAGCTATAAGATGACTTTTATACTTAGGGAAAACAAACCAAACTCCAAACCCTAGCTGAAATAGGAAAACAAGCTTACTTTCTAAACCAAATTCCAAATTTTAATTGAAATAGGAAAATAAAAATATTTGCCTAAAATAAATTCCTAGAACATTAATTATGCATCTTATGCCTTTCAAACTGAAACAATAAATTATGAGTGATGCGTGCTGCATCAAGGCTTATAAGAGCTGGACTACTCCACTCATTGTCAATTAATTTTAGAGTAAAACCTGCAACAATATTCATCAGTTTTGTTTCATTTGCTCAAATTTCTCAATCACAAGTGAAAAATACCTTTTATTGAATTAGTTATTCATGCACACCAAACTTAACTAGTGAAGGTGCTCAAAACTTGTTTGAAATGTTAGGTGTGCCAAAATTTTATTATAACAATTGATGATGTGAGATTTGATTTCTATCACGGTCTATGAAATGTTTTAAGTTTATCAATATTTAATAAATAAAAAAATAGATGTTTAAATTGAATGTGACACCCTGTGGGTCATTCACAAAGGACTCGTTGATGACGTTGGTCAGTCACAGACTGACATGTGTCTCTTTATTTTAGGGAATCATTTATCAGCGGAATATTCATAGGTTTAATGGTCTTTTAATGGAGCGGCACGTGGATTTCTGCGCGAAGCACATAAGTGCTAGCACGCATTACGATATATATGATCCACGCGCTGCCCTTAGAGCAACTCCACTCATTTGCCCTTAGTCATGGCAATGGGGGGAGCTAGGGCAGCTACTATTCACGTGAATAGTGGTTGCCCTTTCAAATAGTATTTTGTGTTTCCACCCATTGCTATGGCTAAGGGCAATTACTATTCATTTTTTTTTTTCACAAATTTTTTTACCACAATAATTAATTTGGATAATATTTTCGGATAAGATTTCCGGGTACCTACGTGTCAAGATTATTCATAATCGGATAAAATTTCCGAATAAGATTTTTGGGTTCAAATTTCGGATGAATTTCAAAATTCAAATTTCAGATAAATTTTTGGGTTCAAATTTCGAATGAATTTCAAAATTCAAAATTCAGATAAATTTGGGTTCAAAATTCAAATTTCGTACAAATTAGGGTTCAAATTTCGGATGAATTTCAAATTTCAGATAAGATTTTCATCCAATCAAATCAAGCCACGTGGCATGTCTATCTTGCCAAAATTTTCTATAAAACCAGAGGCTCAGCTCATACCTCTCACACCACATCTTTCTATATTTTCATTTCTCATAGTTTAGAATTCATACTCCATTCATTCTCAATGGAAGATTTTAGGAGATGCTTGGAGAGGCAAGAGCGAGAAACAAATGAGAGAAACCGTAGAGCAGATGAAATCAATGAGTTGCAGAGACAAGTCGATGAACAAGTTGTCATAGCAGTGGCTTTGCAAGATGAAGAGAACCAAGGTCGCCGCCGTGGTTCACAAGTCGGCCGCCGCCGGAATGTGGAAAGACATAGGCATTCTCGGGGTAAGAATCTTTTGGAAGATTATTTTATCCCAACTTCTTTGTACTCTGATGTTGATTTTCGAAGGCTATTTAGAATGCAACCCCATTTGTTCAATAAAGTCATGCATGATATTTGCAATTATGATGCATACTTTGTTCAAAAGTGTGATGCTGCTGGGGTTTTGGGGCTTCTTCCGGAGCAAAAGCTTACAGCTGTTATACGAATGTTGGCGTATGGAGCATCTGCTGATCAGGTGGATGAGATTGCCCGGATGGGGAAGTCCACTACGTTGGAGGCTTTGGTAAGATTTTGTCAAGCAGTTGAAACTCTGTACACTAGGGACTACCTGCGTAGACCTACTCCCAGGGACCTCCAACGGCTTCTACAAAAAGCCGAAGCTCGAGGATTTCCAGGAATGATTGGTAGCATTGACTGCATGCACTGGCAATGGAAGAATTGCCCAACTGCCTGGCAAGGTGATTACGGAAATAGAAAAGGCCAAAAAAGTATCATCCTTGAAGCCGTTGCTGGCTTCGGCACATGGGTTTGGCATGCCTTCTTTGGAGTTGCAGGATCCCAAAATGACCTCAACGTGCTGGGTCAATCCCCGGTCTTCAACGATGTATTGAGAGGCCAGGGCCCCAATATCACCTATCAAGTCAACAATACAGTGTACCAGACGGGGTATTATCTAGTTGACGGCATCTACCCGAGGTGGACCACTTTTGTCAAATCCATTCCGAATCCCCGATCCCAGAAGCAAAAATTATTTGCTACCTATCAAGAAGGATACATGAAAGATGTCGAAAGGTGTTTTGGCATCCTTCAAGCTCGGTGGTTGATTATTCGAGGTGCGGCCCATATGTTTGATGAGGAGATCCTCAGAAGCATTATGATGACTTGCATCATCCTCCATAATATGATTGTGGAGGATGAGCACGATTATGATGCTTTAGAGGTCTACGAACCGGATCCAATGAACACGGCCTTGACACGGATTTATGAAAGGCCCATGGGGCCAAGTGGAGAACCGTTTGAGCCGAAACCGTTGGTGAGGGATGGTCATTTGATGACCCGAATGATAGATCGATATACAGAGATGCAATCTTCGGATATTCATGAAATGCGTCAAGTTCACTTGATGGAGCATCTATGGGCGGTGAAAGGCAATGAAGATGAATGATGGAGCATAGATGCTTTGGTTATGTTTTATTTAGTTATGGTTAGGTTGTGTTGTTTTTTTTATTTATTATGGTTTGGTTGTGGTTTGTTATTATTATTGTGCCTTGTTTGTAGTTTTTTTTATTTTAATTTTGTTTTGTTTGAAGTATGGAATATGTTGAATAAAAAGGTATTTTATTGAATGCTTTGTTTATTAAATAAAGAAATCCAATACAAGTCATTAAGAATTACTACTACTAAAATAAAATACATGAATTACAACAACTTTAATAGAAAACATGAAAAATACAAATACATAAAAGGTATGCTAACTAATTTAATGGTTTCCATCATTTAACCAATCCGTGTTGCTAGGCCCATCATCCCGAAAAAGTCTTCTTCTCATAACATCCCTTCGTTCTAGCTTCCAAAATTGTTTTGTTTCAGGGGACATATGACTTGTATCCATCGCCATGGTTTCCCGATCCGTCTTGTCCATATCTTTTTTGCTCAAATACTCCCTTTCTCGTGCATACTCAGCTTGAAGGGCCAACTCGTTATCTTGGCGTTTTTGCTCCATTTCAATTCTTATGCCGTTTTGCCTTGCAATTTCCTCCAAAAACTTTGAATTATTATTGCTTGAATTACCCGCCTTCTTTGCCTTCGCGGCCTTTCGGCCAATGGGCCTCGGCTCCTTTTCGATGGGTGAGTCTTGACTCATAGGGGAATCGAGAGGTGAATCCGATGTCATTGAATCACGGAGTAGCGTCTCGTTTAACACAACGGCGGGGCCCGTCGGAATAATTATGAAGCGTTTGCAATATTTCACCACCTCCCAACATTCATGATGGTTGAAACTTTTTTTGCCACCCCCGGTTGCACCAAACCACATTTGTGCTTGAATCATCTATTTAACAAAAAAATGGAAATGCAATAAATATTTAAAATATATTGGATATGCAAGTAACAAAAAAAAAAATAATGAAAATGCAATTAACCTTACAAATAAATTAGAAGTGCAAGAAAATTAAGAAACAAGTGGGAATGCAAGAAATATTAACAACATATTGAAAATGCAAGAAATATTAACAAAATATTGAAAATGCAAGAAATATGAACAAAATATTTAAAATGCAAGAAATATGAACAAAATTTTTAAAATGCAAGAAATATGAACAAAATATTTAAATGCAAGAAATATTAACAAAATATTGAAAATGCAAGAAATATTAACAAAATATTGAAAATGCAAGAAATATTAACAAAATATTGAAAATGCAATAAATATTAACAAAATATATATATTAGGAGATTAAACTTAATAAAACAAAAATTATAAAATACTTACCTCGTTAGTACGATTTTCCCCGCTTCTATAGTTGTCCATCGCTTTTGCCAAGGCATCTCTCCATTTTCCCAACTCTTTGTTGAGAATTTTCCACCTACTAGATAATGTCATCTCCATACCAGTAAACCCCAGAATTTTTTCACAAAATTCGGCATGAATTTTTTTTCCACATATGAAAAAATTTCATCTCATTGCCGGACACGGGACAATGACAAATTTGGAGCCAAGCCTCACACAAGGAAACATCTTCCATGGTGCTCCAAGCCTCTCCGGTTTCGATAGAAGAAGCCATCAAAATAAGAAATAAAAATACAAGGTGAAAAAGAGGAAAATGTTGAGTAACAAGTGAATAATAGTATAAGTATAATAAAATGTATGACGATTTGTGTTGAAAGTGAAGGGTATTGATAGGTATTTATAGAAGAAAAAAAAAATCAGAATTTTTAAAAAAAAAATTTGATTTTTTTTTCATAATTTTATTGCCCAAAAAATGCCAGTCGTTGGATTGGATTCGGATAAGCAAATCGGAGCGTTGGGGGCGTGACACGTGGCTTTTGCCTGGTGGGGGTTGCGTCGCGCTGACTTAGTGGGACCCACTCCCAGCCTGGGCTTGGGCTCACCGCTAGAACGAGTTTTTTTTTTTTTTTTTCCCTCCCTCAGCCTTGGGCTCAGCTCATTACTGGAGTTGCTCTTACAGCCCAACCACATGAATGTTAACGGGCATGGTCAGCCTTTTTATCCTAAGAGCCTCCCTAGGCACGAATAAAAGGTTTTTGGGCTTTTTTGGGCCCGCCCACTTCCTTAAGTGACGAGGACTTGTTTATGAACTCTTTTTGGCATGCCCAGTTCATATTTGATATCAATAGTCAGAACATAATTTGTGTAGATATTAGGCATAAGAAAAGCAGCCTTACTAATCTTAGTTGGTGCCATCATACCAGTGATATCGAGACAGGGAAAATTAAACTTATTACCTGAATAAATACTCATAACGACTTAAGTTACAAGTCCCTCTCTCACTACATAATAACTTTAATCTTCTTCCATCTATTTATATTTTAATGAATGAATTATCTAAGGCTTTGGTGGTTAATTGAATTCAATTATTCACACCAGTCAATTTGGGCTTCACGGGTCTTGATGCTATATATATTGGGCATAAATTTTAAGGTCCAATATTTATTTGGGCTAATATTAGATCTTCCCCACCAAATATTTAGCCTATATTGGTTTGAGTTTCTTTACATTTGTTTTATTCACAGATAACAAGTAGATGGCACATGTGGACTAAACATCGAAGAGTACTGTGGTCCTGAGACGTGTTGGCCTACCGTGAACTTCCCTCTCATTAACTATATCCAGCTAGTTACGCTTCAACTTTTCTTCGGAAAATAGGTTCAAATAGCATCGTCATTATAACAAAGTTCTCAAATGGCGTTGTTAGTGTAACAAATCCACAATATCTACACAATATTGATGCTTTATTTATGTCGTATCAAGATTATTTGGGATTGTTTGCTATTAAATTAACGGGATAATATAAAGGGAACTGATTTTCCCACTTTTTTTTTGTCCACTTACACTCCTTTTGTTGAAAATTGTATGTTCCCACTCTTTTTTTGTTCACTTACACTCCTTTTTTTGTTATAATAAAAAAATATTGAAAAACAAAAAGGAGTGTAAGTTGACAAAGAGAGTGGGAAAATCAACACCCAATATAAACAGCTTATTAAGATGATATCTATATAATAAGACTATTTGTTGCAAAATTAATATAATTGTTGTTGTAAAAGTCTTTGTGTGGAGCCCACTAACTATTCATTTAGAGACTTTGGTAGTAACTGTTCATTCACGGGCATCCATAATTTAGCCTATAAATACCTTTGTTGAGTGACCAAAGGGAGAATGAAAAAAAAAAAAAAAGGGAAACGGAAGAGAGAGAAGAGGAAAAGGAAAGGAGAAGAGGAAAGAAGAGGGTAAGTGAGCAGAGAGAAAATTCAGTGAGCCACACATATTGTAAACACTATTGTAGCTCTATTATTTTTTAGTGAAAAGGTTACTGCTGCTGTTCTCCGAGGACGTAGGCATAGCCGAACCTCGTTAAATACTGAGTCTCGTCTACTTTACGTTCAGCTCAAAATCTACCACATATCTCAGGTTATTTTATAACACGTTATCAGCACGATAGTCTCTCCTTTTATTTCTGAAATTTTTCAACTCAACACTATGTGGTTATTTCTCTATCTCCTCTCTGTCATATGTCTACTCTCACTTTACTACTACAACGACATGCAAACTTTCTTTTTTGTGTTCTCACAATTTCTATGTTGTTTAATCCATGCTTGTTTAATTTACTTCTTTGTAACGTAATTTGTAATTTCTATGTTGTTTAATCAGTCCTGTTATTTTATGGTGGTGTAATTTTTTACCCATCGCGTTGTAATACAAATTATTGTAATAAAATGATGGTGTGATCTTAAAACCCATCTATTATATCTTGAATAGTGGCGCAGTTATATTGCCCACAATATATGATATATTATGCACTTCATATATATTAGGTGGAGGTTTTTATCCCCACATTTATTTTATTAATAGTATGGTGTAGGTTTATTACCCATATAGCAATATTTATTTAAAGGTGTGGCGCGGGTTTATCGCCCACACAACTGCCTTTACTTTTATTTAAAAAGTACGGAGCAGAATTAGTGCTCATACAAGCACATTTACTCTTACTTAAGGTATGATGTGGAATTAACCCTCATACTTTATGAATTTACTTTACCACACATTTATTTTTATTAAAAGTATGATGTGGAATTAACTCTCATACTTTATGAATTTACTTTAGCGCACATTTACTTTTATTAAAAGTATGATGTTGAATTAACCATCATATTTTATGAATTTACTTTACCGCATATTTACTTTTATTTAAAGTATGGTGCGGAATTAACGTCCATACAGCAAGCAATTTACTTTATGAATTTACTTTACGGCACATTTAATTTTATTTAAAGTATGGTGCGGAATTAACATCCATACAGCAAGCAATTTACTTTATGAATTTACTTTACCGCACATTTAATTTTATTTTAGGTATGGTGCGGGTTTATCGTCCATACCAGCAAATTCATAGCACTTTATTTTTATCATCAATTAATATACCTGAATAATGAGGGCCTGAAATTCCTATTAATAAGTGGCTTAATGTCCCAGATCTCGAGCCTAAAGTTTTGGATGGCAAATTTGGCAAAACTGGAGTTTGCTGCCTTGGACCTTTCCGGGGACAACTTTTTATCATGGGTCCTGGATGCCAAAATTCATCTACGAGCCAATGGCCTCGGACAAACAATTGTAGATGAGAATGATGCTTCGCCTGAAGAGAATGCGAAGGCCATGATCTTTCTTCGCCGCCCCATCCATGAAGCGCTGAAAAGCGAATATGTGGTGGTTGATGAACCGTTGGTTCTGTGGAAAGCTCTAGGTGAAAGATACGATCACCAGAAGACGATGACTCTTCCAAGAGCTAGATACGAATGGACCCACTTGAGATTTCAAGATTACAAGTCAGTGTCCGAGTATAACTCTGCTATGCACAGAATTACCTCATTAATGAGGCTATGTGGGGAAAATATATCTGAGGAGGATATGCTCGAAAAAACTATGAGCACTTTTCATGCTTCAAATGTCCTCCTTCAACAGCAATACAGACATAGCAGTTTCAAGAAGTACTCTGAACTTGTATCTTGCCTCTTGTTAGCTGAGCAGAATAATGAGCTATTATTAAAGAATCACCAATCTCGCCCAACGGTCTCAGCGCCACTTCCTGAAATAAATGCTGCATCTCAGGAAGTGAATGCCACTTCATCTCGTGGTAATATCCACAAACGTGGGCGATGGGGCAAGCGTGGCCACGGGCAAGGAAATAGAAAAAATCGTGGTGCTCGTTCAGAGGGTTTAGGTCCAAGGAGTGGTCCATCCACGAACGGCAAAAATGCCTCCCGTAATAAGGGAAAGGCACAGATGAGCCATGTGCCTAGAAATGTTGAAAGCCCTTGTCACAGATGTGGTGCAAAGGGACATTGGGTGCGCACATGTCGTACGCCCAGGCATTTGGCGGATCTCTATCAAGCTTCACTTAAGAATAGGAAAGTGGAGATAAATTACATTGATCATGCTCCGCCAACCATAGATGGCTCATCAGAAATATCACGTCAGCAAAACAAGACGCATCTAGATGTTTCTGATTTTGTTACTAAAAGAGGGAATGAAGGTTATGAGTCCGAATTAGATTAAATTCTTTACTGTACTATTTGTATTAACTGTACTATTTGTATTAACTGAAGTGTTGTTTAAATTTCAATCCAATAAAAGTGGTAATGTTGTCTTCTTTATTGATTTCAGCTTATTTTACTTATTTGGTGGCATGGATGTAAATTATGGATGCCCTCAAAACAAAGGCTATGGCAAAGATATTTGTCTCGCAGACAGCGCGACTACTCATACGATCCTTCAAGATCGGAAGTATTTCTCAAAATTAATGCTTACAAAAGCAAAGGTAACAACCATATCAGGTCCTGCAAATCTGATTGAAGGTTCAGGAAGAGCCCAAATTATGTTACCAAATGGAACAATACTGTCCATTCCAGATGCTTTGTATTCATCTAACTCCAGAAGGAATCTATTGAGTTTCAAAGATATACGTTTGAATGGCTACCATGTTGAAACAAAGAAAGAGGAAAACATGGAATATCTTTGTATTACCTCCAGTGATACCCAAAAGCGCATACTGGAGAAGCTTTGTGAGCTCTCATCAGGGTTGTATTACACAACCATACGGACAATTGAGGCACATAGTATCATGGACCAAGAGTCCACTGGCTCAAATGCTTTTAAGCTTTGGCATGACAGGTTGGGTCATCCTGGATCCACCATGATGCGTAAGATCATCACCAACTCTAAAGGACATCCCTTATTGACTAAACACATTATGTTATCAAGTGACATCTTTTGCCGAGCTTGTTCACAAGGGAAGTTGGTGATCAGACCATCACAACCAAAGGTTGATGTTGAGTCTCCATCATTTTTGCAGAGAATTCAAGGGGACATTTGTGGACCTATTCATCCCCCATGTGGACCATTTCGGTACTTTATGGTCTTGGTGGACGAATCTACCCGATGGTCACATGTTTGTCTTTTATCTACTCGGAATATGGCATTTGCTAGGCTTTTGGCTCAGATAATTAAATTACGAGCCCAATTCCCAGATTATCCCATTAAGTCAATCAGAATCGATAATGCTGGTGAATTTACATCTCAAACTTTTGATGACTACTGCATGTCACTAGGCATTGATATTGAACATCATGTTCCCCATGTGCATACTCAAAATGGCTTGGCAGAAGCTTTAATTAAACGCCTTCAATTGATAGCACGCACTTTGCTAATGAAAACAAAGTTGCCAATTTCTGCTTGGGGATATGCCATTTTACATGCAGCATCACTTGTGCGATTGAGGCCCGTTGCCAACAATCAATGTTCTCCAATACAACTCGTATTGGGAAATCAACCAAACATTTCACATTTAAGAATTTTTGGGTGTGCGGTATATGTGCCCATTGCACCACCGCAACGTACTAAGATGGGCCCTCAACGCAGATTGGGAATTTATGTTGGTTTTGATTCACCATCTATCATCAAATACTTGGAACCCCTGACGGGTGATATTTTTTCCGCACGATTTGCGGATTGTGATTTTGATGAGACAATCTTCCCACCATTAGGGGAGAAAAATCTGTGTCTAAAGAACAAGGCAAACTCATTCCTGAAAAACGACATGAATTATCATGGAATGTATCCACATTGTCTCATCTCGATCCTCATACTGCTCAATGCGAAAACGAAGAGAGAAGGATCGTTCACCTCCAAAGTATTGCAAATCAGATGCCAGATGCATTTAATGATGCAGCAAAGGTGACAAAATCTCATATCCCAGCTACAAATGCACCCGCACGGATTGATGTCCATAATGGACAAAGCAATGTGCCAGCAAATGGTTCATCTGCTGCACGCCTAAAGCGTGGCAGACCACTAGGCTCAAAGGATTCAGTTCCTCGAAAGAGGAAGTTGATGGACAAAATGAATCCAAATGAAATAAATAGAGAGCCCACAATTCATAATTCAAATGCCCCCAAAGAGGGACAGGTACTTCTTGACAAGGAAAACGTCATTGGTGAGACAAGTGCCCCTGGAGTGGCAACCGTACCTGAAAGTCAAGAAATCTCCATAAATTATACGTCCATTGATGAATTGTGGAGTAGAAATGAGATGATCATCGATGATATATTTGCATTCTCAGTGGCTGCTGAAATCATAAAATATGATGATATTGAACCGTGCTCTATTAATGAATGTACACAGAGGCAAGATTGGCCTAAGTGGAAGGATGCAATCCAGGCAGAATTAAATTCTTTGGAAAAAAGGAGTTTTTTGGACATATTATTCCAACTCCACCCAATGTGAACCCTGTAGGTTACAAGTGGGTATTTACAAGAAAGCGCAATGAGAAAAATGAGATCTCAAGGTATAAAGCGCGACTCGTTGCGAAAGGTTTTTCACAAAGGCCTGGAATTGATTATGTGGAAACGTACTCTCCAGTAATGGACACAATTACATTCCGTTACCTAATAAGTTTGGCGGTTTCAGAAAAACTTGAAATGAGACTCATGGATGTCATTACCGCATATTTGTATGGAGAATTGGATACAGATATATACATGAAAGTTCCGGAAGGATTCAGGTTGCCTGAAGCAGCCAGAAATAAACCACGGGACATGTTCTCAGTTAAATTGAGAAGATCATTATATGGGCTAAAACAATCTGGACGAATGTGGTACAATCGTCTCAGTAAGTATTTACTGAAGGAAGGATACAAAAATGATCCTATTTGCCCATGTGTGTTTATTAAGAAATCAGAGTCTGGATTTGCGATAGTGGCAGTATATGTCAACGACATGAATCTAATTGGAACTTCTGAAGAGCTTCAAAAGACTGCTGATTATCTCAAACGTGAGTTTGAGATGAAAGACCTTGGAAAGACAAAATATTGTCTTGGCTTGCAGATTGAGCACAATGCTAATGGAATTTTGGTGCATCAATCAACTTACACTGAGAAAGTATTGAAACGGTTTGGCATGGATAAAGCCCATCCACTTAGCACTCCAATGGTCGTTCGATCGCTTGACACTAAGAAAGACCCATATCGTCCAAAAGGGGATGATGAAATGGTCCTTGGTCCATAAGTACCATATCTTAGTGCAATAGGTGCTTTATTGTACCTAGCACAATGTACCAGACCAGACATATCATTTTCAATAAATCTGTTAGCAAGGTACAGTTCTGCTCCAACAAGGCGACATTGGACCGGCATCAAACATGTTCTACGATACCTTCGTGGGACAACAGACATGGGGTTATTCTATTCCAATGAATCGACCAACGCCCAGAGTATTGTTGGTTATGCTGATGCAGGATATCTCTCTGATCCACATCAAGGACGATCACAGACTGGGTATGTATTTACATGTGGAGGAACTGCGATCTCATGGCGCTCAACAAAACAAACATTAGTGGCCACATCTTCCAATCACTCAGAAATACTTGCCCTCCATGAAGCCAGTCGTGAATGCGTTTGGTTAAGGTAGGTAATCCATCACATCCGAAGCACATGTGCCCTACCCTCAACAACAGACACTCCAACAATTCTGAATGAGGACAATGCAGCTTGTATTGCTCAGATCACAGGAGGATATATCAAGGGTGACAGGACCAAGCACATATCACCAAAGTTTTTCTATACACATGAGCTCCAAAAGAGTCAAGAAATCAAAGTCAGACAAATCCGCTCAAGTGATAACCTGGCAGATCTCTTCACTAAATCATTGCCGAAATGTACATTCCAAAAGT